>NW_026799995.1:0-350921 GCF_032191835.1 Heteronotia binoei
CCTAAACCAACCCCAATATTCCCCCCAACATAAGTGTGTCCTGAACTCTAACCCTAACCCTAACCCTTACCATATGGGCCCATTCATTCTAATGAATCTCATAGGCTATAATGGAGAATGGAAAACCATCCAAAAAATTTTCCCATCAAGAGTATACCATTCAGTGTGATATTAAAAATAGATCTTACCCAACCCTAAACCCAACCCCAATATTCACCCAAACATAAGTGTGTCCTGAACTCTAACCCTAACCCTAACCCTTACCATATGGGCCCATCATTTTAATGAATCTCATAGGCTATAATGGAGAATGGAAAAACATCCAAAAATTTTCCCCATCAAGAATGTACCATTCAGTGTGATGTTAAAAATACATCTTAACCAACCCTGAACCCAACCCCAATATTCACCCAAACATAAGTGTGTCCTGAGCTCTAACCCTAACCCTAACCCTTACCATATGGGCCCCATTCATTCTGATGAATCTCATAGGCTATAATGCAGAATGGAAAACCATCCAAAATATTTTCCCATCAAGAGTATACCATTCAGTGTGATATTAAAAATAGATCTTACCCCACCCTAAACCCAACCCCAACATTCACCCAAACATAAGTGTGTCCTGAGCTCTAACCCTAACCCTAACCCTTACCATATGGGCCCATTCATTCTAATGAATCTCATAGGCTATAATGGAGAATGGAAAACCATCCAAAAAATTTTCCCATCAAGAGTATACCATTCAGTGTGATATTAAAAATTGATCTTACCCAACCCTAAACCCAACCCCAATATTCACCCAAACATAAGTGTGTCCTGAACTCTAACCCTAACCCTAACCCTTACTATATGGGCCCATTCATTTAATGAATCTCATAGGCTATAATGGAGAATGGAAAAACATCCAAAATTTTCCCCATCAAGAATGTACCATTCAGTGTGATATTAAAAATACCTCTTAACCAACCCTAAACCGAACCCCAATATTCCCCCCAACATAAGTGTGTCCTGAACTCTAACCCTAACCCTAACCCTTACCATATGAGCCCATTCATTCTAATGAATCTCATAGGCTATAATGGAGAATGGAAACCATCCAAAAATTTTTCCCATCAAGAGTATACCATTCAGTGTGATATTAAAAATACATCTTACCCAACCCTAAACCCAACCCCAATATTCACCCAAACATAAGTGTGTCCTGAGCTCTAACCCTAACCCTAACCCTTACCATATGGGCCCATTCATTCTAATGAATCTCATAGGCTATAATGGAGAATGGAAAACCATCCAAAAATTTTTCCCATCAAGAGTATACCATTCAGTGTGATATTAAAAATACATCATACCCAACCCTAAACCCAACCCCAATATTCACCCAAACATAAGTGTGTCCTGAGCTCTAACCCTAACCCTAACCCTTACCATATGGGCCCATTCATTCTAATGAATCTCATAGGCTATAATGGAGAATGGAAAACCATCCAAAAAATTTTCCCATCAAGAGTATACCATTCAGTGTGATATTAAAAATAGATCTTACCCAACCCTAAACCCAACCCCAATATTCCCCCCAACATAAGTGTGTCCTGAGCTCTCACCCTAACCCTAACCCTTACCATATGGGCCCATTCATTCTAATGAATCTCATAGGCTATAATGGAGATGGAAAACCATCCAAAAATTTTTCCCATCAAGAGTATACCATTCAGTGTGATATTAAAAATACATCTTACCCAACCCTAAACCCAACCCCAATATTCACCCAAACATAAGTGTGTCCTGAGCTCTAACCCTAACCCTAACCCTTACCATATGGGCCCATTCATTCTAATGAATCTCATAGGCTATAATGGAGAATGGAAAACCATCCAAAAATTTTTCCCATCAAGAGTATACCATTCAGTGTGATATTAAAAATACATCATACCCAACCCTAAACCCAACCCCAATATTCACCCAAACATAAGTGTGTCCTGAGCTCTAACCCTAACCCTAACCCTTACCATATGGGCCCATTCATTCTAATGAATCTCATAGGCTATAATGGAGAATGGAAAACCATCCAAAAAATTTTCCCATCAAGAGTATACCATTCAGTGTGATATTAAAAATAGATCTTACCCAACCCTAAACCCAACCCCAATATTCACCAAACATAAGTGTGTCCTGAGCTCTAACCCTAACCCTAACCCTTACCATATGGGCCCATTCATTCTAATGAATCTCATAGGCTATAATGGAGAATGGAAAACCATCCAAAAATTTTTCCCATCAAGAGTATACCATTCAGTGTGATATTAAAAATAGATCTTACCCAACCCTGAACCCAACCCCAATATTCACCCAAACATAAGTGTGTCCTGAGCTCTAACCCTAACCCTAACCCTTACCATATGGGCCCATTCATTCTAATGAATCTCATAGGCTATAATGGAGAATGGAAACCATCCAAAAATCTTTCCCATCAAGAGTATACCATTCAGTGTGATATTAAAAATAGATCTTACCCAACCCTAAACCCAACCCCAACATTCACCCAAACATAAGTGTGTCCTGAGCTCTAACCCTAACCCTAACCCTTACCATATGGGCCCATTCATTTAATGAATCTCATAGGCTATAATGGAGAATGGAAAACCATCCAAAAAATTTTCCCATCAAGAGTATACCATTCAGTGTGATATTAAAAATAGATCTTACCCAACCCTAAACCCAACCCCAATATTCACCCAAACATAAGTGTGTCCTGAACTCTAACCCTAACCCTACCCCTTACCATATGGGCCCATTCATTTTAATGAATCTCATAGGCTATAATGGAGAATGGAAAAACATCCAAAAATTTTCCCCATCAAGAATGTACCTTTTAGTGTGATATTAAAAATACATCTTAACCAACCCTAAACCCAACCCCAATATTCCCCCCAACATAAGTGTGTCCTGAACTCTAACCCTAACCCTAACCCTTACCATATGGGCCCATTCATTCTAATGAATCTCATAGGCTATAATGGAGAATGGAAAACCATCCAAAAAATTTTCCCATCAAGAGTATACCATTCAGTGTGATATTAAAAATAGATCTTACCCAACCCTAAACCCAACCCCAATATTCACCCAAACATAAGTGTGTCCTGAACTCTAACCCTAACCCTAACCCTTACCATATGGGCCCATTCATTTTAATGAATCTCATAGGCTATAATGGAGAATGGAAAAACATCCAAAAATTTTCCCCATCAGAATGTACCATTCAGTGTGATGTTAAAAATACATCTTAACCAACCCTAAACCCAATCCCAATATTCCCCCAACATAAGTGTGTCCTGAACTCTAACCCTAAACCTAACCCTTACCATATGGGCCCATTCATTCTAATGAATCTCATAGGCTATAATGGAGAATGGAAAACCATCCAAAAATTTTTCCCATCAAGAGTATACCATTCAGTGTGATATTAAAAATACATCTTACCCAACCCTAAACCCAACCCCAATATTCACCCAAACATAAGTGTGTCCTGAGCTCTAACCCTAACCCTAACCCTTACCATATGGGCCCATTCATTCTAATGAATCTCATAGGCTATAATGGAGAATGGAAAACCATCCAAAAATCTTTCCCATCAAGAGTATACCATTCAGTGTGATATTAAAAATAGATCTTACCCAACCCTAAACCCAACCCCAATATTCACCCAAACATAAGTGTGTCCTAAGCTCTAACCCTAACCCTAACCCTTACCATATGGGCCCATTCATTCTGATGAATCTCATAGGCTATAATGCAGAATGGAAAACCATCCAAAATATTTTCCATCAAGAGTATACCATTCAGTGTGATATTAAAAATAGATCTTACCCCACCCTAAACCCAACCCCAACATTCACCCAAACATAAGTGTGTCCTGAGCTCTAACCCTAACCCTAACCCTTACCATATGGGCCCATTCATTTTAATGAATCTCATAGGCTATAATGGAGAATGGAAAACCATCCAAAAAATTTTCCCATCAAGAGTATACCATTCAGTGTGATATTAAAAATAGATCTTACCCAACCCTAAACCCAACCCCAATATTCACCCAAAAATAAGTGTGTCCTGAACTCTAACCCTAACCCTACCCCTTACCATATGGGCCCATTCATTTTAATGAATCTCATAGGCTATAATGGAGAATGGAAAAACATCCAAAAATTTTCCCCATCAAGAATGTACCTTTTAGTGTGATATTAAAAATACATCTTAACCAACCCTAAACCCAACCCCAATATTCCCCCCAACATAAGTGTGTCCTGAACTCTAACCCTAACCCTAACCCTTACCATATGGGCCCATTCATTCTAATGAATCTCATAGGCTATAATGGAGAATGGAAAACCATCCAAAAAATTTTCCCATCAAGAGTATACCATTCAGTGTGATATTAAAAATAGATCTTACCCAACCCTAAACCCAACCCCAATATTCACCCAAACATAAGTGTGTCCTGAACTCTAACCCTAACCCTAACCCTTACCATATGGGCCCATTCATTTTAATGAATCTCATAGGCTATAATGGAGAATGGAAAACATCCAAAAATTTTCCCCATCAAGAATGTACCATTCAGTGTGATGTTAAAAATACATCTTAACCAACCCTGAACCCAACCCCAATATTCACCCAAACATAAGTGTGTCCTGAGCTCTAACCCTAACCCTAACCCTTACCATATGGGCCCATTCATTCTGATGAATCTCATAGGCTATAATGCAGAATGGAAAACCATCCAAAATATTTTCCCATCAAGAGTATACCATTCAGTGTGATATTAAAAATAGATCTTACCCCACCCTAAACCCAACCCCAACATTCACCCAAACATAAGTGTGTCCTGAGCTCTAACCCTAACCCTAACCCTTACCATATGGGCCCATTCATTCTAATGAATCTCATAGGCTATAATGGAGAATGGAAAACCATCCAAAAAATTTTCCCATCAAGAGTATACCATTCAGTGTGATATTAAAAATTGATCTTACCCAACCCTAAACCCAACCCCAATATTCACCCAAACATAAGTGTGTCCTGAACTCTAACCCTAACCCTAACCCTTACTATATGGGCCCATTCATTTTAATGAATCTCATAGGCTATAATGGAGAATGGAAAAACATCCAAAAATTTTCCCCATCAAGAATGTACCATTCAGTGTGATATTAAAAATACCTCTTAACCAACCCTAAACCGAACCCCAATATTCCCCCCAACATAAGTGTGTCCTGAACTCTAACCCTAACCCTAACCCTTACCATATGAGCCCATTCATTCTAATGAATCTCATAGGCTATAATGGAGAATGGAAAACCATCCAAAAAATTTTCCCATCAAGAGTATACCATTCAGTGTGATATTAAAAATACATCTTACCCAACCCTAAACCCAACCCCAATATTCACCCAAACATAAGTGTGTCCTGAGCTCTAACCCTAACCCTAACCCTTACCATATGGGCCCATTCATTCTAATGAATCTCATAGGCTATAATGGAGAATGGAAAACCATCCAAAAATTTTTCCCATCAAGAGTATACCATTCAGTGTGATATTAAAAATACATCATACCCAACCCTAAACCCAACCCCAATATTCACCCAAACATAAGTGTGTCCTGAGCTCTAACCCTAACCCTAACCCTTACCATATGGGCCCATTCATTCTAATGAATCTCATAGGCTATAATGGAGAATGGAAAACCATCCAAAAAATTTTCCCATCAAGAGTATACCATTCAGTGTGATATTAAAAATAGATCTTACCCAACCCTAAACCCAACCCCAATATTCACCCAAACATAAGTGTGTCCTGAGCTCTCACCCTAACCCTAACCCTTACCATATGGGCCCATTCATTCTAATGAATCTCATAGGCTATAATGGAGAATGGAAAACCATCCAAAAATTTTTCCCATCAAGAGTATACCATTCAGTGTGATATTAAAAATACATCTTACCCAACCCTAAACCCAACCCCAATATTCACCCAAACATAAGTGTGTCCTGAGCTCTAACCCTAACCCTAACCCTTACCATATGGGCCCATTCATTCTAATGAATCTCATAGGCTATAATGGAGAATGGAAAACCATCCAAAAATTTTTCCCATCAAGAGTATACCATTCAGTGTGATATTAAAAATACATCATACCCAACCCTAAACCCAACCCCAATATTCACCCAAACATAAGTGTGTCCTGAGCTCTAACCCTAACCCTAACCCTTACCATATGGGCCCATTCATTCTAATGAATCTCATAGGCTATAATGGAGAATGGAAAACCATCCAAAAAATTTTCCCATCAAGAGTATACCATTCAGTGTGATATTAAAAATAGATCTTACCCAACCCTAAACCCAACCCCAATATTCACCCAAACATAAGTGTGTCCTGAGCTCTAACCCTAACCCTAACCCTTACCATATGGGCCCATTCATTCTAATGAATCTCATAGGCTATAATGGAGAATGGAAAACCATCCAAAAATTTTTCCCATCAAGAGTATACCATTCAGTGTGATATTAAAAATAGATCTTACCCAACCCTGAACCCAACCCCAATATTCACCCAAACATAAGTGTGTCCTGAGCTCTAACCCTAACCCTAACCCTTACCATATGGGCCCATTCATTCTAATGAATCTCATAGGCTATAATGGAGAATGGAAAACCATCCAAAAATCTTTCCCATCAAGAGTATACCATTCAGTGTGATATTAAAAATAGATCTTACCCAACCCTAAACCCAACCCCAATATTCACCCAAACATAAGTGTGTCCTAAGCTCTAACCCTAACCCTAACCCTTACCATATGGGCCCATTCATTCTGATGAATCTCATAGGCTATAATGCAGAATGGAAAACCATCCAAAATATTTTCCCATCAAGAGTATACCATTCAGTGTGATATTAAAAATAGATCTTACCCCACCCTAAACCCAACCCCAACATTCACCCAAACATAAGTGTGTCCTGAGCTCTAACCCTAACCCTAACCCTTACCATATGGGCCCATTCATTTTAATGAATCTCATAGGCTATAATGGAGAATGGAAAACCATCCAAAAAATTTTCCCATCAAGAGTATACCATTCAGTGTGATATTAAAAATAGATCTTACCCAACCCTAAACCCAACCCCAATATTCACCCAAACATAAGTGTGTCCTGAACTCTAACCCTAACCCTACCCCTTACCATATGGGCCCATTCATTTTAATGAATCTCATAGGCTATAATGGAGAATGGAAAAACATCCAAAAATTTCCCCATCAAGAATGTACCTTTTAGTGTGATATTAAAAATACATCTTAACCAACCCTAAACCCAACCCCAATATTCCCCCCAACATAAGTGTGTCCTGAACTCTAACCCTAACCCTAACCCTTACCATATGGGCCCATTCATTCTAATGAATCTCATAGGCTATAATGGAGAATGGAAAACCATCCAAAAAATTTTCCCATCAAGAGTATACCATTCAGTGTGATATTAAAAATAGATCTTACCCAACCCTAAACCCAACCCCAATATTCACCCAAACATAAGTGTGTCCTGAACTCTAACCCTAACCCTAACCCTTACCATATGGGCCCATTCATTTTAATGAATCTCATAGGCTATAATGGAGAATGGAAAAACATCCAAAAATTTTCCCCATCAAGAATGTACCATTCAGTGTGATGTTAAAAATACATCTTAACCAACCCTAAACCCAATCCCAATATTCCCCCCAACATAAGTGTGTCCTGAACTCTAACCCTAAACCTAACCCTTACCATATGGGCCCATTCATTCTAATGAATCTCATAGGCTATAATGGAGAATGGAAAACCATCCAAAAATTTTTCCCATCAGAGTATACCATTCAGTGTGATATTAAAAATACATCTTACCCAACCCTAAACCCAACCCCAATATTCACCCAAACATAAGTGTGTCCTGAGCTCTAACCCTAACCCTAACCCTTACCATATGGGCCCATTCATTCTAATGAATCTCATAGGCTATAATGGAGAATGGAAAACCATCCAAAAATTTTTCCCATCAAGAGTATACCATTCAGTGTGATATTAAAAATAGATCTTACCCAACCCTGAACCCAACCCCAATATTCACCCAAACATAAGTGTGTCCTGAGCTCTAACCCTAACCCTAACCCTTACCATATGGGCCCATTCATTCTAATGAATCTCATAGGCTATAATGGAGAATGGAAAACCATCCAAAAATCTTTCCCATCAAGATTATACCATTCAGTGTGATATTAAAAATAGATCTTACCCAACCCTAAACCCAACCCCAATATTCACCCAAACATAAGTGTGTCCTAAGCTCTAACCCTAACCCTAACCCTTACCATATGGGCCCATTCATTCTGATGAATCTCATAGGCTATAATGCAGAATGGAAAACCATCCAAAATATCTTCCCATCAAGAGTATACCATTCAGTGTGATATTAAAAATAGATCTTACCCCACCCTAAACCCAACCCCAACATTCACCCAAACATAAGTGTGTCCTGAGCTCTAACCCTAACCCTAACCCTTACCATATGGGCCCATTCATTCTAATGAATCTCATAGGCTATAATGGAGAATGGAAAACCATCCAAAAAATTTTCCCATCAAGAGTATACCATTCAGTGTGATATTAAAAATTGATCTTACCCAACCCTAAACCCAACCCCAATATTCACCCAAACATAAGTGTGTCCTGAACTCTAACCCTAACCCTAACCCTTACTATATGGGCCCATTCATTTTAATGAATCTCATAGGCTATAATGGAGAATGGAAAAACATCCAAAAATTTTCCCCATCAAGAATGTACCATTCAGTGTGATATTAAAAATACATCTTAACCAACCCTAAACCCAACCCCAATATTCACCCAAACATAAGTGTGTCCTGAGCTCTAACCCTAACCCTAACCCTTACCATATGGGCCCATTCATTCTAATGAATCTCATAGGCTATAATGGAGAATGGAAAACCATCCAAAAATTTTTCCCATCAAGAGTATACCATTCAGTGTGATATTAAAAATACATCTTACCCAACCCTAAACCCAACCCCAATATTCACCCAAACATAAGTGTGTCCTGAGCTCTAACCCTAACCCTAACCCTTACCATATGGGCCCATTCATTCTAATGAATCTCATAGGCTATAATGGAGAATGGAAAACCATCCAAAAATTTTTCCCATCAAGAGTATACCATTCAGTGTGATATTAAAAATACATCATACCCAACCCTAAACCCAACCCCAATATTCACCCAAACATAAGTGTGTCCTGAGCTCTAACCCTAACCCTAACCCTTACCATATGGGCCCATTCATTCTAATGAATCTCATAGGCTATAATGGAGAATGGAAAACCATCCAAAAAATTTTCCCATCAAGAGTATACCATTCAGTGTGATATTAAAAATAGATCTTACCCAACCCTAAACCCAACCCCAATATTCACCCAAACATAAGTGTGTCCTGAGCTCTAACCCTAACCCTAACCCTTACCATATGGGCCCATTCATTCTAATGAATCTCATAGGCTATAATGGAGAATGGAAAACCATCCAAAAATTTTTCCCATCAAGAGTATACCATTCAGTGTGATATTAAAAATAGATCTTACCCAACCCTGAACCCAACCCCAATATTCACCCAAACATAAGTGTGTCCTGAGCTCTAACCCTAACCCTAACCCTTACCATATGGGCCCATTCATTCTAATGAATCTCATAGGCTATAATGGAGAATGGAAAACCATCCAAAAATCTTTCCCATCAAGAGTATACCATTCAGTGTGATATTAAAAATAGATCTTACCCAACCCTAAACCCAACCCCAATATTCACCCAAACATAAGTGTGTCCTAAGCTCTAACCCTAACCCTAACCCTTACCATATGGGCCCATTCATTCTGATGAATCTCATAGGCTATAATGCAGAATGGAAAACCATCCAAAATATTTTCCCATCAAGAGTATACCATTCAGTGTGATATTAAAAATAGATCTTACCCCACCCTAAACCCAACCCCAACATTCACCCAAACATAAGTGTGTCCTGAGCTCTAACCCTAACCCTAACCCTTACCATATGGGCCCATTCATTTTAATGAATCTCATAGGCTATAATGGAGAATGGAAAACCATCCAAAAAATTTTCCCATCAAGAGTATACCATTCAGTGTGATATTAAAAATAGATCTTACCCCACCCTAAACCCAACCCCAACATTCACCCAAACATAAGTGTGTCCTGAGCTCTAACCCTAACCCTAACCCTTACCATATGGGCCCATTCATTCTAATGAATCTCATAGGCTATAATGGAGAATGGAAAACCATCCAAAAATTTTTCCCATCAAGAGTATACCATTCAGTGTGATATTAAAAATTGATCTTACCCAACCCTAAACCCAACCCCAATATTCACCCAAACATAAGTGTGTCCTGAACTCTAACCCTAACCCTAACCCTTACTATATGGGCCCATTCATTTTAATGAATCTCATAGGCTATAATGGAGAATGGAAAAACATCCAAAAATTTTCCCCATCAAGAATGTACCATTCAGTGTGATATTAAAAATACATCTTAACCAACCCTAAACCGAACCCCAATATTCCCCCCAACATAAGTGTGTCCTGAACTCTAACCCTAACCCTAACCCTTACCATATGAGCCCATTCATTCTCATGAATCTCATAGGCTATAATGGAGAATGGAAAACCATCCAAAAATTTTTCCCATCAAGAGTATACCATTCAGTGTGATATTAAAAATACATCTTACCCAACCCTAAACCCAACCCCAATATTCACCCAAACATAAGTGTGTCCTGAGCTCTAACCCTAACCCTAACCCTTACCATATGGGCCCATTCATTCTAATGAATCTCATAGGCTATAATGGAGAATGGAAAACCATCCAAAAATTTTTCCCATCAAGAGTATACCATTCAGTGTGATATTAAAAATACATCATACCCAACCCTAAACCCAACCCCAATATTCACCCAAACATAAGTGTGTCCTGAGCTCTAACCCTAACCCTAACCCTTACCATATGGGCCCATTCATTCTAATGAATCTCATAGGCTATAATGGAGAATGGAAAACCATCCAAAAAATTTTCCCATCAAGAGTATACCATTCAGTGTGATATTAAAAATAGATCTTACCCAACCCTAAACCCAACCCCAATATTCACCCAAACATAAGTGTGTCCTGAGCTCTAACCCTAACCCTAACCCTTACCATATGGGCCCATTCATTCTAATGAATCTCATAGGCTATAATGGAGAATGGAAAACCATCCAAAAATTTTTCCCATCAAGAGTATACCATTCAGTGTGATATTAAAAATAGATCTTACCCAACCCTGAACCCAACCCCAATATTCACCCAAACATAAGTGTGTCCTGAGCTCTAACCCTAACCCTAACCCTTACCATATGGGCCCATTCATTCTAATGAATCTCATAGGCTATAATGGAGAATGGAAAACCATCCAAAAATCTTTCCCATCAAGAGTATACCATTCAGTGTGATATTAAAAATAGATCTTACCCAACCCTAAACCCAACCCCAATATTCACCCAAACATAAGTGTGTCCTAAGCTCTAACCCTAACCCTAACCCTTACCATATGGGCCCATTCATTCTGATGAATCTCATAGGCTATAATGCAGAATGGAAAACCATCCAAAATATTTTCCCATCAAGAGTATACCATTCAGTGTGATATTAAAAATAGATCTTACCCCACCCTAAACCCAACCCCAACATTCACCCAAACATAAGTGTGTCCTGAGCTCTAACCCTAACCCTAACCCTTACCATATGGGCCCATTCATTTTAATGAATCTCATAGGCTATAATGGAGAATGGAAAACCATCCAAAAAATTTTCCCATCAAGAGTATACCATTCAGTGTGATATTAAAAATAGATCTTACCCAACCCTAAACCCAACCCCAATATTCACCCAAACATAAGTGTGTCCTGAACTCTAACCCTAACCCTACCCCTTACCATATGGGCCCATTCATTTTAATGAATCTCATAGGCTATAATGGAGAATGGAAAAACATCCAAAAATTTTCCCCATCAAGAATGTACCTTTTAGTGTGATATTAAAAATACATCTTAACCAACCCTAAACCCAACCCCAATATTCCCCCCAACATAAGTGTGTCCTGAACTCTAACCCTAACCCTAACCCTTACCATATGGGCCCATTCATTCTAATGAATCTCATAGGCTATAATGGAGAATGGAAAACCATCCAAAAAATTTTCCCATCAAGAGTATACCATTCAGTGTGATATTAAAAATAGATCTTACCCAACCCTAAACCCAACCCCAATATTCACCCAAACATAAGTGTGTCCTGAACTCTAACCCTAACCCTAACCCTTACTATATGGGCCCATTCATTTTAATGAATCTCATAGGCTATAATGGAGAATGGAAAAACATCCAAAAATTTTCCCCATCAAGAATGTACCATTCAGTGTGATGTTAAAAATACATCTTAACCAACCCTAAACCCAATCCCAATATTCCCCCCAACATAAGTGTGTCCTGAACTCTAACCCTAAACCTAACCCTTACCATATGGGCCCATTCATTCTAATGAATCTCATAGGCTATAATGGAGAATGGAAAACCATCCAAAAATTTTTCCCATCAAGAGTATACCATTCAGTGTGATATTAAAAATACATCTTACCCAACCCTAAACCCAACCCCAATATTCACCCAAACATAAGTGTGTCCTGAGCTCTAACCCTAACCCTAACCCTTACCATATGGGCCCATTCATTCTAATGAATCTCATAGGCTATAATGGAGAATGGAAAACCATCCAAAAATTTTTCCCATCAAGAGTATACCATTCAGTGTGATATTAAAAATAGATCTTACCCAACCCTGAACCCAACCCCAATATTCACCCAAACATAAGTGTGTCCTGAGCTCTAACCCTAACCCTAACCCTAACCATATGGGCCCATTCATTCTAATGAATCTCATAGGCTATAATGGAGAATGGAAAACCATCCAAAAATCTTTCCCATCAAGATTATACCATTCAGTGTGATATTAAAAATAGATCTTACCCAACCCTAAACCCAACCCCAATATTCACCCAAACATAAGTGTGTCCTAAGCTCTAACCCTAACCCTAACCCTTACCATATGGGCCCATTCATTCTGATGAATCTCATAGGCTATAATGCAGAATGGAAAACCATCCAAAATATTTTCCCATCAAGAGTATACCATTCAGTGTGATATTAAAAATAGATCTTACCCCACCCTAAACCCAACCCCAACATTCACCCAAACATAAGTGTGTCCTGAGCTCTAACCCTAACCCTAACCCTTACCATATGGGCCCATTCATTCTAATGAATCTCATAGGCTATAATGGAGAATGGAAAACCATCCAAAAAATTTTCCCATCAAGAGTATACCATTCAGTGTGATATTAAAAATTGATCTTACCCAACCCTAAACCCAACCCCAATATTCACCCAAACATAAGTGTGTCCTGAACTCTAACCCTAACCCTAACCCTTACTATATGGGCCCATTCATTTTAATGAATCTCATAGGCTATAATGGAGAATGGAAAAACATCCAAAAATTTTCCCCATCAAGAATGTACCATTCAGTGTGATATTAAAAATACATCTTAACCAACCCTAAACCGAACCCCAATATTCCCCCCAACATAAGTGTGTCCTGAACTCTAACCCTAACCCTAACCCTTACCATATGAGCCCATTCATTCTAATGAATCTCATAGGCTATAATGGAGAATGGAAAACCATCCAAAAATTTTTCCCATCAAGAGTATACCATTCAGTGTGATATTAAAAATACATCTTACCCAACCCTAAACCCAACCCCAATATTCACCCAAACATAAGTGTGTCCTGAGCTCTAACCCTAACCCTAACCCTTACCATATGGGCCCATTCATTCTAATGAATCTCATAGGCTATAATGGAGAATGGAAAACCATCCAAAAATTTTTCCCATCAAGAGTATACCATTCAGTGTGATATTAAAAATACATCATACCCAACCCTAAACCCAACCCCAATATTCACCCAAACATAAGTGTGTCCTGAGCTCTAACCCTAACCCTAACCCTTACCATATGGGCCCATTCATTCTAATGAATCTCATAGGCTATAATGGAGAATGGAAAACCATCCAAAAAATTTTCCCATCAAGAGTATACCATTCAGTGTGATATTAAAAATAGATCTTACCCAACCCTAAACCCAACCCCAATATTCACCCAAACATAAGTGTGTCCTGAGCTCTAACCCTAACCCTAACCCTTACCATATGGGCCCATTCATTCTAATGAATCTCATAGGCTATAATGGAGAATGGAAAACCATCCAAAAATTTTTCCCATCAAGAGTATACCATTCAGTGTGATATTAAAAATAGATCTTACCCAACCCTGAACCCAACCCCAATATTCACCCAAACATAAGTGTGTCCTGAGCTCTAACCCTAACCCTAACCCTTACCATATGGGCCCATTCATTCTAATGAATCTCATAGGCTATAATGGAGAATGGAAAACCATCCAAAAATCTTTCCCATCAAGAGTATACCATTCAGTGTGATATTAAAAATACATCTTACCCAACCCTAAACCCAACCCCAATATTCACCCAAACATAAGTGTGTCCTAAGCTCTAACCCTAACCGTAACCCTTACCATATGGGCCCATTCATTCTGATGAATCTCATAGGCTATAATGCAGAATGGAAAACCATCCAAAATATTTTCCCATCAAGAGTATACCATTCAGTGTGATATTAAAAATAGATCTTACCCCACCCTAAACCCAACCCCAACATTCACCCAAACATAAGTGTGTCCTGAGCTCTAACCCTAACCCTAACCCTTACCATATGGGCCCATTCATTTTAATGAATCTCATAGGCTATAATGGAGAATGGAAAACCATCCAAAAAATTTTCCCATCAAGAGTATACCATTCAGTGTGATATTAAAAATAGATCTTACCCAACCCTAAACCCAACCCCAATATTCACCCAAACATAAGTGTGTCCTGAACTCTAACCCTAACCCTACCCCTTACCATATGGGCCCATTCATTTTAATGAATCTCATAGGCTATAATGGAGAATGGAAAAACATCCAAAAATTTTCCCCATCAAGAATGTACCTTTTAGTGTGATATTAAAAATACATCTTAACCAACCCTAAACCCAACCCCAATATTCCCCCCAACATAAGTGTGTCCTGAACTCTAACCCTAACCCTAACCCTTACCATATGGGCCCATTCATTCTAATGAATCTCATAGGCTATAATGGAGAATGGAAAACCATCCAAAAATTTTTCCCATCAAGAGTATACCATTCAGTGTGATATTAAAAATAGATCTTACCCAACCCTAAACCCAACCCCAATATTCACCCAAACATAAGTGTGTCCTGAACTCTAACCCTAACCCTAACCCTTACCATATGGGCCCATTCATTTTAATGAATCTCATAGGCTATAATGGAGAATGGAAAAACATCCAAAAATTTTCCCCATCAAGAATGTACCATTCAGTGTGATGTTAAAAATACATCTTAACCAACCCTAAACCCAATCCCAATATTCCCCCCAACATAAGTGTGTCCTGAACTCTAACCCTAAACCTAACCCTTACCATATGGGCCCATTCATTCTAATGAATCTCATAGGCTATAATGGAGAATGGAAAACCATCCAAAAATTTTTCCCATCAAGAGTATACCATTCAGTGTGATATTAAAAATACATCTTACCCAACCCTAAACCCAACCCCAATATTCACCCAAACATAAGTGTGTCCTGAGCTCTAACCCTAACCCTAACCCTTACCATATGGGCCCATTCATTCTAATGAATCTCATAGGCTATAATGGAGAATGGAAAACCATCCAAAAATTTTTCCCATCAAGAGTATACCATTCAGTGTGATATTAAAAATACATCATACCCAACCCTAAACCCAACCCCAATATTCACCCAAACATAAGTGTGTCCTGAGCTCTAACCCTAACCCTAACCCTTACCATATGGGCCCATTCATTCTAATGAATCTCATAGGCTATAATGGAGAATGGAAAACCATCCAAAAAATTTTCCCATCAAGAGTATACCATTCAGTGTGATATTAAAAATAGATCTTACCCAACCCTAAACCCAACCCCAATATTCACCCAAACATAAGTGTGTCCTGAGCTCTAACCCTAACCCTAACCCTTACCATATGGGCCCATTCATTCTAATGAATCTCATAGGCTATAATGGAGAATGGAAAACCATCCAAAAATTTTTCCCATCAAGAGTATACCATTCAGTGTGATATTAAAAATAGATCTTACCCAACCCTGAACCCAACCCCAATATTCACCCAAACATAAGTGTGTCCTGAGCTCTAACCCTAACCCTAACCCTTACCATATGGGCCCATTCATTCTAATGAATCTCATAGGCTATAATGGAGAATGGAAAACCATCCAAAAATCTTTCCCATCAAGAGTATACCATTCAGTGTGATATTAAAAATACATCTTACCCAACCCTAAACCCAACCCCAATATTCACCCAAACATAAGTGTGTCCTAAGCTCTAACCCTAACCGTAACCCTTACCATATGGGCCCATTCATTCTGATGAATCTCATAGGCTATAATGCAGAATGGAAAACCATCCAAAATATTTTCCCATCAAGAGTATACCATTCAGTGTGATATTAAAAATAGATCTTACCCCACCCTAAACCCAACCCCAACATTCACCCAAACATAAGTGTGTCCTGAGCTCTAACCCTAACCCTAACCCTTACCATATGGGCCCATTCATTTTAATGAATCTCATAGGCTATAATGGAGAATGGAAAACCATCCAAAAAATTTTCCCATCAAGAGTATACCATTCAGTGTGATATTAAAAATAGATCTTACCCAACCCTAAACCCAACCCCAATATTCACCCAAACATAAGTGTGTCCTGAACTCTAACCCTAACCCTACCCCTTACCATATGGGCCCATTCATTTTAATGAATCTCATAGGCTATAATGGAGAATGGAAAAACATCCAAAAATTTTCCCCATCAAGAATGTACCTTTTAGTGTGATATTAAAAATAGATCTTACCCAACCCTGAACCCAACCCCAATATTCACCCAAACATAAGTGTGTCCTGAGCTCTAACCCTAACCCTAACCCTTACCATATGGGCCCATTCATTCTAATGAATCTCATAGGCTATAATGGAGAATGGAAAACCATCCAAAAATTTTTCCCATCAAGAGTATACCATTCAGTGTGATATTAAAAATACATCATACCCAACCCTAAACCCAACCCCAATATTCACCCAAACATAAGTGTGTCCTGAGCTCTAACCCTAACCCTAACCCTTACCATATGGGCCCATTCATTCTAATGAATCTCATAGGCTATAATGGAGAATGGAAAACCATCCAAAAAATTTTCCCATCAAGAGTATACCATTCAGTGTGATATTAAAAATAGATCTTACCCAACCCTAAACCCAACCCCAATATTCACCCAAACATAAGTGTGTCCTGAGCTCTAACCCTAACCCTAACCCTTACCATATGGGCCCATTCATTCTAATGAATCTCATAGGCTATAATGGAGAATGGAAAACCATCCAAAAATTTTTCCCATCAAGAGTATACCATTCAGTGTGATATTAAAAATAGATCTTACCCAACCCTGAACCCAACCCCAATATTCACCCAAACATAAGTGTGTCCTGAGCTCTAACCCTAACCCTAACCCTTACCATATGGGCCCATTCATTCTAATGAATCTCATAGGCTATAATGGAGAATGGAAAACCATCCAAAAATCTTTCCCATCAAGAGTATACCATTCAGTGTGATATTAAAAATACATCTTACCCAACCCTAAACCCAACCCCAATATTCACCCAAACATAAGTGTGTCCTAAGCTCTAACCCTAACCGTAACCCTTACCATATGGGCCCATTCATTCTGATGAATCTCATAGGCTATAATGCAGAATGGAAAACCATCCAAAATATTTTCCCATCAAGAGTATACCATTCAGTGTGATATTAAAAATAGATCTTACCCCACCCTAAACCCAACCCCAACATTCACCCAAACATAAGTGTGTCCTGAGCTCTAACCCTAACCCTAACCCTTACCATATGGGCCCATTCATTTTAATGAATCTCATAGGCTATAATGGAGAATGGAAAACCATCCAAAAAATTTTCCCATCAAGAGTATACCATTCAGTGTGATATTAAAAATAGATCTTACCCAACCCTAAACCCAACCCCAATATTCACCCAAACATAAGTGTGTCCTGAACTCTAACCCTAACCCTACCCCTTACCATATGGGCCCATTCATTTTAATGAATCTCATAGGCTATAATGGAGAATGGAAAAACATCCAAAAATTTTCCCCATCAAGAATGTACCTTTTAGTGTGATATTAAAAATACATCTTAACCAACCCTAAACCCAACCCCAATATTCCCCCCAACATAAGTGTGTCCTGAACTCTAACCCTAACCCTAACCCTTACCATATGGGCCCATTCATTCTAATGAATCTCATAGGCTATAATGGAGAATGGAAAACCATCCAAAAATTTTTCCCATCAAGAGTATACCATTCAGTGTGATATTAAAAATAGATCTTACCCAACCCTAAACCCAACCCCAATATTCACCCAAACATAAGTGTGTCCTGAACTCTAACCCTAACCCTAACCCTTACCATATGGGCCCATTCATTTTAATGAATCTCATAGGCTATAATGGAGAATGGAAAAACATCCAAAAATTTTCCCCATCAAGAATGTACCATTCAGTGTGATGTTAAAAATACATCTTAACCAACCCTAAACCCAATCCCAATATTCCCCCCAACATTAGTGTGTCCTGAACTCTAACCCTAAACCTAACCCTTACCATATGGGCCCATTCATTCTAATGAATCTCATAGGCTATAATGGAGAATGGAAAACCATCCAAAAATTTTTCCCATCAAGAGTATACCATTCAGTGTGATATTAAAAATACATCTTACCCAACCCTAAACCCAACCCCATTATTCACCCAAACATAAGTGTGTCCTGAGCTCTAACCCTAACCCTAACCCTTACCATATGGGCCCATTCATTCTAATGAATCTCATAGGCTATAATGGAGAATGGAAAACCATCCAAAAATTTTTCCCATCAAGAGTATACCATTCAGTGTGATATTAAAAATAGATCTTACCCAACCCTGAACCCAACCCCAATATTCACCCAAACATAAGTGTGTCCTGAGCTCTAACCCTAACCCTAACCCTTACCATATGGGCCCATTCATTCTAATGAATCTCATAGGCTATAATGGAGAATGGAAAACCATCCAAAAATCTTTCCCATCAAGATTATACCATTCAGTGTGATATTAAAAATAGATCTTACCCAACCCTAAACCCAACCCCAATATTCACCCAAACATAAGTGTGTCCTAAGCTCTAACCCTAACCCTAACCCTTACCATATGGGCCCATTCATTCTGATGAATCTCATAGGCTATAATGCAGAATGGAAAACCATCCAAAATATTTTCCCATCAAGAGTATACCATTCAGTGTGATATTAAAAATAGATCTTACCCAACCCTAAACCCAACCCCAATATTCACCCAAACATAAGTGTGTCCTGAACTCTAACCCTAACCCTACCCCTTACCATATGGGCCCATTCATTTTAATGAATCTCATAGGCTATAATGGAGAATGGAAAAACATCCAAAAATTTTCCCCATCAAGAATGTACCTTTTAGTGTGATATTAAAAATACATCTTAACCAACCCTAAACCCAACCCCAATATTCCCCCCAACATAAGTGTGTCCTGAACTCTAACCCTAACCCTAACCCTTACCATATGGGCCCATTCATTCTAATGAATCTCATAGGCTATAATGGAGAATGGAAAACCATCCAAAAATTTTTCCCATCAAGAGTATACCATTCAGTGTGATATTAAAAATAGATCTTACCCAACCCTAAACCCAACCCCAATATTCACCCAAACATAAGTGTGTCCTGAACTCTAACCCTAACCCTAACCCTTACCATATGGGCCCATTCATTTTAATGAATCTCATAGGCTATAATGGAGAATGGAAAAACATCCAAAAATTTTCCCCATCAAGAATGTACCATTCAGTGTGATGTTAAAAATACATCTTAACCAACCCTAAACCCAATCCCAATATTCCCCCCAACATTAGTGTGTCCTGAACTCTAACCCTAAACCTAACCCTTACCATATGGGCCCATTCATTCTAATGAATCTCATAGGCTATAATGGAGAATGGAAAACCATCCAAAAATTTTTCCCATCAAGAGTATACCATTCAGTGTGATATTAAAAATACATCTTACCCAACCCTAAACCCAACCCCAATATTCACCCAAACATAAGTGTGTCCTGAGCTCTAACCCTAACCCTAACCCTTACCATATGGGCCCATTCATTCTAATGAATCTCATAGGCTATAATGGAGAATGGAAAACCATCAAAAAATTTTTCCCATCAAGAGTATACCATTCAGTGTGATATTAAAAATAGATCTTACCCAACCCTGAACCCAACCCCAATATTCACCCAAACATAAGTGTGTCCTGAGCTCTAACCCTAACCCTAACCCTTACCATATGGGCCCATTCATTCTAATGAATCTCATAGGCTATAATGGAGAATGGAAAACCATCCAAAAATCTTTCCCATCAAGATTATACCATTCAGTGTGATATTAAAAATAGATCTTACCCAACCCTAAACCCAACCCCAATATTCACCCAAACATAAGTGTGTCCTAAGCTCTAACCCTAACCCTAACCCTTACCATATGGGCCCATTCATTCTGATGAATCTCATAGGCTATAATGCAGAATGGAAAACCATCCAAAATATTTTCCCATCAAGAGTATACCATTCAGTGTGATATTAAAAATAGATCTTACCCCACCCTAAACCCAACCCCAACATTCACCCAAACATAAGTGTGTCCTGAGCTCTAACCCTAACCCTAACCCTTACCATATGGGCCCATTCATTCTAATGAATCTCATAGGCTATAATGGAGAATGGAAAACCATCCAAAAAATTTTCCCATCAAGAGTATACCATTCAGTGTGATATTAAAAATTGATCTTACCCAACCCTAAACCCAACCCCAATATTCACCCAAACATAAGTGTGTCCTGAACTCTAACCCTAACCCTAACCCTTACTATATGGGCCCATTCATTTTAATGAATCTCATAGGCTATAATGGAGAATGGAAAAACATCCAAAAATTTTCCCCATCAAGAATGTACCATTCAGTGTGATATTAAAAATACATCTTAACCAACCCTAAACCGAACCCCAATATTCCCCCCAACATAAGTGTGTCCTGAACTCTAACCCTAACCCTAACCCTTACCATATGAGCCCATTCATTCTAATGAATCTCATAGGCTATAATGGAGAATGGAAAACCATCCAAAAATTTTTCCCATCAAGAGTATACCATTCAGTGTGATATTAAAAATACATCTTACCCAACCCTAAACCCAACCCCAATATTCACCCAAACATAAGTGTGTCCTGAGCTCTAACCCTAACCCTAACCCTTACCATATGGGCCCATTCATTCTAATGAATCTCATAGGCTATAATGGAGAATGGAAAACCATCCAAAAATTTTTCCCATCAAGAGTATACCATTCAGTGTGATATTAAAAATACATCATACCCAACCCTAAACCCAACCCCAATATTCACCCAAACATAAGTGTGTCCTGAGCTCTAACCCTAACCCTAACCCTTACCATATGGGCCCATTCATTCTAATGAATCTCATAGGCTATAATGGAGAATGGAAAACCATCCAAAAAATTTTCCCATCAAGAGTATACCATTCAGTGTGATATTAAAAATAGATCTTACCCAACCCTAAACCCAACCCCAATATTCACCCAAACATAAGTGTGTCCTGAGCTCTAACCCTAACCCTAACCCTTACCATATGGGCCCATTCATTCTAATGAATCTCATAGGCTATAATGGAGAATGGAAAACCATCCAAAAATTTTTCCCATCAAGAGTATACCATTCAGTGTGATATTAAAAATAGATCTTACCCAACCCTGAACCCAACCCCAATATTCACCCAAACATAAGTGTGTCCTGAGCTCTAACCCTAACCCTAACCCTTACCATATGGGCCCATTCATTCTAATGAATCTCATAGGCTATAATGGAGAATGGAAAACCATCCAAAAATCTTTCCCATCAAGAGTATACCATTCAGTGTGATATTAAAAATACATCTTACCCAACCCTAAACCCAACCCCAATATTCACCCAAACATAAGTGTGTCCTAAGCTCTAACCCTAACCGTAACCCTTACCATATGGGCCCATTCATTCTGATGAATCTCATAGGCTATAATGCAGAATGGAAAACCATCCAAAATATTTTCCCATCAAGAGTATACCATTCAGTGTGATATTAAAAATAGATCTTACCCCACCCTAAACCCAACCCCAACATTCACCCAAACATAAGTGTGTCCTGAGCTCTAACCCTAACCCTAACCCTTACCATATGGGCCCATTCATTTTAATGAATCTCATAGGCTATAATGGAGAATGGAAAACCATCCAAAAAATTTTCCCATCAAGAGTATACCATTCAGTGTGATATTAAAAATAGATCTTACCCAACCCTAAACCCAACCCCAATATTCACCCAAACATAAGTGTGTCCTGAACTCTAACCCTAACCCTACCCCTTACCATATGGGCCCATTCATTTTAATGAATCTCATAGGCTATAATGGAGAATGGAAAAACATCCAAAAATTTTCCCCATCAAGAATGTACCTTTTAGTGTGATATTAAAAATACATCTTAACCAACCCTAAACCCAACCCCAATATTCCCCCCAACATAAGTGTGTCCTGAACTCTAACCCTAACCCTAACCCTTACCATATGGGCCCATTCATTCTAATGAATCTCATAGGCTATAATGGAGAATGGAAAAACATCCAAAAATTTTCCCCATCAAGAATGTACCATTCAGTGTGATATTAAAAATACATCTTAACCAACCCTAAACCGAACCCCAATATTCCCCCCAACATAAGTGTGTCCTGAACTCTAACCCTAACCCTAACCCTTACCATATGAGCCCATTCATTCTAATGAATCTCATAGGCTATAATGGAGAATGGAAAACCATCCAAAAATTTTTCCCATCAAGAGTATACCATTCAGTGTGATATTAAAAATACATCTTACCCAACCCTAAACCCAACCCCAATATTCACCCAAACATAAGTGTGTCCTGAGCTCTAACCCTAACCCTAACCCTTACCATATGGGCCCATTCATTCTAATGAATCTCATAGGCTATAATGGAGAATGGAAAACCATCCAAAAATTTTTCCCATCAAGAGTATACCATTCAGTGTGATATTAAAAATACATCATACCCAACCCTAAACCCAACCCCAATATTCACCCAAACATAAGTGTGTCCTGAGCTCTAACCCTAACCCTAACCCTTACCATATGGGCCCATTCATTCTAATGAATCTCATAGGCTATAATGGAGAATGGAAAACCATCCAAAAAATTTTCCCATCAAGAGTATACCATTCAGTGTGATATTAAAAATAGATCTTACCCAACCCTAAACCCAACCCCAATATTCACCCAAACATAAGTGTGTCCTGAGCTCTAACCCTAACCCTAACCCTTACCATATGGGCCCATTCATTCTAATGAATCTCATAGGCTATAATGGAGAATGGAAAACCATCCAAAAATTTTTCCCATCAAGAGTATACCATTCAGTGTGATATTAAAAATAGATCTTACCCAACCCTGAACCCAACCCCAATATTCACCCAAACATAAGTGTGTCCTGAGCTCTAACCCTAACCCTAACCCTTACCATATGGGCCCATTCATTCTAATGAATCTCATAGGCTATAATGGAGAATGGAAAACCATCCAAAAATCTTTCCCATCAAGAGTATACCATTCAGTGTGATATTAAAAATACATCTTACCCAACCCTAAACCCAACCCCAATATTCACCCAAACATAAGTGTGTCCTAAGCTCTAACCCTAACCGTAACCCTTACCATATGGGCCCATTCATTCTGATGAATCTCATAGGCTATAATGCAGAATGGAAAACCATCCAAAATATTTTCCCATCAAGAGTATACCATTCAGTGTGATATTAAAAATAGATCTTACCCCACCCTAAACCCAACCCCAACATTCACCCAAACATAAGTGTGTCCTGAGCTCTAACCCTAACCCTAACCCTTACCATATGGGCCCATTCATTTTAATGAATCTCATAGGCTATAATGGAGAATGGAAAACCATCCAAAAAATTTTCCCATCAAGAGTATACCATTCAGTGTGATATTAAAAATAGATCTTACCCAACCCTAAACCCAACCCCAATATTCACCCAAACATAAGTGTGTCCTGAACTCTAACCCTAACCCTAACCCTTACCATATGGGCCCATTCATTTTAATGAATCTCATAGGCTATAATGGAGAATGGAAAAACATCCAAAAATTTTCCCCATCAAGAATGTACCTTTCAGTGTGATATTAAAAATACATCTTAACCAACCCTAAACCCAACCCCAATATTCCCCCCAACATAAGTGTGTCCTGAACTCTAACCCTAACCCTAACCCTTACCATATGGGCCCATTCATTCTAATGAATCTCATAGGCTATAATGGAGAATGGAAAACCATCCAAAAAATTTTCCCATCAAGAGTATACCATTCAGTGTGATATTAAAAATAGATCTTACCCAACCCTAAACCAACCCCAATATTCACCCAAACATAAGTGTGTCCTGAACTCTAACCCTAACCCTAACCCTTACCATATGGGCCCATTCATTTTAATGAATCTCATTGGCTATAATGGAGAATGGAAAAACATCCAAAAATTTTCCCCATCAAGAATGTACCATTCAGTGTGATATTAAAAATACATCTTAACCAACCCTAAACCCAACCCCAATATTCACCCAAACATAAGTGTGTCCTGAGCTCTAACCCTAACCCTAACCCTTACCATATGGGCCCATTCATTCTAATGAATCTCATAGGCTATAATGGAGAATGGAAAACCATCCAAAAATTTTTCCCATCAAGAGTATACCATTCAGTGTGATATTAAAAATACATCATACCCAACCCTAAACCCAACCCCAATATTCACCCAAACATAAGTGTGTCCTGAGCTCTAACCCTAACCCTAACCCTTACCATATGGGCCCATTCATTCTAATGAATCTCATAGGCTATAATGGAGAATGGAAAACCATCCAAAAATTTTTCCCATCAAGAGTATACCATTCAGTGTGATATTAAAAATAGATCTTACCCAACCCTAACCCAACCCCAATATTCACCCAAACATAAGTGTGTCCTGAACTCTAACCCTAACCCTAACCCTTACCATATGGGCCCATTCATTCTAATGAATCTCATAGGCTATAATGGAGAATGGAAAACCATCCAAAAAATTTTCCCATCAAGAGTATACCATTCAGTGTGATATTAAAAATAGATCTTACCCAACCCTAAACCCAACCCCAATATTCACCCAAACATAAGTGTGTCCTGAGCTCTAACCCTAACCCTTACCATATGGGCCCATTCATTCTAATGAATCTCATAGGCTATAATGGAGAATGGAAAACCATCCAAAAATTTTTCCCATCAAGAGTATACCATTCAGTGTGATATTAAAAATAGATCTTACCCAACCCTGAACCCAACCCCAATATTCACCCAAACATAAGTGTGTCCTGAGCTCTAACCCTAACCCTAACCCTTACCATATGGGCCCATTCATTCTAATGAATCTCATAGGCTATAATGGAGAATGGAAAACCATCCAAAAATCTTTCCCATCAAGAGTATACCATTCAGTGTGATATTAAAAATAGATCTTACCCAACCCTAAACCCAACCCCAATATTCACCCAAAAATAAGTGTGTCCTAAGCTCTAACCCTAACCCTAACCCTTACCATATGGGCCCATTCATTCTGATGAATCTCATAGGCTATAATGCAGAATGGAAAACCATCCAAAATATTTTCCCATCAAGAGTATACCATTCAGTGTGATATTAAAAATAGATCTTACCCCACCCTAAACCCAACCCCAACATTCACCCAAACATAAGTGTGTCCTGAGCTCTAACCCTAACCCTAACCCTTACCATATGGGCCCATTCATTCTAATGAATCTCATAGGCTATAATGGAGAATGGAAAACCATCCAAAAAATTTTCCCATCAAGAGTATACCATTAAGTGTGATATTAAAAATAGATCTTACCCAACCCTAAACCCAACCCCAATATTCCCCCCAACATAAGTGTGTCCTGAACTCTAACCCTAACCCTAACCCTTACCATATGGGCCCATTCATTTTAATGAATCTCATAGGCTATAATGGAGAATGGAAAACCATCCAAAAAATTTTCCCATCAAGAGTATACCATTCAGTGTGATATTAAAAATAGATCTTACCCAACCCTAAACCCAACCCCAATATTCACCCAAACATAAGTGTGTCCTGAACTCTAACCCTAACCCTAACCCTTACCATATGGGCCCATTCATTTTAATGAATCTCATAGGCTATAATGGAGAATGGAAAAACATCCAAAAATTTTCCCCATCAAGAATGTACCTTTCAGTGTGATATTAAAAATACATCTTAACCAACCCTAAACCCAACCCCAATATTCCCCCCAACATAAGTGTGTCCTGAACTCTAACCCTAACCCTAACCCTTACCATATGGGCCCATTCATTCTAATGAATCTCATAGGCTATAATGGAGAATGGAAAACCATCCAAAAAATTTTCCCATCAAGAGTATACCATTCAGTGTGATACTAAAAATAGATCTTACCCAACCCTAAACCCAACCCCAATATTCCCCCCAACATAAGTGTGTCCTGAACTCTAACCCTAACCCTAACCCTTACCATATGGGCCCATTCATTTTAATGAATCTCATAGGCTATAATGGAGAATGGAAAACCATCCAAAAAATTTTCCCATCAAGAGTATACCATTCAGTGTGATATTAAAAATAGATCTTACCCAATCCTAAACCCAACCCCAATATTCACCCAAACATAAGTGTGTCCTGAACTCTAACCCTAACCCTAACCCTTACCATATGGGCCCATTCATTTTAATGAATCTCATAGGCTATAATGGAGAATGGAAAAACATCCAAAAATTTTCCCCATCAAGAATGTACCTTTCAGTGTGATATTAAAAATACATCTTAACCAACCCTAAACCCAACCCCAATATTCCCCCCAACATAAGTGTGTCCTGAACTCTAACCCTAACCCTAACCCTTACCATATGGGCCCATTCATTCTAATGAATCTCATAGGCTATAATGGAGAATGGAAAACCATCCAAAAAATTTTCCCATCAAGAGTATACCATTCAGTGTGATATTAAAAATAGATCTTACCCAACCCTAAACCCAACCCCAATATTCACCCAAACATAAGTGTGTCCTGAACTCTAACCCTAACCCTAACCCTTACCATATGGGCCCATTCATTTTAATGAATCTCATAGGCTATAATGGAGAATGGAAAAACATCCAAAAATTTTCCCCATCAAGAATGTACCATTCAGTGTGATATTAAAAATACATCTTAACCAACCCTAAACCCAACCCCAATATTCACCCAAACATAAGTGTGTCCTGAGCTCTAACCCTAACCCTAACCCTTACCATATGGGCCCATTCATTCTAATGAATCTCATAGGCTATAATGGAGAATGGAAAACCATCCAAAAATCTTTCCCATCAAGAGTATACCATTCAGTGTGATATTAAAAATAGATCTTACCCAACCCTAAACCCAACCCCAATATTCACCCAAACATAAGTGTGTCCTAAGCTCTAACCCTAACCCTAACCCTTACCATATGGGCCCATTCATTCTGATGAATCTCATAGGCTATAATGCAGAATGGAAAACCATCCAAAATATTTTCCCATCAAGAGTATACCATTCAGTGTGATATTAAGAATAGATCTTACCCCACCCTAAACCCAACCCCAACATTCACCCAAACATAAGTGTGTCCTGAGCTCTAACCCTAACCCTAACCCTTACCATATGGGCCCATTCATTCTAATGAATCTCATAGGCTATAATGGAGAATGGAAAACCATCCAAAAATTTTTCCCATCAAGAGTATACCATTCAGTGTGATATTAAAAATAGATCTTACCCAACCCTAAACCCAACCCCAATATTCCCCCCAACATAAGTGTGTCCTGAACTCTAACCCTAACCCTAACCCTTACCATATGGGCCCATTCATTTTAATGAATCTCATAGGCTATAATGGAGAATGGAAAAACATCCAAAAATTTTCCCCATCAAGAATGTACCTTTCAGTGTGATATTAAAAATACATCTTAACCAACACTAAACCCAACCCCAATATTCCCCCCAACATAAGTGTGTCCTGAACTCTAACCCTAACCCTAACCCTTACCATATGGGCCCATTCATTCTAATGAATCTCATAGGCTATAATGGAGAATGGAAAACCATCCAAAAAATTTTCCCATCAAGAGTATACCATTCAGTGTGATATTAAAAATAGATCTTACCCAACCCTAAACCCAACCCCAATATTCACCCAAACATAAGTGTGTCCTGAACTCTAACCCTAACCCTAACCCTTACCATATGGGCCCATTCATTTTAATGAATCTCATAGGCTATAATGGAGAATGGAAAAACATCCAAAAATTTTCCCCATCAAGAATGTACCATTCAGTGTGATATTAAAAATACATCTTAACCAACCCTAAACCCAACCCCAATATTCACCCAAACATAAGTGTGTCCTGAGCTCTAACCCTAACCCTAACCCTTACCATATGGGCCCATTCATTCTAATGAATCTCATAGCCTATAATGGAGAATGGAAAACCATCCAAAAATTTTTCCCATCAAGAGTATACCATTCAGTGTGATATTAAAAATACATCATACCCAACCCTAAACCCAACCCCAATATTCACCCAAACATAAGTGTGTCCTGAGCTCTAACCCTAACCCTAACCCTTACCATATGGGCCCATTCATTCTAATGAATCTCATAGGCTATAATGGAGAATGGAAAACCATCCAAAAAATTTTCCCATCAAGAGTATACCATTCAGTGTGATATTAAAAATAGATCTTACCCAACCCTAAACCCAACCCCAATATTCACCCAAACATAAGTGTGTCCTGAACTCTAACCCTAACCCTAACCCTTACCATATGGGCCCATTCATTCTAATGAATCTCATAGGCTATAATGCAGAATGGAAAACCATCCAAAATATTTTCCCATCAACAGTATACCATTCAGTGTGATATTAAAAATAGATCTTACCCCACCCTAAACCCAACCCCAACATTCACCCAAACATAAGTGTGTCCTGAGCTCTAACCCTAACCCTAACCCTTACCATATGGGCCCATTCATTCTAATGAATCTCATAGGCTATAATGGAGAATGGAAAACCATCCAAAAAATTTTCCCATCAAGAGTATACCATTCAGTGTGAT
The DNA here is from genome assembly GCF_032191835.1 of Heteronotia binoei. Classification (NCBI taxonomy): domain Eukaryota; kingdom Metazoa; phylum Chordata; class Lepidosauria; order Squamata; family Gekkonidae; genus Heteronotia; species Heteronotia binoei. The sequence goes on from NW_026799995.1 coordinate 29,832, forward strand.
ATTAAAAATAGATCTTACCCAACCCTAAACCCAACCCCAATATTCACCCAAACATAAGTGTGTCCTGAACTCTAACCCTAACCCTAACCCTTACTATATGGGCCCATTCATTTTAATGAATCTCATAGGCTATAATGGAGAATGGAAAAACATCCAAAAATTTTCCCCATCAAGAATGTACCATTCAGTGTGATATTAAAAATACATCTTAACCAACCCTAAACCCAACCCCAATATTCCCCCCAACATAAGTGTGTCCTGAACTCTAACCCTAACCCTAACCCTTACCATATGAGCCCATTCATTCTAATGAATCTCATAGGCTATAATGGAGAATGGAAAACCATCCAAAAATTTTTCCCATCAAGAGTATACCATTCAGTGTGATATTAAAAATAGACCTTACCCCACCCTAAACCCAACCCCAACATTCACCCAAACATAAGTGTGTCCTGAGCTCTAACCCTAACCCTAACCCTTACCATATGGGCCCATTCATTCTAATGAATCTCATAGGCTATAATGGAGAATGGAAAACCATCCAAAAATTTTTCCCATCAAGAGTATACCATTCAGTGTGATATTAAAAATAGATCTTACCCAACCCTAAACCCAACCCCAATATTCCCCCCAACATAAGTGTGTCCTGAACTCTAACCCTAACCCTAACCCTTACCATATGGGCCCATTCATTTTAATGAATCTCATAGGCTATAATGGAGAATGGAAAAACATCCAAAAATTTTCCCCATCAAGAATGTACCTTTCAGTGTGATATTAAAAATACATCTTAACCAACACTAAACCCAACCCCAATATTCCCCCCAACATAAGTGTGTCCTGAACTCTAACCCTAACCCTAACCCTTACCATATGGGCCCATTCATTCTAATGAATCTCATAGGCTATAATGGAGAATGGAAAACCATCCAAAAAATTTTCCCATCAAGAGTATACCATTCAGTGTGATATTAAAAATAGATCTTACCCAACCCTAAACCCAACCCCAATATTCACCCAAACATAAGTGTGTCCTGAACTCTAACCCTAACCCTAACCCTTACCATATGGGCCCATTCATTTTAATGAATCTCATAGGCTATAATGGAGAATGGAAAAACATCCAAAAATTTTCCCCATCAAGAATGTACCATTCAGTGTGATATTAAAAATACATCTTAACCAACCCTAAACCCAACCCCAATATTCACCCAAACATAAGTGTGTCCTGAGCTCTAACCCTAACCCTAACCCTTACCATATGGGCCCATTCATTCTAATGAATCTCATAGCCTATAATGGAGAATGGAAAACCATCCAAAAATTTTTCCCATCAAGAGTATACCATTCAGTGTGATATTAAAAATACATCATACCCAACCCTAAACCCAACCCCAATATTCACCCAAACATAAGTGTGTCCTGAGCTCTAACCCTAACCCTAACCCTTACCATATGGGCCCATTCATTCTAATGAATCTCATAGGCTATAATGGAGAATGGAAAACCATCCAAAAAATTTTCCCATCAAGAGTATACCATTCAGTGTGATATTAAAAATAGATCTTACCCAACCCTAAACCCAACCCCAATATTCACCCAAACATAAGTGTGTCCTGAACTCTAACCCTAACCCTAACCCTTACCATATGGGCCCATTCATTCTAATGAATCTCATAGGCTATAATGCAGAATGGAAAACCATCCAAAATATTTTCCCATCAACAGTATACCATTCAGTGTGATATTAAAAATAGATCTTACCCCACCCTAAACCCAACCCCAACATTCACCCAAACATAAGTGTGTCCTGAGCTCTAACCCTAACCCTAACCCTTACCATATGGGCCCATTCATTCTAATGAATCTCATAGGCTATAATGGAGAATGGAAAACCATCCAAAAAATTTTCCCATCAAGAGTATACCATTCAGTGTGATATTAAAAATAGATCTTACCCAACCCTAAACCCAACCCCAATATTCACCCAAACATAAGTGTGTCCTGAACTCTAACCCTAACCCTAACCCTTACTATATGGGCCCATTCATTTTAATGAATCTCATAGGCTATAATGGAGAATGGAAAAACATCCAAAAATTTTCCCCATCAAGAATGTACCATTCAGTGTGATATTAAAAATACATCTTAACCAACCCTAAACCCAACCCCAATATTCCCCCCAACATAAGTGTGTCCTGAACTCTAACCCTAACCCTAACCCTTACCATATGAGCCCATTCATTCTAATGAATCTCATAGGCTATAATGGAGAATGGAAAACCATCCAAAAATTTTTCCCATCAAGAGTATACCATTCAGTGTGATATTAAAAATAGACCTTACCCCACCCTAAACCCAACCCCAACATTCACCCAAACATAAGTGTGTCCTGAGCTCTAACCCTAACCCTAACCCTTACCATATGGGCCCATTCATTCTAATGTATCTCATAGACTATAATGGAGAATGGAAAACCATCCAAAAAATTTTCCCATCAAGAGTATACCATTCAGTGTGATATTAAAAATAGATCTTACCCAACCCTAAACCCAACCCCAATATTCCCCCCAACATAAGTGTGTCCTGAACTCTAACCCTAACCCTAACCCTTACCATATGGGCCCATTCATTTTAATGAATCTCATAGGCTATAATGGAGAATGGAAAAACATCCAATAATTTTCCCCATCAAGAATGTACCTTTCAGTGTGATATTAAAAATACATCTTAACCAACCCTAAACCCAACCCCAATATTCCCCCCAACATAAGTGTGTCCTGAACTCTAACCCTAACCCTAACCCTTACCATATGGGCCCATTCATTCTAATGAATCTCATAGGCTATAATGGAGAATGGAAAACCATCCAAAAAATTTTCCCATCAAGAGTATACCATTCAGTGTGATACTAAAAATAGATCTTACCCAACCCTAAACCCAACCCCAATATTCCCCCCAACATAAGTGTGTCCTGAACTCTAACCCTAACCCTAACCCTTACCATATGGGCCCATTCATTTTAATGAATCTCATAGGCTATAATGGAGAATGGAAAACCATCCAAAAAATTTTCCCATCAAGAGTATACCATTCAGTGTGATATTAAAAATAGATCTTACCCAATCCTAAACCCAACCCCAATATTCACCCAAACATAAGTGTGTCCTGAACTCTAACCCTAACCCTAACCCTTACCATATGGGCCCATTCATTTTAATGAATCTCATAGGCTATAATGGAGAATGGAAAAACATCCAAAAATTTTCCCCATCAAGAATGTACCTTTCAGTGTGATATTAAAAATACATCTTAACCAACCCAAAACCCAACCCCAATATTCCCCCCAACATAAGTGTGTCCTGAACTCTAACCCTAACCCTAACCCTTACCATATGGGCCCATTCATTCTAATGAATCTCATAGGCTATAATGGAGAATGGAAAACCATCCAAAAATTTTTCCCATCAAGAGTATACCATTCAGTGTGATACTAAAAATAGATCTTACCCAACCCTAAACCCAACCCCAATATTCCCCCCAACATAAGTGTGTCCTGAACTCTAACCCTAACCCTAACCCTTACCATATGGGCCCATTCATTTTAATGAATCTCATAGGCTATAATGGAGAATGGAAAACCATCCAAAAAATTTTCCCATCAAGAGTATACCATTCAGTGTGATATTAAAAATAGATCTTACCCAATCCTAAACCCAACCCCAATATTCACCCAAACATAAGTGTGTCCTGAACTCTAACCCTAACCCTAACCCTTACCATATGGGCCCATTCATTTTAATGAATCTCATAGGCTATAATGGAGAATGGAAAAACATCCAAAAATTTTCCCCATCAAGAATGTACCTTTCAGTGTGATATTAAAAATACATCTTAACCAACCCTAAACCGAACCCCAATATTCCCCCCAACATAAGTGTGTCCTGAACTCTAACCCTAACCCTAACCCTTACCATATGGGCCCATTCATTCTAATGAATCTCATAGGCTATAATGGAGAATGGAAAACCATCCAAAAAATTTTCCCATCAAGAGTATACCATTCAGTGTGATATTAAAAATAGATCTTACCCAACCCTAAACCCAACCCCAATATTCACCCAAACATAAGTGTGTCCTGAACTCTAACCCTAACCCTTACCATATGGGCCCATTCATTTTAATGAATCTCATAGGCTATAATGGAGAATGGAAAAACATCCAAAAATTTTCCCCATCAAGAATGTACCATTCAGTGTGATATTAAAAATACATCTTAACCAACCCTAAACCCAACCCCAATATTCACCCAAACATAAGTGTGTCCTGAGCTCTAACCCTAACCCTAACCCTTACCATATGGGCCCATTCATTCTAATGAATCTCATAGGCTATAATGGAGAATGGAAAACCATCCAAAAATTTTTCCCATCAAGAGTATACCATTCAGTGTGATATTAAAAATAGATCTTACCCAACCCTGAACCCAACCCCAATATTCACCCAAACATAAGTGTGTCCTGAGCTCTAACCCTAACCCTAACCCTTACCATATGGGCCCATTCATTCTAATGAATCTCATAGGCTATAATGGAGAATGGAAAACCATCCAAAAATCTTTCCCATCAAGAGTATACCATTCAGTGTGATATTAAAAATAGATCTTACCCAACCCTAAACCCAACCCCAATATTCACCCAAAAATAAGTGTGTCCTAAGCTCTAACCCTAACCCTAACCCTTACCATATGGGCCCATTCATTCTGATGAATCTCATAGGCTATAATGCAGAATGGAAAACCATCCAAAATATTTTCCCATCAAGAGTATACCATTCAGTGTGATATTAAAAATAGATCTTACCCCACCCTAAACCCAACCCCAACATTCACCCAAACATAAGTGTGTCCTGAGCTCTAACCCTAACCCTAACCCTTACCATATGGGCCCATTCATTCTAATGAATCTCATAGGCTATAATGGAGAATGGAAAACCATCCAAAAAATTTTCCCATCAAGAGTATACCATTAAGTGTGATATTAAAAATAGATCTTACCCAACCCTAAACCCAACCCCAATATTCCCCCCAACATAAGTGTGTCCTGAACTCTAACCCTAACCCTAACCCTTACCATATGGGCCCATTCATTTTAATGAATCTCATAGGCTATAATGGAGAATGGAAAACCATCCAAAAAATTTTCCCATCAAGAGTATACCATTCAGTGTGATATTAAAAATAGATCTTACCCAACCCTAAACCCAACCCCAATATTCACCCAAACATAAGTGTGTCCTGAACTCTAACCCTAACCCTAACCCTTACCATATGGGCCCATTCATTTTAATGAATCTCATAGGCTATAATGGAGAATGGAAAAACATCCAAAAATTTTCCCCATCAAGAATGTACCTTTCAGTGTGATATTAAAAATACATCTTAACCAACCCTAAACCCAACCCCAATATTCCCCCCAACATAAGTGTGTCCTGAACTCTAACCCTAACCCTAACCCTTACCATATGGGCCCATTCATTCTAATGAATCTCATAGGCTATAATGGAGAATGGAAAACCATCCAAAAAATTTTCCCATCAAGAGTATACCATTCAGTGTGATACTAAAAATAGATCTTACCCAACCCTAAACCCAACCCCAATATTCCCCCCAACATAAGTGTGTCCTGAACTCTAACCCTAACCCTAACCCTTACCATATGGGCCCATTCATTTTAATGAATCTCATAGGCTATAATGGAGAATGGAAAACCATCCAAAAAATTTTCCCATCAAGAGTATACCATTCAGTGTGATATTAAAAATAGATCTTACCCAATCCTAAACCCAACCCCAATATTCACCCAAACATAAGTGTGTCCTGAACTCTAACCCTAACCCTAACCCTTACCATATGGGCCCATTCATTTTAATGAATCTCATAGGCTATAATGGAGAATGGAAAAACATCCAAAAATTTTCCCCATCAAGAATGTACCTTTCAGTGTGATATTAAAAATACATCTTAACCAACCCTAAACCCAACCCCAATATTCCCCCCAACATAAGTGTGTCCTGAACTCTAACCCTAACCCTAACCCTTACCATATGGGCCCATTCATTCTAATGAATCTCATAGGCTATAATGGAGAATGGAAAACCATCCAAAAATTTTTCCCATCAAGAGTATACCATTCAGTGTGATATTAAAAATAGATCTTACCCAACCCTAAACCAAACCCCAATATTCACCCAAACATAAGTGTGTCCTGAACTCTAACCCTAACCTAACCCTTACCATATGGGCCCATTCATTTTAATGAATCTCATAGGCTATAATGGAGAATGGAAAAACATCCAAAAATTTTCCCCATCAAGAATGTACCATTCAGTGTGATATTAAAAATACATCTTAACCAACCCTAAACCCAACCCCAATATTCACCCAAACATAAGTGTGTCCTGAGCTCTAACCCTAACCCTAACCCTTACCATATGGGCCCATTCATTCTAATGAATCTCATAGGCTATAATGGAGAATGGAAAACCATCCAAAAATCTTTCCCATCAAGAGTATACCATTCAGTGTGATATTAAAAATAGATCTTACCCAACCCTAAACCCAACCCCAATATTCACCCAAACATAAGTGTGTCCTAAGCTCTAACCCTAACCCTAACCCTTACCATATGGGCCCATTCATTCTGATGAATCTCATAGGCTATAATGCAGAATGGAAAACCATCCAAAATATTTTCCCATCAAGAGTATACCATTCAGTGTGATATTAAGAATAGATCTTACCCCACCCTAAACCCAACCCCAACATTCACCCAAACATAAGTGTGTCCTGAGCTCTAACCCTAACCCTAACCCTTACCATATGGGCCCATTCATTCTAATGAATCTCATAGGCTATAATGGAGAATGGAAAACCATCCAAAAAATTTTCCCATCAAGAGTATACCATTCAGTGTGATATTAAAAATAGATCTTACCCAACCCTAAACCCAACCCCAATATTCCCCCCAACATAAGTGTGTCCTGAACTCTAACCCTAACCCTAACCCTTACCATATGGGCCCATTCATTTTAATGAATCTCATAGGCTATAATGGAGAATGGAAAAACATCCAAAAATTTTCCCCATCAAGAATGTACCTTTCAGTGTGATATTAAAAATACATCTTAACCAACACTAAACCCAACCCCAATATTCCCCCCAACATAAGTGTGTCCTGAACTCTAACCCTAACCCTAACCCTTACCATATGGGCCCATTCATTCTAATGAATCTCATAGGCTATAATGGAGAATGGAAAACCATCCAAAAAATTTTCCCATCAAGAGTATACCATTCAGTGTGATATTAAAAATAGATCTTACCCAACCCTAAACCCAACCCCAATATTCACCCAAACATAAGTGTGTCCTGAACTCTAACCCTAACCCTAACCCTTACCATATGGGCCCATTCATTTTAATGAATCTCATAGGCTATAATGGAGAATGGAAAAACATCCAAAAATTTTCCCCATCAAGAATGTACCATTCAGTGTGATATTAAAAATACATCTTAACCAACCCTAAACCCAACCCCAATATTCACCCAAACATAAGTGTGTCCTGAGCTCTAACCCTAACCCTAACCCTTACCATATGGGCCCATTCATTCTAATGAATCTCATAGGCTATAATGGAGAATGGAAAACCATCCAAAAAATTTTCCCATCAAGAGTATACCATTCAGTGTGATATTAAAAATACATCATACCCAACCCTAAACCCAACCCCAATATTCACCCAAACATAAGTGTGTCCTGAGCTCTAACCCTAACCCTAACCCTTACCATATGGGCCCATTCATTCTAATGAATCTCATAGGCTATAATGGAGAATGGAAAACCATCCAAAAATTTTTCCCATCAAGAGTATACCATTCAGTGTGATATTAAAAATAGATCTTACCCAACCCTAAACCCAACCCCAATATTCACCCAAACATAAGTGTGTCCTGAACTCTAACCCTAACCCTAACCCTTACCATATGGGCCCATTCATTCTAATGAATCTCATAGGCTATAATGCAGAATGGAAAACCATCCAAAATATTTTCCCATCAACAGTATACCATTCAGTGTGATATTAAAAATAGATCTTACCCCACCCTAAACCCAACCCCAACATTCACCCAAACATAAGTGTGTCCTGAGCTCTAACCCTAACCCTAACCCTTACCATATGGGCCCATTCATTCTAATGAATCTCATAGGCTATAATGGAGAATGGAAAACCATCCAAAAAATTTTCCCATCAAGAGTATACCATTCAGTGTGATATTAAAAATAGATCTTACCCAACCCTAAACCCAACCCCAATATTCACCCAAACATAAGTGTGTCCTGAACTCTAACCCTAACCCTAACCCTTACTATATGGGCCCATTCATTTTAATGAATCTCATAGGCTATAATGGAGAATGGAAAAACATCCAAAAATTTTCCCCATCAAGAATGTACCATTCAGTGTGATATTAAAAATACATCTTAACCAACCCTAAACCCAACCCCAATATTCCCCCCAACATAAGTGTGTCCTGAACTCTAACCCTAACCCTAACCCTTACCATATGAGCCCATTCATTCTAATGAATCTCATAGGCTATAATGGAGAATGGAAAACCATCCAAAAATTTTTCCCATCAAGAGTATACCATTCAGTGTGATATTAAAAATAGACCTTACCCCACCCTAAACCCAACCCCAACATTCACCCAAACATAAGTGTGTCCTGAGCTCTAACCCTAACCCTAACCCTTACCATATGGGCCCATTCATTCTAATGTATCTCATAGACTATAATGGAGAATGGAAAACCATCCAAAAAATTTTCCCATCAAGAGTATACCATTCAGTGTGATATTAAAAATAGATCTTACCCAACCCTAAACCCAACCCCAATATTCCCCCCAACATAAGTGTGTCCTGAACTCTAACCCTAACCCTAACCCTTACCATATGGCCCCATTCATTTTAATGAATCTCATAGGCTATAATGGAGAATGGAAAAACATCCAATAATTTTCCCCATCAAGAATGTACCTTTCAGTGTGATATTAAAAATACATCTTAACCAACCCTAAACCCAACCCCAATATTCCCCCCAACATAAGTGTGTCCTGAACTCTAACCCTAACCCTAACCCTTACCATATGGGCCCATTCATTCTAATGAATCTCATAGGCTATAATGGAGAATGGAAAACCATCCAAAAAATTTTCCCATCAAGAGTATACCATTCAGTGTGATACTAAAAATAGATCTTACCCAACCCTAAACCCAACCCCAATATTCCCCCCAACATAAGTGTGTCCTGAACTCTAACCCTAACCCTAACCCTTACCATATGGGCCCATTCATTTTAATGAATCTCATAGGCTATAATGGAGAATGGAAAACCATCCAAAAAATTTTCCCATCAAGAGTATACCATTCAGTGTGATATTAAAAATAGATCTTACCCAATCCTAAACCCAACCCCAATATTCACCCAAACATAAGTGTGTCCTGAACTCTAACCCTAACCCTAACCCTTACCATATGGGCCCATTCATTTTAATGAATCTCATAGGCTATAATGGAGAATGGAAAAACATCCAAAAATTTTCCCCATCAAGAATGTACCTTTCAGTGTGATATTAAAAATACATCTTAACCAACCCTAAACCCAACCCCAATATTCCCCCCAACATAAGTGTGTCCTGAACTCTAACCCTAACCCTAACCCTTACCATATGGGCCCATTCATTCTAATGAATCTCATAGGCTATAATGGAGAATGGAAAACCATCCAAAAAATTTTCCCATCAAGAGTATACCATTCAGTGTGATACTAAAAATAGATCTTACCCAACCCTAAACCCAACCCCAATATTCCCCCCAACATAAGTGTGTCCTGAACTCTAACCCTAACCCTAACCCTTACCATATGGGCCCATTCATTTTAATGAATCTCATAGGCTATAATGGAGAATGGAAAACCATCCAAAAAATTTTCCCATCAAGAGTATACCATTCAGTGTGATATTAAAAATAGATCTTACCCAATCCTAAACCCAACCCCAATATTCACCCAAACATAAGTGTGTCCTGAACTCTAACCCTAACCCTAACCCTTACCATATGGGCCCATTCATTTTAATGAATCTCATAGGCTATAATGGAGAATGGAAAAACATCCAAAAATTTTCCCCATCAAGAATGTACCTTTCAGTGTGATATTAAAAATACATCTTAACCAACCCTAAACCGAACCCCAATATTCCCCCCAACATAAGTGTGTCCTGAACTCTAACCCTAACCCTAACCCTTACCATATGGGCCCATTCATTCTAATGAATCTCATAGGCTATAATGGAGAATGGAAAACCATCCAAAAAATTTTCCCATCAAGAGTATACCATTCAGTGTGATATTAAAAATAGATCTTACCCAACCCTAAACCCAACCCCAATATTCACCCAAACATAAGTGTGTCCTGAACTCTAACCCTAACCCTTACCATATGGGCCCATTCATTTTAATGAATCTCATAGGCTATAATGGAGAATGGAAAAACATCCAAAAATTTTCCCCTTCAAGAATGTACCATTCAGTGTGATATTAAAAATACATCTTAACCAACCCTAAACCCAACCCCAATATTCACCCAAACATAAGTGTGTCCTGAGCTCTAACCCTAACCCTAACCCTTACCATATGGGCCCATTCATTCTAATGAATCTCATAGGCTATAATGGAGAATGGAAAACCATCCAAAAATTTTTCCCATCAAGAGTATACCATTCAGTGTGATATTAAAAATACATCATACCCAACCCTAAACCCAACCCCAATATTCACCCAAACATAAGTGTGTCCTGAGCTCTAACCCTAACCCTAACCCTTACCATATGGGCCCATTCATTCTAATGAATCTCATAGGCTATAATGGAGAATGGAAAACCATCCAAAAAATTTTCCCATCAAGAGTATACCATTCAGTGTGATATTAAAAATAGATCTTACCCAACCCTAAACCCAACCCCAATATTCACCCAAACATAAGTGTGTCCTGAACTCTAACCCTAACCCTAACCCTTACCATATGGGCCCATTCATTCTGATGAATCTCATAGGCTATAATGCAGAATGGAAAACCATCCAAAATATTTTCCCATCAAGAGTATACCATTCAGTGTGATATTAAAAATAGATCTTACCCCACCCTAAACCCAACCCCAACATTCACCCAAACATAAGTGTGTCCTGAGCTCTAACCCTAACCCTAACCCTTACCATATGGGCCCATTCATTCTAATGAATCTCATAGGCTATAATGGAGAATGGAAAACCATCCAAAAAATTTTCCCATCAAGAGTATACCATTCAGTGTGATATTAAAAATAGATCTTACCCAACCCTAAACCCAACCCCAATATTCACCCAAACATAAGTGTGTCCTGAACTCTAACCCTAACCCTTACTATATGGGCCCATTCATTTTAATGAATCTCATAGGCTATAATGGAGAATGGAAAAACATCCAAAAATTTTCCCCTTCAAGAATGTACCATTCAGTGTGATATTAAAAATACATCTTAACCAACCCTAAACCGAACCCCAATATTCCCCCCAACATAAGTGTGTCCTGAACTCTAACCCTAACCCTTACCATATGAGCCCATTCATTCTAATGAATCTCATAGGCTATAATGGAGAATGGAAAACCATCCAAAAATTTTTCCCATCAAGAGTATACCATTCAGTGTGATATTAAAAATACATCATACCCAACCCTAAACCCAACCCCAATATTCACCCAAACATAAGTGTGTCCTGAGCTCTAACCCTAACCCTAACCCTTACCATATGGGCCCATTCATTCTAATGAATCTCATAGGCTATAATGGAGAATGGAAAACCATCCAAAAATTTTTCCCATCAAGAGTATACCATTCAGTGTGATATTAAAAATACATCATACCCAACCCTAAACCCAACCCCAATATTCACCCAAACATAAGTGTGTCCTGAGCTCTAACCCTAACCCTAACCCTTACCATATGGGCCCATTCATTCTAATGAATCTCATAGGCTATAATGGAGAATGGAAAACCATCCAAAAAATTTTCCCATCAAGAGTATACCATTCAGTGTGATATTAAAAATAGATCTTACCCAACCCTAAACCCAACCCCAATATTCACCCAAACATAAGTGTGTCCTGAGCTCTAACCCTAACCCTAACCCTTACCATATGGGCCCATTCATTCTAATGAATCTCATAGGCTATAATGGAGAATGGAAAACCATCCAAAAATTTTTCCCATCAAGAGTATACCATTCAGTGTGATATTAAAAATAGATCTTACCCAACCCTGAACCCAACCCCAATATTCACCCAAACATAAGTGTGTCCTGAGCTCTAACCCTAACCCTAACCCTTACCATATGGGCCCATTCATTCTAATGAATCTCATAGGCTATAATGGAGAATGGAAAACCATCCAAAAATCTTTCCCTTCAAGAGTATACCATTCAGTGTGATATTAAAAATAGATCTTACCCAACCCTAAACCCAACCCCAATATTCACCCAAACATAAGTGTGTCCTAAGCTCTAACCCTAACCCTAACCCTTACCATATGGGCCCATTCATTCTGATGAATCTCATAGGCTATAATGCAGAATGGAAAACCATCCAAAATATTTTCCCATCAAGAGTATACCATTCAGTGTGATATTAAAAATAGATCTTACCCCACCCTAAACCCAACCCCAACATTCACCCAAACATAAGTGTGTCCTAAGCTCTAACCCTAACCCTAACCCTTACCATATGGGCCCATTCATTCTGATGAATCTCATAGGCTATAATGCAGAATGGAAAACCATCCAAAATATTTTCCCATCAAGAGTATACCATTCAGTGTGATATTAAAAATAGATCTTACCCCACCCTAAACCCAACCCCAACATCCACCCAAACATAAGTGTGTCCTGAGCTCTAACCCTAACCCTAACCCTTACCATATGGGCCCATTCATTCTAATTAATCTCATAGGCTATAATGGAGAATGGAAAACCATCCAAAAAATTTTCCCATCAAGAGTATACCATTCAGTGTGATATTAAAAATAGATCTTACCCCACCCTAAACCCAACCCCAACATTCACCCAAACATAAGTGTGTCCTGAGCTCTAACCCTAATCCTAACCCTTACCATATGGGCCCATTCATTCTAATGAATCTCATAGGCTATAATGGAGAATGGAAAACCATCCAAAAAATTTTCCCATCAAGAGTATACCATTCAGTGTGATATTAAAAATAGATCTTACCCAACCCTAAACCCAACCCCAATATTCACCCAAACATAAGTGTGTCCTGAACTCTAACCCTAACCCTTACTATATGGGCCCATTCATTTTAATGAATCTCATAGGCTATAATGGAGAATGGAAAAACATCCAAAAATTTTCCCCATCAAGAATGTACCATTCAGTGTGATATTAAAAATACATCTTAACCAACCCTAAACCGAACCCCAATATTCCCCCCAACATAAGTGTGTCCTGAACTCTAACCCTAACCCTAACCCTTACCATATGAGCCCATTCATTCTAATGAATCTCATAGGCTATAATGGAGAATGGAAAACCATCCAAAAATTTTTCCCATCAAGAGTATACCATTCAGTGTGATATTAAAAATACATCTTACCCAACCCTAAACCCAACCCCAATATTCACCCAAACATAAGTGTGTCCTGAGCTCTAACCCAAACCCTAACCCTTACCATATGGGCCCATTCATTCTAATGAATCTCATAGGCTATAATGGAGAATGGAAAACCATCCAAAAATTTTTCCCATCAAGAGTATACCATTCAGTGTGATATTAAAAATACATCATACCCAACCCTAAACCCAACCCCAATATTCACCCAAACATAAGTGTGTCCTGAGCTCTAACCCTAACCCTAACCCTTACCATATGGGCCCATTCATTCTAATGAATCTCATAGGCTATAATGGAGAATGGAAAACCATCCACAAATTTTCCCCATCAAGAATGTACCATTCAGTGTGATGTTAAAAATACATCTTAACCAACCCTAAACCCAATCCCAATATTCCCCCCAACATAAGTGTGTCCTGAACTCTAACCCTAACCCTAACCCTTACCATATGGGCCCATTCATTCTAATGAATCTCATAGACTATAATGGAGAATGGAAAACCATCCAAAAAATTTTCCCATCAAGAGTATACCATTCAGTGTGATATTAAAAATACATCTTACCCAACCCTAAACCCAACCCCAATATTCACCCAAACATAAGTGTGTCCTGAGCTCTAACCCTAACCCTAACCCTTACCATATGGGCCCATTCATTCTAATGAATCTCATAGGCTATAATGGAGAATGGAAAACCATCCAAAAATTTTTCCCATCAAGAGTATACCATTCAGTGTGATATTAAAAATAGATGTTACCCAACCCTGAACCCAACCCCAATATTCACCCAAACATAAGTGTGTCCTGAGCTCTAACCCTAACCCTAACCCTTACCATATGGGCCCATTCATTCTAATGAATCTCATAGGCTATAATGGAGAATGGAAAACCATCCAAAAATCTTTCCCATCAAGAGTATACCATTCAGTGTGATATTAAAAATAGATCTTACCCAACCCTAAACGCAACCCCAATATTCACCCAAACATAAGTGTGTCCTAAGCTCTAACCCTAACCCTAACCCTTACCATATGGGCCCATTCATTCTGATGAATCTCATAGGCTATAATGCAGAATGGAAAACCATCCAAAATATTTTCCCATCAAGAGTATACCATTCAGTGTGATATTAAAAATAGATCTTACCCCACCCTAAACCCAACCCCAACATTCACCCAAACATAAGTGTGTCCTGAGCTCTAACCCTAACCTTAACCCTTACCATATGGGCCCATTCATTCTAATGAATCTCATAGGCTATAATGGAGAATGGAAAACCATCCAAAAAATTTTCCCATCAAGAGTATACCATTCAGTGTGATATTAAAAATAGATCTTACCCAACCCTAAACCCAACCCCAATATTCACCCAAACATAAGTGTGTCCTGAACTCTAACCCTAACCCTAACCCTTACCATATGGGCCCATTCATTTTAATGAATCTCATAGGCTATAATGGAGAATGGAAAAACATCCAAAAATTTTCCCCATCAAGAATGTACCTTTCAGTGTGATATTAAAAATACATCTTAACCAAACCTAAACCCAACCCCAATATTCCCCCCAACATAAGTGTGTCCTGAACTCTAACCCTAACCCTAACCCTTACCATATGGGCCCATTCATTCTAATGAATCTCATAGGCTATAATGGAGAATGGAAAACCATCCAAAAAATTTTCCCATCAAGAGTATACCATTCAGTGTGATATTAAAAATAGATCTTACCCAACCCTAAACCCAACCCCAATATTCACCCAAACATAAGTGTGTCCTGAACTCTAACCCTAACCTTAACCCTTACCATATGGGCCCATTCATTTTAATGAATCTCATTGGCTATAATGGAGAATGGAAAAACATCCAAAAATTTTCCCCATCAAGAATGTACCATTCAGTGTGATATTAAAAATACATCTTAACCAACCCTAAACCCAACCCTAATATTCCCCCCAACATAAGTGTGTCCTGAGCTCTAACCCTAACCCTAACCCTTACCATATGGGCCCATTCATTCTAATGAATCTCATAGGCTATAATGGAGAATGGAAAACCATCCAAAAATTTTTCCCATCAAGAGTATACCATTCAGTGTGATATTAAAAATACATCATACCCAACCCTAAACCCAACCCCAATATTCACCCAAACATAAGTGTGTCCTGAGCTCTAACCCTAACCCTAACCCTTACCATATGGGCCCATTCATTCTAATGAATCTCATAGGCTATAATGGAGAATGGAAAACCATCCAAAAAATTTTCCCATCAAGAGTATACCATTCAGTGTGATATTAAAAATAGATCTTACCCAACCCTAAACCCAACCCCAATATTCACCCAAACATAAGTGTGTCCTGAGCTCTAAACCTAACCCTAACCCTTACCATATGGGCCCATTCATTTTAATGAATCTCATAGGCTATAATGGAGAATGGAAAAACATCCAAAAATTTTCCCCATCAAGAATGTACCATTCAGTGTGATATTAAAAATAAATCTTAACCAACCCTAAACCCAACCCCAATATTCCCCCCAACATAAGTGTGTCCTGAACTCTAACCCTAACCCTAACCCTTACCATATGGGCCCATTCATTCTAATGAATCTCATAGGCTATAATGGAGAATGGAAAACCATCCAAAAAATTTTCCCATCAAGAGTATACCATTCAGTGTGATATTAAAAATAGATCTTACCCAACCCTAAACCCAACCCCAATATTCACCCAAACATAATTGTGTCCTTAGCTCTAAACCTAACCCTAACCCTTACCATATGGGCCCATTCATTCTAATGAATCTCATAGGCTATAATGGAGAATGGAAAACCATCCAAAATATTTTCCCATCAAGAGTATACCATTCAGTGTGGTATTAAAAATAGATCTTACCCCACCCTAAACCCAACCCCAATATTCACCCAAACATAAGTGTGTCCTGAGCTCTAACCCTAACCCTAACCCTTACCATATGGGCCCATTTATTCTAATGAATCTCATAGGCTATAATGGAGAATGGAAAACCATCCAAAAATTTTTCCCATCAAGAGTATACCATTCAGTGTGATATTAAAAATACATCATACCCAACCCTAAACCCAACCCCAATATTCACCCAAACATAAGTGTGTCCTGAGCTCTAACCCTAACCCTAACCCTTACCATATGGGCCCATTCATTCTAATGAATCTCATAGGCTATAATGGAGAATGGAAAACCATCCGAAAAATTTTCCCATCAAGAGTATACCATTCAGTGTGATATTAAAAATAGATCTTACCCAACCCTAAACCCAACCCCAATATTCACCCAAACATAAGTGTGTCCTGAACTCTAACCCTAACCCTAACCCTTACCATATGGGCCCATTCATTTTAATGAATCTCATAGGCTATAATGGAGAATGGAAAAACATCCAAAAATTTTCCCCATCAAGAATGTACCATTCAGTGTGATGTTAAAAATACATCTTAACCAACCCTAAACCCAATCCCAATATTCCCCCCAACATAAGTGTGTCCTGAACTCTAACCCTAACCCTAACCCGTACCATATGGGCCCATTCATTCTAATGAATCTCATAGGCTATAATGGAGAATGGAAAACCATCCAAAAATTTTTCCCATCAAGAGTATACCATTCAGTGTGATATTAAAAATACATCTTACCCAACCCTAAACCCAACCCCAATATTCACCCAAACATAAGTGTGTCCTGAGCTCTAACCCTAACCCTAACCCTTACCATATGGGCCCATTCATTCTAATGAATCTCATAGGCTATAATGGAGAATGGAAAACCATCCAAAAATCTTTCCCATCAAGAGTATACCATTCAGTGTGATATTAAAAATAGATCTTACCCAACCCTAAACGCAACCCCAATATTCACCCAAACATAAGTGTGTCCTAAGCTCTAACCCTAACCCTAACCCTTACCATATGGGCCCATTCATTCTGATGAATCTCATAGGCTATAATGCAGAATGGAAAACCATCCAAAATATTTTCCCATCAAGAGTATACCATTCAGTGTGATATTAAAAATAGATCTTACCCCACCCTAAACCCAACCCCAACATTCACCCAAACATAAGTGTGTCCTGAGCTCTAACCCTAACCTTAACCCTTACCATATGGGCCCATTCATTCTAATGAATCTCATAGGCTATAATGGAGAATGGAAAACCATCCAAAAAATTTTCCCATCAAGAGTATACCATTCAGTGTGATATTAAAAATAGATCTTACCCAACCCTAAACCCAACCCCAATATTCACCCAAACATAAGTGTGTCCTGAACTCTAACCCTAACCCTAACCCTTACCATATGGGCCCATTCATTTTAATGAATCTCATAGGCTATAATGGAGAATGGAAAAACATCCAAAAATTTTCCCCATCAAGAATGTACCTTTCAGTGTGATATTAAAAATACATCTTAACCAAACCTAAACCCAACCCCAATATTCCCCCCAACATAAGTGTGTCCTGAACTCTAACCCTAACCCTAACCCTTACCATATGGGCCCATTCATTCTAATGAATCTCATAGGCTATAATGGAGAATGGAAAACCATCCAAAAAATTTTCCCATCAAGAGTATACCATTCAGTGTGATATTAAAAATAGATCTTACCCAACCCTAAACCCAACCCCAATATTCACCCAAACATAAGTGTGTCCTGAACTCTAACCCTAACCTTAACCCTTACCATATGGGCCCATTCATTTTAATGAATCTCATTGGCTATAATGGAGAATGGAAAAACATCCAAAAATTTTCCCCATCAAGAATGTACCATTCAGTGTGATATTAAAAATACATCTTAACCAACCCTAAACCCAACCCCAATATTCCCCCCAACATAAGTGTGTCCTGAGCTCTAACCCTAACCCTAACCCTTACCATATGGGCCCGTTCATTCTAATGAATCTCATAGGCTATAATGGAGAATGGAAAACCATCCAAAAATTTTTCCCATCAAGAGTATACCATTCAGTGTGATATTAAAAATACATCATACCCAACCCTAAACCCAACCCCAATATTCACCCAAACATAAGTGTGTCCTGAGCTCTAACCCTAACCCTAACCCTTACCATATGGGCCCATTCATTCTAATGAATCTCATAGGCTATAATGGAGAATGGAAAACCATCCAAAAAATTTTCCCATCAAGAGTATACCATTCAGTGTGATATTAAAAATAGATCTTACCCAACCCTAAACCCAACCCCAATATTCACCCAAACATAAGTGTGTCCTGAGCTCTAAACCTAACCCTAACCCTTACCATATGGGCCCATTCATTTTAATGAATCTCATAGGCTATAATGGAGAATGGAAAAACATCCAAAAATTTTCCCCATCAAGAATGTACCATTCAGTGTGATATTAAAAATAAATCTTAACCAACCCTAAACCCAACCCCAATATTCCCCCCAACATAAGTGTGTCCTGAACTCTAACCCTAACCCTAACCCTTACCATATGGGCCCATTCATTCTAATGAATCTCATAGGCTATAATGGAGAATGGAAAACCATCCAAAAATTTTTCCCATCAAGAGTATACCATTCAGTGTGATATTAAAAATAGATCTTACCCAACCCTAAACCCAACCCCAATATTCACCCAAACATAATTGTGTCCTTAGCTCTAAACCTAACCCTAACCCTTACCATATGGGCCCATTCATTCTAATGAATCTCATAGGCTATAATGGAGAATGGAAAACCATCCAAAATATTTTCCCATCAAGAGTATACCATTCAGTGTGGTATTAAAAATAGATCTTACCCCACCCTAAACCCAACCCCAATATTCACCCAAACATAAGTGTGTCCTGAGCTCTAACCCTAACCCTAACCCTTACCATATGGGCCCATTTATTCTAATGAATCTCATAGGCTATAATGGAGAATGGAAAACCATCCAAAAAATTTTCCCATCAAGAGTATACCATTCAGTGTGATATTAAAAATACATCATACCCAACCCTAAACCCAACCCCAATATTCACCCAAACATAAGTGTGTCCTGAGCTCTAACCCTAACCCTAACCCTTACCATATGGGCCCATTCATTCTAATGAATCTCATAGGCTATAATGGAGAATGGAAAACCATCCAAAAAATTTTCCCATCAAGAGTATACCATTCAGTGTGATATTAAAAATAGATCTTACCCAACCCTAAACCCAACCCCAATATTCACCCAAACATAAGTGTGTCCTGAACTCTAACCCTAACCCTAACCCTTAACATATGGGCCCATTCATTTTAATGAATCTCATAGGCTATAATGGAGAATGGAAAAACATCCAAAAATTTTCCCCATCAAGAATGTACCATTCAGTGTGATGTTAAAAATACATCTTAACCAACCCTAAACCCAATCCCAATATTCCCCCCAACATAAGTGTGTCCTGAACTCTAACCCTAACCCTAACCCGTACCATATGGGCCCATTCATTCTAATGAATCTCATAGGCTATAATGGAGAATGGAAAACCATCCAAAAATTTTTCCCATCAAGAGTATACCATTCAGTGTGATATTAAAAATACATCTTACCCAACCCTAAACCCAACCCCAATATTCACCCAAACATAAGTGTGTCCTGAGCTCTAACCCTAACCCTAACCCTTACCATATGGGCCCATTCATTCTAATGAATCTCATAGGCTATAATGGAGAATGGAAAACCATCCAAAAATTTTTCCCATCAAGAGTATACCATTCAGTGTGATATTAAAAATAGATCTTACCCAACCCTGAACCCAACCCCAATATTCACCCAAACATAAGTGTGTCCTGAGCTCTAACCCTAACCCTAACCCTTACCATATGGGCCCATTCATTCTAATGAATCTCATAGGCTATAATGGAGAATGGAAAACCATCCAAAAATCTTTCCCATCAAGAGTATACCATTCAGTGTGATATTAAAAATAGATCTTACCCAACCCTAAACCCAACCCCAATATTCACACAAACATAAGTGTGTCCTGAACTCTAACCCTAACCCTAACCCTTACCATATGGGCCCATTCATTCTAATGAATCTCATAGGCTATAATGGAGAATGGAAAACCATCCAAAAATTTTTCCCATCAAGAGTATACCATTCAGTGTGATATTAAAAATACATCTTACCCAACCCTAAACCCAACCCCAATATTCACCCAAACATAAGTGTGTCCTGAGCTCTAACCCTAACCCTAACCCTTACCATATGGGCCCATTCATTCTAATGGATAGAATGAATAATGGAAATGGATAATGGAAAACCATCCAAAAAATTTTCCCATCAAGAGTATACCATTCAGTGTGATATTAAAAATAGATCTTACCCAACCCTAAACCCAACCCCAATATTCACCCAAACATAAGTGTGTCCTGAGCTCTAACCCTAACCCTAACCCTTACCATATGGGCCCATTCATTCTAATGGATAGAATGAATAATGGAAATGGATTTTCCCATCAAGAGTATACCATTCAGTGTGATATTAAAAATAGATCTTACCCAACCCTAAACCCAACCCCAATATTCACCCAAACATAAGTGTGTCCTGAACTCTAACCCTAACCCTAACCCTTACCATATGGGCCCATTCATTTTAATGAATCTCATAGGCTATAATGGAGAATGGAAAAACATCCAAAAATTTTCCCCATCAAGAATGTACCATTCAGTGTGATATTAAAAATACATCTTAACCAACCCTAAACCCAACCCCAATATTCACCCAAACATAAGTGTGTCCTGAGCTCTAACCCTAACCCTAACCCTTACCATATGGGCCCATTCATTCTAATGAATCTCATAGGCTATAATGGAGAATGGAAAACCATCCAAAATTTTTTCCCATCAAGAGTATACCATTCAGTGTGATATTAAAAATACATCATACCCAACCCTAAACCCAACCCCAATATTCACCCAAACATAAGTGTGTCCTGAGCTCTAACCCTAACCCTAACCCTTACCATATGGGCCCATTCATTCTAATGAATCTCATAGGCTATAATGGAGAATGGAAAACCATCCAAAAATTTTTCCCATCAAGAGTATACCATTCAGTGTGATATTAAAAATAGATCTTACCCAACCCTAAACCCAACCCCAATATTCACCCAAACATAAGTGTGTCCTGAACTCTAACCCTAACCCTAACCCTTACCATATGGGCCCATTCATTTTAATGAATCTCATAGGCTATAATGGAGAATGGAAAAACATCCAAAAAATTTTTCCATCAAGAGTATACCATTCAGTGTGATATTAAAAATAGATCTTACCCAACCCTAAACCCAACCCCAATATTCACCCAAACATAAGTGTGTCCTGAGCTCTAACCCTAACCCTAACCCTTACTATATGGGCCCATTCATTTTAATGAATCTCATAGGCTATAATGGAGAATGTAAAAACATCCAAAAATTTTCCCCATCAAGAATGTACCTTTCAGTGTGATATTAAAAATACATCTTAACCAACCCTAAACCCAACCCCAATATTCCCCCCAACATAAGTGTGTCCTGAACTCTAACCCTAACCCTAACCCTTACCATATGGGCCCATTCATTTTAATGAATCTCATAGGCTATAATGGAGAATGGAAAAACATCCAAAAATTTTCCCCATCAAGAATGTACCATTCAGTGTGATATTAAAAATACATCTTAACCAACCCTAAACCGAAACCCAATATTCCCCCCAACATAAGTGTGTCCTGAACTCTAACCCTAACCCTAACCCTTACCATATGAGCCCATTCATTCTAATGAATCTCATAGGCTATAATGGAGAATGGAAAACCATCCAAAAATTTTTCCCATCAAGAGTATAGCATTCAGTGTGATATTAAAAATACATCTTACCCAACCCTAAACCCAACCCCAATATTCACCCAAACATAAGTGTGTCCTGAGCTCTAACCCTAACCCTAACCCTTACCATATGGGCCCATTCATTCTAATGAATCTCATAGGCTATAATGGAGAATGGAAAACCATCCAAAAATTTTTCCCATCAAGAGTATACAATTCAGTGTGATATTAAAAATACATCATACCCAACCCTAAACCCAACCCCAATATTCACCCAAACATAAGTGTGTCCTGAGCTCTAACCCTAACCCTAACCCTTACCATATGGGCCCATTCATTCTAATGAATCTCATAGGCTATAATGGAGAATGGAAAACCATCCAAAAATTTTTCCCATCAAGAGTATACCATTCAGTGTGATATTAAAAATAGATCTTACCCAACCCTGAACCCAACCCCAATATTCACCCAAACATAAGTGTGTCCTGAGCTCTAACCCTAACCCTAACCCTCACCATATGGGCAAATTCATTCTAATGAATCTCATAGGCTATAATGGAGAATGGAAAACCATCCAAAAATCTTTCCCATCAAGAGTATACTATTCAGTGTGATATTAAAAATAGATCTTACCCAACCCTAAACCCAACCCCAATATTCACCCAAACATAAGTGTGTCCTAAGCTCTAACCCTAACCCTAACCCTTACCATATGGGCCCATTCATTCTGATGAATCTCATAGGCTATAATGCAGAATGGAAAACCATCCAAAATATTTTCCCATCAAGAGTATACCATTCAGTGTGATATTAAAAATAGATCTTACCCCACCCTAAACCCAACCCCACTATTCACCCAAACATAAGTGTGTCCTGAGCTCTAACCCTAACCCTAACCCTTACCATATGGGCCCATTCATTCTAATGAATCTCATAGGCTATAATGGAGAATGGAAAACCATCCAAAAAATTTTCCCATCAAGAGTATACCATTCAGTGTGATATTAAAAATAGATCTTACCCAACCCTAAACCCAACCCCAATATTCCCCCCAACATAAGTGTGTCCTGAACTCTAACCCTAACCCTAACCCTTACCATATGGGCCCATTCATTTTAATGAATCTCATAGGCTGTAATGGAGAATGGAAAACCATCCAAAAAAATTTCCCATCAAGAGTATACCATTCAGTGTGATAATAAAAATAGATCTTACCCAACCCTAAACCCAACCCCAATATTCACCCAAACATAAGTGTGTCCTGAACTCTAACCCTAACCCTAACCCTTACCATATGGGCCCATTCATTTTAATGAATCTCATAGGCTATAATGGAGAATGGAAAAACATCCAAAAATTTTCCCCATCAAGAATGTACCTTTCAGTGTGATATTAAAAATACATCTTAACCAACCCTAAACCCAACCCCAATATTCCCCCCAACATAAGTGTGTCCTGAACTCTAACCCTAACCCTAACCCTTACCATATGGGCCCATTCATTCTAATGAATCTCATAGGCTATAATGGAGAATGGAAAACCATACAAAAAATTTTCCCATCAAGAATATACCATTCAGTGTGATATTAAAAATAGATCTTACCCAACCCTAAACCCAACCCCAATATTCACCCAAACATAAGTGTGTCCTGAACTCTAACCCTAACCCTAACCCTTACCATATGGGCCCATTCATTTTAATGAATCTCATAGGCTATAATGGAGAATGGAAAAACATCCAAAAATTTTCCCCATCAAGAATGTACCATTCAGTGTGATATTAAAAATACATCTTAACCAACCCTAAACCCAACCCCAATATTCACCCAAACATAAGTGTGTCCTGAGCTCTAACCCTAACCCTAACCCTTACCATATGGGCCCATTCATTCTAATGAATCTCATAGGCTATAATGGAGAATGGAAAACCATCCAAAAATTTTTCCCATCAAGAGTATACCATTCAGTGTGATATTAAAAATACATCATACCCAACCCTAAACCCAACCCCAATATTCACCCAAACATAAGTGTGTCCTGAGCTCTAACCCTAACCCTAACACTTACCATATGGGCCCATTCATTCTAATGAATCTCATAGGCTATAATGGAGAATGGAAAACCATCCAAAAAATTTTCCCATCAAGAGTATACCATTCAGTGTGATATTAAAAATAGATCTTACCCAACCCTAAACCCAACCCCAATATTCACCCAAACATAAGTGTGTCCTGAACTCTAACCCTAACCCTAACTCTTTCCATATGGGCCCATTCATTTTAATGAATCTCATAGGCTATAATGGAGAATGGAAAAACATCCAAAAAATTTTCCCATCAAGAGTATACCATTCAGTGTGATATTAAAAATAGATCTTACCCAACCCTAAACCCAACCCCAATATTCACCCAAACATAAGTGTGTCCTGAACTCTAACCCTAACCCTAACCCTTACCATATGGGCCCATTCATTCTAATGAATCTCATAGGCTATAATGGAGAATGGAAAAACATCCAAAAATTCTCCCCATCAAAAATGTACCATTCAGTGTGATATTAAAAATACATCTTAACCAACCCTAAACCCAACCCCAATATTCACACAAACATAAGTGTGTCCTGAACTCTAACCCTAACCCTAACCCTTACCATATGGGCCCATTCATTCTAATGAATCTCATAGGCTATAATGGAGAATGGAAAACCATCCAAAAAATTTTCCCATCAAGAGTATACCATTCAGTGTGATATTAAAAATAGATCTTACCCAACCCTAAACCCAACCCCAATATTCACCCAAACATAAGTGTGTCCTGAGCTCTAACCCTAACCCTAACCCTTACCATATGGGCCCATTCATTCTAATGAATCTCATAGGCTATAATGGAGAATGGAAAACCATCCAAAAATTTTTCCCATCAAGAGTATACCATTCAGTGTGATATTAAAAATAGATCTTACCCAACCCTGAACCCAACCCCAATATTCACCCAAACATAAGTGTGTCCTGAGCTCTAACCCTAACCCTAACCCTTACCATATGGACCCATTCATTCTAATGAATCTCATAGGCTATAATGGAGAATGGAAAACCATCCAAAAATCTTTCCCATCAAGAGTATACCATTCAGTGTGATATTAAAAATAGATCTTACCCAACCCTAAACCCAACCCCAATATTCACCCAAACATAAGTGTGTCCTAAGCTCTAACCCTAACCCTAACCCTTACCATATGGGCCCATTCATTCTGATGAATCTCATAGGCTATAATGCAGAATGGAAAACCATCCAAAATATTTTCCCATCAAGAGTATACCATTCAGTGTGATATTAAAAATAGATCTTACCCCACCCTAAACCCAACCCCAACATTCACCCAAACATAAGTGTGTCCTGAGCTCTAACCCTAACCCTAACCCTTACCATATGGGCCCATTCATTCTAATGAATCTCATAGGCTATAATGGAGAATGGAAAACCATCCAAAAAATTTTCCCATCAAGAGTATACCATTCAGTGTGATATTAAAAATAGATCTTACCCAACCCTAAACCCAACCCCAATATTCCCCCCAACATAAGTGTGTCCTGAACTCTAACCCTAACCCTAACCCTTACCATATGGGCCCATTCATTTTAATGAATCTCATAGGCTATAATGGAGAATGGAAAACCATCCAAAAAATTTTCCCATCAAGAGTATACCATTCAGTGTGATAATAAAAATAGATCTTACCCAACCCTAAACCCAACCCCAATATTCACCCAAACATAAGTGTGTCCTGAACTCTAACCCTAACCCTAACCCTTACCATATGGGCCCATTCATTCTAATTAATCTCATAGGCTATAATGGAGAATGGAAAACCATCCAAAAAATTTTCCCATCAAGAGTATACCATTCAGTGTGATATTAAAAATAGATCTTACCCAACCCTAAACCCAACCCCAATATTCCCCCCAACATAAGTGTGTCCTGAATTCTAACCCTAACCCTAACCCTTACCATATGGGCCCATTCATTTTAATGAATCTCATAGGCTGTAATGGAGAATGGAAAACCATCCAAAAAAATTTCCCATCAAGAGTATACCATTCAGTGTGATAATAAAAATAGATCTTACCCAACCCTAAACCCAACCCCAATATTCACCCAAACATAAGTGTGTCCTGAACTCTAACCCTAACCCTAACCCTTACCATATGGGCCCATTCATTTTAATGAATCTCATAGGCTATAATGGAGAATGGAAAAACATCCAAAAATTTTCCCCATCAAGAATGTACCTTTCAGTGTGATATTAAAAATACATCTTAACCAACCCTAAACCCAACCCCAATATTCCCCCCAACATAAGTGTGTCCTGAACTCTAACCCTAACCCTAACCCTTACCATATGGGCCCATTCATTCTAATGAATCTCATAGGCTATAATGGAGAATGGAAAACCATACAAAAAATTTTCCCATCAAGAGTATACCATTCAGTGTGATATTAAAAATAGATCTTACCCAACCCTAAACCCAACCCCAATATTCACCCAAACATAAGTGTGTCCTGAACTCTAACCCTAACCCTAACCCTTACCATATGGGCCCATTCATTTTAATGAATCTCATAGGCTATAATGGAGAATGGAAAAACATCCAAAAATTTTCCCCATCAAGAATGTACCATTCAGTGTGATATTTAAAATACATCTTAACCAACCCTAAACCCAACCCCAATATTCACCCAAACATAAGTGTGTCCTGAGCTCTAACCCTAACCCTAACCCTTACCATATGGGCCCATTCATTCTAATGAATCTCATAGGCTATAATGGAGAATGGAAAACCATCCAAAAATTTTTCCCATCAAGAGTATACCATTCAGTGTGATATTAAAAATACATCATACCCAACCCTAAACCCAACCCCAATATTCACCCAAACATAAGTGTGTCCTGAGCTCTAACCCTAACCCTAACACTTACCATATGGGCCCATTCATTCTAATGAATCTCATAGGCTATAATGGAGAATGGAAAACCATCCAAAAAATTTTCCCATCAAGAGTATACCATTCAGTGTGATATTAAAAATAGATCTTACCCAACCCTAAACCCAACCCCAATATTCACCCAAACATAAGTGTGTCCTGAACTCTAACCCTAACCCTAACTCTTTCCATATGGGCCCATTCATTTTAATGAATCTCATAGGCTATAATGGAGAATGGAAAAACATCCAAAAAATTTTCCCATCAAGAGTATACCATTCAGTGTGATATTAAAAATAGATCTTACCCAACCCTAAACCCAACCCCAATATTCACCCAAACATAAGTGTGTCCTGAACTCTAACCCTAACCCTAACCCTTACCATATGGGCCCATTCATTCTAATGAATCTCATAGGCTATAATGGAGAATGGAAAAACATCCAAAAATTCTCCCCATCAAGAATGTACCATTCAGTGTGATATTAAAAATACATCTTAACCAACCCTAAACCCAACCCCAATATTCACACAAACATAAGTGTGTCCTGAACTCTAACCCTAACCCTAACCCTTACCATATGGGCCCATTCATTCTAATGAATCTCATAGGCTATAATGGAGAATGGAAAACCATCCAAAAAATTTTCCCATCAAGAGTATACCATTCAGTGTGATATTAAAAATAGATCTTACCCAACCCTAAACCCAACCCCAATATTCACCCAAACATAAGTGTGTCCTGAGCTCTAACCCTAACCCTAACCCTTACCATATGGGCCCATTCATTCTAATGAATCTCATAGGCTATAATGGAGAATGGAAAACCATCCAAAAATTTTTCCCATCAAGAGTATACCATTCAGTGTGATATTAAAAATAGATCTTACCCAACCCTGAACCCAACCCCAATATTCACCCAAACATAAGTGTGTCCTGAGCTCTAACCCTAACCCTAACCCTTACCATATGGACCCATTCATTCTAATGAATCTCATAGGCTATAATGGAGAATGGAAAACCATCCAAAAATCTTTCCCATCAAGAGTATACCATTCAGTGTGATATTAAAAATAGATCTTACCCAACCCTAAACCCAACCCCAATATTCACCCAAACATAAGTGTGTCCTAAGCTCTAACCCTAACCCTAACCCTTACCATATGGGCCCATTCATTCTGATGAATCTCATAGGCTATAATGCAGAATGGAAAACCATCCAAAATATTTTCCCATCAAGAGTATACCATTCAGTGTGATATTAAAAATAGATCTTACCCCACCCTAAACCCAACCCCAACATTCACCCAAACATAAGTGTGTCCTGAGCTCTAACCCTAACCCTAACCCTTACCATATGGGCCCATTCATTCTAATGAATCTCATAGGCTATAATGGAGAATGGAAAACCATCCAAAAAATTTTCCCATCAAGAGTATACCATTCAGTGTGATATTAAAAATAGATCTTACCCAACCCTAAACCCAACCCCAATATTCCCCCCAACATAAGTGTGTCCTGAACTCTAACCCTAACCCTAACCCTTACCATATGGGCCCATTCATTTTAATGAATCTCATAGGCTATAATGGAGAATGGAAAACCATCCAAAAAATTTTCCCATCAAGAGTATACCATTCAGTGTGATAATAAAAATAGATCTTACCCAACCCTAAACCCAACCCCAATATTCACCCAAACATAAGTGTGTCCTGAACTCTAACCCTAACCCTAACCCTTACCATATGGGCCCATTCATTTTAATGAATCTCATAGGCTATAATGGAGAATGGAAAAACATCCAAAAATTTTCCCCATCAAGAATGTACCTTTCAGTGTGATATTAAAAATACATCTTAACCAACCCTAAACCCAACCCCAATATTCCCCCCAACATAAGTGTGTCCTGAACTCTAACCCTAACCCTAACCCTTACCATATGGGCCCATTCATTCTAATGAATCTCATAGGCTATAATGGAGAATGGAAAACCATCCAAAAAAATTTCCCATCAAGAGTATACCATTCAGTGTGATATTAAAAATAGATCTTACCCAACCCTAAACCCAACCCCAATATTCACCCAAACATAAGTGTGTCCTGAACTCTAACCCTAACCCTAACCCTTACCATATGGGCCCATTCATTTTAATGAATCTCATAGGCTATAATGGAGAATGGAAAAACATCCAAAAATTTTCCCCATCAAGAATGTACCATTCAGTGTGATATTAAAAATACATCTTAACCAACCCTAAACCCAACCCCAATATTCACCCAAACATAAGTGTGTCCTGAGCTCTAACCCTAACCCTAACCCTTACCATATGGGCCCATTCATTCTAATGAATCTCATAGGCTATAATGGAGAATGGAAAACCATCCAAAATTTTTTCCCATCAAGAGTATACCTTTCAGTGTGATATTAAAAATACATCATACCCAACCCTAAACCCAACCCCAATATTCACCCAAACATAAGTGTGTCCTGAGCTCTAACCCTAACCCTAACCCTTACCATATGGGCCCATTCATTCTAATGAATCTCATAGGCTATAATGGAGAATGGAAAACCATCCAAAAATTTTCCCATCAAGAGTATACCATTCAGTGTGATATTAAAAATAGATCTTACCCAACCCTAAACCCAACCCCAATATTCACCCAAACATAAGTGTGTCCTGAACTCTAACCCTAACCCTAACCCTTACCATATGGGCCCATTCATTCTAATGAATCTCATAGGCTATAATGGAGAATGGAAAAACATCCAAAAATTTTCCCCATCAAGAATGTACCATTCAGTGTGATATTAAAAATACATCTTAACCAACCCTAAACCCAACCCCAATATTCCCCCCAACATAAGTGTGTCCTGAACTCTAACCCTAACCCTAACCCTTACCATATGGGCCCATTCATTCTAATGAATCTCATAGGCTATAATGGAGAATGGAAAACCATCCAAAAATTTTTCCCATCAAGAGTATACCATTCAGTGTGATATTAAAAATACATCTTACCCAACCCTAAACCCAACCCCAATATTCACCCAAACATAAGTGTGTCCTGAGCTCTAACCCTAACCCTAACCCTTACCATATGGGCCCATTCATTCTAATGAATCTCATAGGCTATAATGGAGAATGGAAAACCATCCAAAAAAATTTCCCATCAAGAGTATACCATTCAGTGTGATATTAAAAATAGATCTTACCCAACCCTAAACCCAACCCCAATATTCACCCAAACATAAGTGTGTCCTGAACTCTAACCCTAACCCTAACCCTTACCATATGGGCCCATTCATTTTAATGAATCTCATAGGCTATAATGGAGAATGGAAAAACATCCAAAAAATTTTCCCCATCAAGAATGTACCTTTCAGTGTGATGTTAAAAATACATCTTAACCAACCCTAAACCCAATCCCAATATTCCCCCCAACATAAGTGTGTCCTGAACTCTAACCCTAACCCTAACCCTTACCATATGGGCCCATTCATTCTAATGAATCTCATAGGCTATAATGGAGAATGGAAAACCATCCAAAAATTTTTCCCATCAAGAGTATACCATTCAGTGTGATATTAAAAATAGATCTTACCCAACCCTGAACCCAACCCCAATATTCACCCAAACATAAGTGTGTCCTGAGCTCTAACCCTAACCCTAACACTTACCATATGGGCCCATTCATTCTAATGAATCTCATAGGCTATAATGGAGAATGGAAAACCATCCAAAAAATTTTCCCATCAAGAGTATACCATTCAGTGTGATATTAAAAATAGATCTTACCAAACCCTAAACCCAACCCCAATATTCACCCCAACATAAGTGCGTCCTGAACTCTAACCCTAACCCTAACCCTTACCATATGGGCCCATTCATTCTAATGAATCTCATAGGCTATAATGGAGAATGGAAAACCATCCAAAAAATTTTCCCATCAAGAGTATACCATTCAGTGTGATATTAAAAATAGATCTTACCCAACCCTAAACCCAACCCCAATATTCACCAAACATAAGTGTGTCCTGAACTCTAACCCTAACCCTAACCCTTACTATATGGGCCCATTCATTTTAATGAATCTCATAGGCTATAATGGAGAATGGAAAAACATCCAAAAATTTTCCCCATCAAGAATGTACCATTCAGTGTGATATTAAAAATACATCTTAACCAACCCTAAACCGAACCCCAATATTCCCCCCAACATAAGTGTGTCCTGAACTCTAACCCTAACCCTAACCCTTACCATATGA
The DNA here is from genome assembly GCF_032191835.1 of Heteronotia binoei. Lineage (NCBI taxonomy): Eukaryota > Metazoa > Chordata > Lepidosauria > Squamata > Gekkonidae > Heteronotia > Heteronotia binoei. The sequence goes on from NW_026799995.1 coordinate 61,701, forward strand.
GCCCATTCATTCTAATGAATCTCATAGGCTATAATGGAGAATGGAAAACCATCCAAAAATTTTTCCCATCAAGAGTATACCATTCAGTGTGATATTAAAAATACATCTTACCCAACCCTAAACCCAACCCCAATATTCACCCAAACATAAGTGTGTCCTGAGCTCTAACCCTAACCCTAACCCTTACCATATGGGCCCATTCATTCTAATGAATCTCATAGGCTATAATGGAGAATGGAAAACCATCCAAAAATTTTTCCCATCAAGAGTATACCATTCAGTGTGATATTAAAAAGACATCATACCCAACCCTAAACCCAACCCCAATATTCACCCAAACATAAGTGTGTCCTGAGCTCTAACCCTAACCCTAACCCTTACCATATGGGCCCATTCATTCTAATGAATCTCATAGGCTATAATGGAGAATGGAAAACCATCCAAAAAAGTTTCCCATCAAGAGTATACCATTCAGTGTGATATTAAAAATAGATCTTACCCAACCCTAAACCCAACCCCAATATTCACCCAAACATAAGTGTGTCCTGAACTCTAACCCTAACCCTAACCCTTACCATATGGGCCCATTCATTTTAATGAATCTCATAGGCTATAATGGAGAATGGAAAAACATCCAAAAATTTTCCCCATCAAGAATGTACCATTCAGTTTGATGTTAAAAATACATCTTAACCAACCCTAAACCCAATCCCAATATTCCCCCCAACATAAGTGTGTCCTGAACTCTAACCCTAACCCTAACCCTTACCATATGGGCCCATTCATTCTAATGAATCTCATAGGCTATAATGGAGAATGGAAAACCATCCAAAAATTTTTCCCATCAAGAGTATACCATTCAGTGTGATATTAAAAATACATCATACCCAACCCTAAACCCAACCCCAATATTCACCCAAACATAAGTGTGTCCTGAGCTCTAACCCTAACCCTAACCTTTACCATATGGGCCCATTCATTCTAATGAATCTCATAGGCTATAATGGAGAATGGAAAACCATCCACAAATTTTTCCCATCAAGAGTATACCATTCAGTGTGATATTAAAAATAGATCTTACCCAACCCTAAACCCAACCCCAATATTCACCCAAACATAAGTGTGTCCTGAGCTCTAACCCTAACCCTATCCCTTACTATATGGGCCCATTCATTTTAATGAATCTCATAGGCTATAATGGAGAATGTAAAAACATCCAAAAATTTTCCCCATCAAGAATGTACCTTTCAGTGTGATATTAAAAATACATCTTAACCAACCCTAAACCCAACCCCAATATTCCCCCCAACATAAGTGTGTCCTGAACTCTAACCCTAACCCTAACCCTTACCATATGGGCCCATTCATTTTAATGAATCTCATAGGCTATAATGGAGAATGGAAAAACATCCAAAAATTTTCCCCATCAAGAATGTACCATTCAGTGTGATATTAAAAATACATCTTAACCAACCCTAAACCGAAACCCAATATTCCCCCCAACATAAGTGTGTCCTGAACTCTAACCCTAACCCTAACCCTTACCATATGAGCCCATTCATTCTAATGAATCTCATAGGCTATAATGGAGAATGGAAAACCATCCAAAAAATTTTCCCATCAAGAGTATAGCATTCAGTGTGATATTAAAAATACATCTTACCCAACCCTAAACCCAACCCCAATATTCACCCAAACATAAGTGTGTCCTGAGCTCTAACCCTAACCCTAACCCTTACCATATGGGCCCATTCATTCTAATGAATCTCATAGGCTATAATGGAGAATGGAAAACCATCCAAAAATTTTTCCCATCAAGAGTATACAATTCAGTGTGATATTAAAAATACATCATACCCAACCCTAAACCCAACCCCAATATTCACCCAAACATAAGTGTGTCCTGAGCTCTAACCCTAACCCTTACCATATGGGCCCATTCATTCTAATGAATCTCATAGGCTATAATGGAGAATGGAAAACCATCCAAAAAATTTTCCCATCAAGAGTATACCATTCAGTGTGATATTAAAAATAGATCTTACCCAACCCTAAACCCAACCCCAATATTCACCCAAACATAAGTGTGTCCTGAGCTCTAACCCTAACCCTAACCCTTACCATATGGGCCCATTCATTCTAATGAATCTCATAGGCTATAATGGAGAATGGAAAACCATCCAAAAATTTTTCCCATCAAGAGTATACCATTCAGTGTGATATTAAAAAGACATCATACCCAACCCTAAACCCAACCCCAATATTCACCCAAACATAAGTGTGTCCTGAGCTCTAACCCTAACCCTAACCCTTACCATATGGGCCCATTCATTCTAATGAATCTCATAGGCTATAATGGAGAATGGAAAACCATCCAAAAAAGTTTCCCATCAAGAGTATACCATTCAGTGTGATATTAAAAATAGATCTTACCCAACCCTAAACCCAACCCCAATATTCACCCAAACATAAGTGTGTCCTGAACTCTAACCCTAACCCTAACCCTTACCATATGGGCCCATTCATTTTAATGAATCTCATAGGCTATAATGGAGAATGGAAAAACATCCAAAAATTTTCCCCATCAAGAATGTACCATTCAGTTTGATGTTAAAAATACATCTTAACCAACCCTAAACCCAATCCCAATATTCCCCCCAACATAAGTGTGTCCTGAACTCTAACCCTAACCCTAACCCTTACCATATGGGCCCATTCATTCTAATGAATCTCATAGGCTATAATGGAGAATGGAAAACCATCCAAAAATTTTTCCCATCAAGAGTATACCATTCAGTGTGATATTAAAAATACATCATACCCAACCCTAAACCCAACCCCAATATTCACCCAAACATAAGTGTGTCCTGAGCTCTAACCCTAACCCTAACCTTTACCATATGGGCCCATTCATTCTAATGAATCTCATAGGCTATAATGGAGAATGGAAAACCATCCACAAATTTTTCCCATCAAGAGTATACCATTCAGTGTGATATTAAAAATAGATCTTACCCAACCCTAAACCCAACCCCAATATTCACCCAAACATAAGTGTGTCCTGAGCTCTAACCCTAACCCTATCCCTTACTATATGGGCCCATTCATTTTAATGAATCTCATAGGCTATAATGGAGAATGTAAAAACATCCAAAAATTTTCCCCATCAAGAATGTACCTTTCAGTGTGATATTAAAAATACATCTTAACCAACCCTAAACCCAACCCCAATATTCCCCCCAACATAAGTGTGTCCTGAACTCTAACCCTAACCCTAACCCTTACCATATGGGCCCATTCATTTTAATGAATCTCATAGGCTATAATGGAGAATGGAAAAACATCCAAAAATTTTCCCCATCAAGAATGTACCATTCAGTGTGATATTAAAAATACATCTTAACCAACCCTAAACCGAAACCCAATATTCCCCCCAACATAAGTGTGTCCTGAACTCTAACCCTAACCCTAACCCTTACCATATGAGCCCATTCATTCTAATGAATCTCATAGGCTATAATGGAGAATGGAAAACCATCCAAAAAATTTTCCCATCAAGAGTATAGCATTCAGTGTGATATTAAAAATACATCTTACCCAACCCTAAACCCAACCCCAATATTCACCCAAACATAAGTGTGTCCTGAGCTCTAACCCTAACCCTAACCCTTACCATATGGGCCCATTCATTCTAATGAATCTCATAGGCTATAATGGAGAATGGAAAACCATCCAAAAATTTTTCCCATCAAGAGTATACAATTCAGTGTGATATTAAAAATACATCATACCCAACCCTAAACCCAACCCCAATATTCACCCAAACATAAGTGTGTCCTGAGCTCTAACCCTAACCCTTACCATATGGGCCCATTCATTCTAATGAATCTCATAGGCTATAATGGAGAATGGAAAACCATCCAAAAAATTTTCCCATCAAGAGTATACCATTCAGTGTGATATTAAAAATAGATCTTACCCAACCCTAAACCCAACCCCAATATTCACCCAAACATAAGTGTGTCCTGAGCTCTAACCCTAACCCTAACCCTTACCATATGGGCCCATTCATTCTAATGAATCTCATAGGCTATAATGGAGAATGGAAAACCATCCAAAAATTTTTCCCATCAAGAGTATACCATTCAGTGTGATATTAAAAATAGATCTTACCCAACCCTGAACCCAACCCCAATATTCACCCAAACATAAGTGTGTCCTGAGCTCTAACCCTAACCCTAACCCTCACCATATGGGCAAATTCATTCTAATGAATCTCATAGGCTATAATGGAGAATGGAAAACCATCCAAAAATCTTTCCCATCAAGAGTATACTATTCAGTGTGATATTAAAAATAGATCTTACCCAACCCTAAACCCAACCCCAATATTCACCCAAACATAAGTGTGTCCTAAGCTCTAACCCTAACCCTAACCCTTACCATATGGGCCCATTCATTCTGATGAATCTCATAGGCTATAATGCAGAATGGAAAACCATCCAAAATATTTTCCCATCAAGAGTATACCATTCAGTGTGATATTAAAAATAGATCTTACCCCACCCTAAACCCAACCCCAACATTCACCCAAACATAAGTGTGTCCTGAGCTCTAACCCTAACCCTAACCCTTACCATATGGGCCCATTCATTCTAATGAATCTCATAGGCTATAATGGAGAATGGAAAACCATCCAAAAAATTTTCCCATCAAGAGTATACCATTCAGTGTGATATTAAAAATAGATCTTACCCAACCCTAAACCCAACCCCAATATTCCCCCCAACATAAGTGTGTCCTGAACTCTAACCCTAACCCTAACCCTTACCATATGGGCCCATTCATTTTAATGAATCTCATAGGCTGTAATGGAGAATGGAAAACCATCCAAAAAAATTTCCCATCAAGAGTATACCATTCAGTGTGATAATAAAAATAGATCTTACCCAACCCTAAACCCAACCCCAATATTCACCCAAACATAAGTGTGTCCTGAACTCTAACCCTAACCCTAACCCTTACCATATGGGCCCATTCATTTTAATGAATCTCATAGGCTATAATGGAGAATGGAAAAACATCCAAAAATTTTCCCCATCAAGAATGTACCTTTCAGTGTGATATTAAAAATACATCTTAACCAACCCTAAACCCAACCCCAATATTCCCCCCAACATAAGTGTGTCCTGAACTCTAACCCTAACCCTAACCCTTACCATATGGGCCCATTCATTCTAATGAATCTCATAGGCTATAATGGAGAATGGAAAACCATCCAAAAAATTTTCCCATCAAGAGTATACCATTCAGTGTGATATTAAAAATAGATCTTACCCAACCCTAAACCCAACCCCAATATTCACCCAAACATAAGTGTGTCCTGAACTCTAACCCTAACCCTAACCCTTACCATATGGGCCCATTCGTTTTAATGAATCTCATAGGCTATAATGGAGAATGGAAAAACATCCAAAAATTTTCCCCATCAAGAATGTACCATTCAGTGTGATATTAAAAATACATCTTAACCAACCCTAAACCCAACCCCAATATTCACCCAAACATAAGTGTGTCCTGAGCTCTAACCCTAACCCTAACCCTTACCATATGGGCCCATTCATTCTAATGAATCTCATAGGCTATAATGGAGAATGGAAAACCATCCAAAAATTTTTCCCATCAAGAGTATACCATTCAGTGTGATATTAAAAATACATCATACCCAACCCTAAACCCAACCCCAATATTCACCCAAACATAAGTGTGTCCTGAGCTCTAACCCTAACCCTAACACTTACCATATGGGCCCATTCATTCTAATGAATCTCATAGGCTATAATGGAGAATGGAAAACCATCCAAAAAATTTTCCCATCAAGAGTATACCATTCAGTGTGATATTAAAAATAGATCTTACCCAACCCTAAACCCAACCCCAATATTCACCCAAACATAAGTGTGTCCTGAACTCTAACCCTAACCCTAACTCTTTCCATATGGGCCCATTCATTTTAATGAATCTCATAGGCTATAATGGAGAATGGAAAAACATCCAAAAAATTTTCCCATCAAGAGTATACCATTCAGTGTGATATTAAAAATAGATCTTACCCAACCCTAAACCCAACCCCAATATTCACCCAAACATAAGTGTGTCCTGAACTCTAACCCTAACCCTAACCCTTACCATATGGGCCCATTCATTCTAATGAATCTCATAGGCTATAATGGAGAATGGAAAAACATCCAAAAATTCTCCCCATCAAGAATGTACCATTCAGTGTGATATTAAAAATACATCTTAACCAACCCTAAACCCAACCCCAATATTCACACAAACATAAGTGTGTCCTGAACTCTAACCCTAACCCTAACCCTTACCATATGGGCCCATTCATTCTAATGAATCTCATAGGCTATAATGGAGAATGGAAAACCATCCAAAAATTTTTCCCATCAAGAGTATACCATTCAGTGTGATATTAAAAATAGATCTTACCCAACCCTGAACCCAACCCCAATATTCACCCAAACATAAGTGTGTCCTGAGCTCTAACCCTAACCCTAACCCTTACCATATGGACCCATTCATTCTAATGAATCTCATAGGCTATAATGGAGAATGGAAAACCATCCAAAAATCTTTCCCATCAAGAGTATACCATTCAGTGTGATATTAAAAATAGATCTTACCCAACCCTAAACCCAACCCCAATATTCACCCAAACATAAGTGTGTCCTAAGCTCTAACCCTAACCCTAACCCTTACCATATGGGCCCATTCATTCTGATGAATCTCATAGGCTATAATGCAGAATGGAAAACCATCCAAAATATTTTCCCATCAAGAGTATACCATTCAGTGTGATATTAAAAATAGATCTTACCCAACCCTAAACCCAACCCCAATATTCACCCAAACATAAGTGTGTCCTAAGCTCTAACCCTAACCCTAACCCTTACCATATGGGCCCATTCATTCTAATGAATCTCATAGGCTATAATGGAGAATGGAAAACCATCCAAAAAATTTTCCCATCAAGAGTATACCATTCAGTGTGATATTAAAAATAGATCTTACCCAACCCTAAACCCAACCCCAATATTCACCAAACATAAGTGTGTCCTGAACTCTAACCCTAACCCTAACCCTTACCATATGGGCCCATTCATTTTAATTAATCTCATAGGCTATAATGGAGAATGGAAAACCATCCAAAAAATTTTCCCATCAAGAGTATACCATTCAGTGTGATAATAAAAATAGATCTTACCCAACCCTAAACCCAACCCCAATATTCACCCAAACATAAGTGTGTCCTGAACTCTAACCCTAACCCTAACCCTTACCATATGGGCCCATTCATTTTAATGAATCTCATAGGCTATAATGGAGAATGGAAAACCATCCAAAAATTTTCCCCATCAAGAATGTACCTTTCAGTGTGATATTAAAAATACATCTTAACCAACCCTAAACCCAACCCCAATATTCCCCCCAACATAAGTGTGTCCTGAACTCTAACCCTAACCCTAACCCTTACCATATGGGCCCATTCATTCTAATGAATCTCATAGGCTATAATGGAGAATGGAAAACCATCCAAAAAATTTTCCCATCAAGAGTATACCATTCAGTGTGATATTAAAAATAGATCTTACCCAACCCTAAACCCAACCCCAATATTCACCCAAACATAAGTGTGTCCTGAACTCTAACCCTAACCCTAACCCTTACCATATGGGCCCATTCATTTTAATGAATCTCATAGGCTATAATGGAGAATGGAAAAACATCCAAAAATTTTCCCCATCAAGAATGTACCATTCAGTGTGATATTAAAAATACATCTTAACCAACCCTAAACCCAACCCCAATATTCACCCAAACATAAGTGTGTCCTGAGCTCTAACCCTAACCCTAACCCTTACCATATGGGCCCATTCATTCTAATGAATCTCATAGGCTATAATGGAGAATGGAAAACCATCCAAAATATTTTCCCATCAAGAGTATACCATTCAGTGTGATATTAAAAATACATCATACCCAACCCTAAACCCAACCCCAATATTCACCCAAACATAAGTGTGTCCTGAGCTCTAACCCTAACCCTAACCCTTACCATATGGGCCCATTCATTCTAATGAATCTCATAGGCTATAATGGAGAATGGAAAACCATCCAAAAAATTTTCCCATCAAGAGTATACCATTCAGTGTGATATTAAAAATAGATCTTACCCAACCCTAAACCCAACCCCAATATTCACCCAAACATAAGTGTGTCCTGAACTCTAACCCTAACCCTAACCCTTACCATATGGGCCCATTCATTCTAATGAATCTCATAGGCTATAATGGAGAATGGAAAAACATCCAAAAATTTTCCCCATCAAGAATGTACCATTCAGTGTGATATTAAAAATACATCTTAACCAACCCTAAACCCAACCCCAATATTCCCCCCAACATAAGTGTGTCCTGAACTCTAACCCTAACCCTAACCCTTACCATATGGGCCCATTCATTCTAATGAATCTCATAGGCTATAATGGAGAATGGAAAACCATCCAAAAATTTTTCCCATCAAGAGTATACCATTCAGTGTGATATTAAAAATACATCTTACCCAACCCTAAACCCAACCCCAATATTCACCCAAACATAAGTGTGTCCTGAGCTCTAACCCTAACCCTAACCCTTACCATATGGGCCCATTCATACTAATGAATCTCATAGGCTATAATGGAGAATGGAAAACCATCCAAAAATTTTCCCATCAAGAGTATACCATTCAGTGTGATATTAAAAATATATCATACCCAACCCTAAACCCAACCCCAATATTCACCCAAAAATAAGTGTGTCCTGAGCTCTAACCCTAACCCTAACCCTTACCATATGGGCCCATTCATTCTAATGAATCTCATAGGCTATAATGGAGAATGGAAAACCATCCAAAAAATTTTCCCATCAAGAGTATACCATTCAGTGTGATATTAAAAATAGATCTTACCCAACCCTAAACCCAACCCCAATATTCACCCAAACATAAGTGTGTCCTGAACTCTAACCCTAACCCTAACCCTTACCATATGGGCCCATTCATTTTAATGAATCTCATAGGCTATAATGGAGAATGGAAAAACATCCAAAAATTTTCCCCATCAAGAATGTACCATTCAGTGTGATGTTAAAAATACATCTTAACCAACCCTAAACCCAATCCCAATATTCCCCCCAACATAAGTGTGTCCTGAACTCTAACCCTAACCCTAACCCTTACCATATGGGCCCATTCATTCTAATGAATCTCATAGGCTATAATGGAGAATGGAAAACCATCCAAAAATCTTTCCCATCAAGAGTATACCATTCAGTGTGATATTAAAAATAGATCTTACCCAACCCTAAACCCAACCCCAATATTCACCCAAACATAAGTGTGTCCTGAACTCTAACCCTAACCCTAACCCTTACCATATGGGCCCATTCATTTTAATGAATCTCATAGGCTATAATGGAGAATGGAAAAACATCCAAAAATTTTCCCCATCAAGAATGTACCATTCAGTGTGATGTTAAAAATACATCTTAACCAACCCTAAACCCAATCCCAATATTCCCCCCAACATAAGTGTGTCCTGAACTCTAACCCTAACCCTAACCCTTACCATATGGGCCCATTCATTCTAATGAATCTCATAGGCTATAATGGAGAATGGAAAACCATCCAAAAATCTTTCCCATCAAGAGTATACCATTCAGTGTGATATTAAAAATAGATCTTACCCAACCCTAAACCCAACCCCAATATTCACCCAAACATAAGTGTGTCCTAAGCTCTAACCCTAACCCTAACCCTTACCATATGGGCCCATTCATTCTGATGAATCTCATAGGCTATAATGCAGAATGGAAAACCATCCAAAATATTTTCCCATCAAGAGTATACCATTCAGTGTGATATTAAAAATAGATCTTACGCCACCCTAAACCCAACCCCAACATTCACCCAAACATAAGTGTGTCCTGAGCTCTAACCCTAACCCTAACCCTTACCATATGGGCCCATTCATTCTAATGAATCACATAGGCTATAATGGAGAATGGAAAACCATCCAAAAAATTTTCCCATCAAGAGTATACCATTCAGTGTGATATTAAAAATAGATCTTACCCAACCCTAAACCCAACCCCAATATTCCCCCCAACATAAGTGTGTCCTGAACTCTAACCCTAACCCTAACCCTTACCATATGGGCCCATTCATTTTAATGAATCTCATAGGCTATAATGGAGAATGGAAAACCATCCAAAAAATTTTCCCATCAAGAGTATACCATTCAGTGTGATAATAAAAATAGATCTTACCCAACCCTAAACCCAACCCCAATATTCACCCAAACATAAGTGTGTCCTGAACTCTAACCCTAACCCTAACCCTTACCATATGGGCCCATTCATTTTAATGAATCTCATAGGCTATAATGGAGAATGGAAAAACATCCAAAAATTTTCCCCATCAAGAATGTACCATTCAGTGTGATATTAAAAATACATCTTAACCAACCCTAAACCCAACCCCAATATTCACCCAAACATAAGTGTGTCCTGAGCTCTAACCCTAACCCTAACCCTTACCATATGGGCCCATTCATTCTAATGAATCTCATAGGTTATAATGGAGAATGGAAAACCATCCAAAATTTTTTCCCATCAAGAGTATACCATTCAGTGTGATATTAAAAATACATCATACCCAACCCTAAACCCAACCCCAATATTCACCCAAACATAAGTGTGTCCTGAGCTCTAACCCTAACCCTAACCCTTACCATATGGGCCCATTCATTCTAATGAATCTATTAGGCTATAATGGAGAATGGAAAACCATCCAAAAAATTTTCCCATCAAGAGTATACCATTCAGTGTGATATTAAAAATAGATCTTTCCCAACCCTAAACCCAACCCCAATATTCACCCAAACATAAGTGTGTCCTGAACTCTAACCCTAACCCTAACCCTTACCATATGGGCCCATTCATTTTAATGAATCTCATAGGCTATAATGGAGAATGGAAAAACATCCAAAAAATTTTCCCATCAAGAGTATACCATTCAGTGTGATATTAAAAATAGATCTTACCCAACCCTAAACCCAACCCCAATATTCCCCCCAACATAAGTGTGTCCTGAACTCTAACCCTAACCCTAACCCTTACCATATGGGCCCATTCATTTTAATGAATCTCATAGGCTATAATGGAGAATGGAAAACCATCCAAAAAATTTTCCCATCAAGAGTATACCATTCAGTGTGATAATAAAAATAGATCTTACCCAACCCTAAACCCAACCCCAATATTCACCCAAACATAAGTGTGTCCTGAACTCTAACCCTAACCCTAACCCTTACCATATGGGCCCATTCATTTTAATGAATCTCATAGGCTATAATGGAGAATGGAAAAACATCCAAAAATTTTCCCCATCAAGAATGTACCATTCAGTGTGATATTAAAAATACATCTTAACCAACCCTAAACCCAACCCCAATATTCACCCAAACATAAGTGTGTCCTGAGCTCTAACCCTAACCCTAACCCTTACCATATGGGCCCATTCATTCTAATGAATCTCATAGGTTATAATGGAGAATGGAAAACCATCCAAAATTTTTTCCCATCAAGAGTATACCATTCAGTGTGATATTAAAAATACATCATACCCAACCCTAAACCCAACCCCAATATTCACCCAAACATAAGTGTGTCCTGAACTCTAACCCTAACCCTAACCCTTACCATATGGGCCCATTCATTTTAATGAATCTCATAGGCTATAATGGAGAATGGAAAAACATCCAAAAAATTTTCCCATCAAGAGTATACCATTCAGTGTGATATTAAAAATAGATCTTACCCAACCCTAAACCCAACCCCAATATTCACCCAAACATAAGTGTGTCCTGAACTCTAACCCTAACCCTAACCCTTACCATATGGGCCCATTCATTCTAATGAATCTCATAGGCTATAATGGAGAATGGAAAACCATCCAAAAATTTTTCCCATCAAGAGTATACCATTCAGTGTGATATTAAAAATACATCTTACCCAACCCTAAACCCAACCCCAATATTCACTCAAACATAAGTGTGTCCTGAGCTCTAACCCTAACCCTAACCCTTACCATATGGGCCCATTCATTCTAATGAATCTCATAGGCTATAATGGAGAATGGAAAACCATCCAAAAATTTTTCCCATCAAGAGTATACCATTCAGTGTGATATTAAAAATAGATCTTACCCAACCCTGAACCCAACCCCAATATTCACCCAAACATAAGTGTGTCCTGAGCTCTAACCCTAACCCTAACACTTACCATATGGGCCCATTCATTCTAATGAATCTCATAGGCTATAATGGAGAATGGAAAACCATCCAAAAAATTTTCCCATCAAGAGTATACCATTCAGTGTGATATTAAAAATAGATCTTACCCAACCCTAAACCCAACCCCAATATTCACCCCAACATAAGTGTGTCCTGAACTCTAACCCTAACCCTAACCCTTACCATATGGGCCCATTCATTCTAATGAATCTCATAGGCTATAATGGAGAATGGAAAACCATCCAAAAAATTTTCCCATCAAGAGTATACCATTCAGTGTGATATTAAAAATAGATCTTACCCAACCCTAAACCCAACCCCAATATTCACCAAACATAAGTGTGTCCTGAACTCTAACCCTAACCCTAACCCTTACTATATGGGCCCATTCATTTTAATGAATCTCATAGGCTATAATGGAGAATGGAAAAACATCCAAAAATTTTCCCCATCAAGAATGTACCATTCAGTGTGATATTAAAAATACATCTTAACCAACCCTAAACCGAACCCCAATATTCCCCCCAACATAAGTGTGTCCTGAACTCTAACCCTAACCCTAACCCTTACCATATGAGCCCATTCATTCTAATGAATCTCATAGGCTATAATGGAGAATGGAAAACCATCCAAAAATTTTTCCCATCAAGAGTATACCATTCAGTGTGATATTAAAAATACATCATACCCAACCCTAAACCCAACCCCAATATTCACCCAAACATAAGTGTATCCTGAGCTCTAACCCTAACCCTAACCCTTACCATATGGGCCCATTCATTCTAATGAATCTCATAGGCTATAATGGAGAATGGAAAACCATCCAAAAAATTTTCCCATCAAGAGTATACCATTCAGTGTGATATTAAAAATAGATCTTACCCAACCCTAAACCCAACCCCAATATTCACCCAAACATAAGTGTGTCCTGAACTCTAACCCTAACCCTAACCCTTACCATATGGGCCCATTCATTTTAATGAATCTCATAGGCTATAATGGAGAATGGAAAAACATCCAAAAAATTTTCCCCATCAAGAATGTACCTTTCAGTGTGATGTTAAAAATACATCTTAACCAACCCTAAACCCAATCCCAATATTCCCCCCAACATAAGTGTGTCCTGAACTCTAACCCTAACCCTAACCCTTACCATATGGGCCCATTCATTCTAATGAATCTCATAGGCTATAATGGAGAATGGAAAACCATCCAAAAATTTTTCCCATCAAGAGTATACCATTCAGTGTGATATTAAAAATAGATCTTACCCAACCCTGAACCCAACCCCAATATTCACCCAAACATAAGTGTGTCCTGAGCTCTAACCCTAACCCTAACACTTACCATATGGGCCCATTCATTCTAATGAATCTCATAGGCTATAATGGAGAATGGAAAACCATCCAAAAAATTTTCCCATCAAGAGTATTCCATTCAGTGTGATATTAAAAATAGATCTTACCCAACCCTAAACCCAACCCCAATATTCACCCCAACATAAGTGCGTCCTGAACTCTAACCCTAACCCTAACCCTTACCATATGGGCCCATTCATTCTAATGAATCTCATAGGCTATAATGGAGAATGGAAAACCATCCAAAAAATTTTCCCATCAAGAGTATACCATTCAGTGTGATATTAAAAATAGATCTTACCCAACCCTAAACCCAACCCCAATATTCACCAAACATAAGTGTGTCCTGAACTCTAACCCTAACCCTAACCCTTACTATATGGGCCCATTCATTTTAATGAATCTCATAGGCTATAATGGAGAATGGAAAAACATCCAAAAATTTTCCCCATCAAGAATGTACCATTCAGTGTGATATTAAAAATACATCTTAACCAACCCTAAACCGAACCCCAATATTCCCCCCAACATAAGTGTGTCCTGAACTCTAACCCTAACCCTAACCCTTACCATATGAGCCCATTCATTCTAATGAATCTCATAGGCTATAATGGAGAATGGAAAACCATCCAAAAATTTTTCCCATCAAGAGTATACCATTCAGTGTGATATTAAAAATACATCATACCCAACCCTAAACCCAACCCCAATATTCACCCAAACATAAGTGTATCCTGAGCTCTAACCCTAACCCTAACCCTTACCATATGGGCCCATTCATTCTAATGAATCTCATAGGCTATAATGGAGAATGGAAAACCATCCAAAAAATTTTCCCATCAAGAGTATACCATTCAGTGTGATATTAAAAATAGATCTTACCCAACCCTAAACCCAACCCCAATATTCACCCAAACATAAGTGTGTCCTGAACTCTAACCCTAACCCTAACCCTTACCATATGGGCCCATTCATTTTAATGAATCTCATAGGCTATAATGGAGAATGGAAAAACATCCAAAAAATTTTCCCCATCAAGAATGTACCTTTCAGTGTGATGTTAAAAATACATCTTAACCAACCCTAAACCCAATCCCAATATTCCCCCCAACATAAGTGTGTCCTGAACTCTAACCCTAACCCTAACCCTTACCATATGGGCCCATTCATTCTAATGAATCTCATAGGCTATAATGGAGAATGGAAAACCATCCAAAAATTTTTCCCATCAAGAGTATACCATTCAGTGTGATATTAAAAATAGATCTTACCCAACCCTGAACCCAACCCCAATATTCACCCAAACATAAGTGTGTCCTGAGCTCTAACCCTAACCCTAACACTTACCATATGGGCCCATTCATTCTAATGAATCTCATAGGCTATAATGGAGAATGGAAAACCATCCAAAAAATTTTCCCATCAAGAGTATTCCATTCAGTGTGATATTAAAAATAGATCTTACCCAACCCTAAACCCAACCCCAATATTCACCCCAACATAAGTGCGTCCTGAACTCTAACCCTAACCCTAACCCTTACCATATGGGCCCATTCATTCTAATGAATCTCATAGGCTATAATGGAGAATGGAAAACCATCCAAAAAATTTTCCCATCAAGAGTATACCATTCAGTGTGATATTAAAAATAGATCTTACCCAACCCTAAACCCAACCCAAATATTCACCAAACATAAGTGTGTCCTGAACTCTAACCCTAACCCTAACCCTTACTATATGGGCCCATTCATTTTAATGAATCTCATAGGCTATAATGGAGAATGGAAAAACATCCAAAAATTTTCCCCATCAAGAATGTACCATTCAGTGTGATATTAAAAATACATCTTAACCAACCCTAAACCGAACCCCAATATTCCCCCCAACATAAGTGTGTCCTGAACTCTAACCCTAACCCTAACCCTTACCATATGAGCCCATTCATTCTAATGAATCTCATAGGCTATAATGGAGAATGGAAAACCATCCAAAAATTTTTCCCATCAAGAGTATACCATTCAGTGTGATATTAAAAATACATCTTACCCAACCCTAAACCCAACCCCAATATTCACCCAAACATAAGTGTGTCCTGAGCTCTAACCCTAACCCTAACCCTTACCATATGGGCCCATTCATTCTAATGAATCTCATAGGCTATAATGGAGAATGGAAAACCATCCAAAAATTTTTCCCATCAAGAGTATACCATTCAGTGTGATATTAAAAAGACATCATACCCAACCCTAAACCCAACCCCAATATTCACCCAAACATAAGTGTGTCCTGAGCTCTAACCCTAACCCTAACCCTTACCATATGGGCCCATTCATTCTAATGAATCTCATAGGCTATAATGGAGAATGGAAAACCATCCAAAAAAGTTTCCCATCAAGAGTATACCATTCAGTGTGATATTAAAAATAGATCTTACCCAACCCTAAACCCAACCCCAATATTCACCCAAACATAAGTGTGTCCTGAACTCTAACCCTAACCCTAACCCTTACCATATGGGCCCATTCATTTTAATGAATCTCATAGGCTATAATGGAGAATGGAAAAACATCCAAAAATTTTCCCCATCAAGAATGTACCATTCAGTGTGATATTAAAAATACATCTTAACCAACCCTAAACCGAACCCCAATATTCCCCCCAACATAAGTGTGTCCTGAACTCTAACCCTAACCCTAACCCTTACCATATGAGCCCATTCATTCTAATGAATCTCATAGGCTATAATGGAGAATGGAAAACCATCCAAAAATTTTTCCCATCAAGAGTATACCATTCAGTGTGATATTAAAAATACAGCTTACCCAACCCTAAACCCAACCCCAATATTCACCCAAACATAAGTGTGTCCTGAGCTCTAACCCTAACCCTAACCCTTACCATATGGGCCCATTCATTCTAATGAATCTCATAGGCAATAATGGAGAATGGAAAACCATCCAAAAATTTTTCCCATCAAGAGTATACCATTCAGTGTGATATTAAAAAGACATCATACCCAACCCTAAACCCAACCCCAATATTCACCCAAACATAAGTGTGTCCTGAGCTCTAACCCTAACCCTAACCCTTACCATATGGGCCCATTCATTCTAATGAATCTCATAGGCTATAATGGAGAATGGAAAACCATCCAAAAAAGTTTCCCATCAAGAGTATACCATTCAGTGTGATATTAAAAATAGATCTTACCCAACCCTAAACCCAACCCCAATATTCACCCAAACATAAGTGTGTCCTGAACTCTAACCCTAACCCTAACCCTTACCATATGGGCCCATTCATTTTAATGAATCTCATAGGCTATAATGGAGAATGGAAAAACATCCAAAAATTTTCCCCATCAAGAATGTACCATTCAGTGTGATGTTAAAAATACATCTTAACCAACCCTAAACCCAATTCCAATATTCCCCCCAACATAAGTGTGTCCTGAACTCTAACCCTAACCCTAACCCTTACCATATGGGCCCATTCATTCTAATGAATCTCATAGGCTATAATGGAGAATGGAAAACCATCCAAAAATTTTTCCCATCAAGAGTATACCATTCAGTGTGATATTAAAAATACATCTTACCCAACCCTAAACCCAACCCCAATATTCACCCAAACATAAGTGTGTCCTGAGCTCTAACCCTAACCCTAACCTTTACCATATGGGCCCATTCATTCTAATGAATCTCATAGGCTATAATGGAGAATGGAAAACCATCCAAAATTTTTTCCCATCAAGAGTATACCATTCAGTGTGATATTAAAAATAGATCTTACCCAACCCTGAACCCAACCCCAATATTCACCCAAACATAAGTGTGTCCTGAGCTCTAACCCTAACCCTAACCCTTACCATATGGGCACATTCATTCTAATGAATCTCATAGGCTATAATGGAGAATGGAAAACCATCCAAAAATCTTTCCCATCAAGAGTATACCATTCAGTGTGATATTAAAAATAGATCTTACCCAACCGTAAACGCAACCCCAATATTCACCCAAACATAAGTGTGTCCTAAGCTCTAACCCTAACCCTAACCCTTACCATATGGGCTTATTCATTCTGAAGAATCTCATAGGCTATAATGCAGAATGGAAAACCATCCAAAATATTTTCCCATCAAGAGTATACCATTCAGTGTGATATTAAAAATAGATCTTACCCCACCCTAAACCCAACCCCAACATTCACCCAAACATAAGTGTGTCCTGAGCTCTAACCCTAACCCTAACACTTACCATATGGGCCCATTCATTCTAATGAATCTCATAGGCTATAATGGAGAATGGAAAACCATCCAAAAAATTTTCCCATCAAGAGTATACCATTCAGTGTGATATTAAAAATAGATCTTACCCAACCCTAAACCCAACCCCAATATTCACCCAAACATAAGTGTGTCCTGAACTCTAACCCTAACCCTAACCCTTACCATATGGGCCCATTCATTTTAATGAATCTCATAGGCTATAATGGAGAATGGAAAAACATCCAAAAATTTTCCCCATCAAGAATGTACCATTCAGTGTGATATTAAAAATACATCTTAACCAACCCTAAACCCAACCCCAATATTCCCCCCAACATAAGTGTGTCCTGAACTCTAACCCTAACCCTAACCCTTACCATTTGGGCCCATTCATTCTAATGAATCTCATAGGCTATAATGGAGAATGGAAAACCATCCAAAAAATTTTCCCATCAAGAGTATACCATTCAGTGTGATATTAAAAATAGATCTTACCCAACCCTAAACCCAACCCCAATATTCACCCAAACATAAGTGTGTCCTGAGCTCTAACCCTAACCCTAACCCTTACCATATGGGCCCATTCATTCTAATGAATCTCATAGGCTATAATGGAGAATGGAAAACCATCCAAAAATTTTTCCCATCAAGAGTATACCATTCAGTGTGATATTAAAAATACATCATACCCAACCCTAAACCCAACCCCAATATTCACCCAAACATAAGTGTGTCCTGAGCTCTAACCCTAACCCTAACCCTTACCATATGGGCCCATTCATTCTAATGAATCTCATAGGCTATAATGGAGAATGGAAAACCATCCAAAAATTTTCCCATCAAGAGTATACCATTCAGTGTGATATTAAAAATAGATCTTACCCAACCCTAAACCCAACCCCAATATTCACCCAAACATAAGTGTGTCCTGAGCTCTAACCCTAACCCTAACCCTTACCATATGGGCCCATTCATTTTAATGAATCTCATAGGCTATAATGGAGAATGGAAAAACATCCAAAAATTTTCCCCATCAAGAATGTACCATTCAGTGTGATATTAAAAATACATCTTAACCAACCCTAAACCCAACCCCAATATTCCCCCCAACATAAGTGTGTCCTGAACTCTAACCCTAACCCTAACCCTTACCATATGGGCCCATTCATTTTAATGAATCTCATAGGCTATAATGGAGAATGTAAAAACATCCAAAATTTTTCCCCATCAAGAATGTACCTTTCAGTGTGATATTAAAAATACATCTTAACCAACTCTAAACCCAACCCCAAAATTGCCCCCAACATAAGTGTGTCCTGAACTCTAACCCTAACCCTAACCCTTACCATATGGCCCATTCATTCTAATGAATCTCATAGGCTATAATGGAGAATGGAAAACCATCCAAAAATTTTTCCCATCAAGAGTATACCATTCAGTGTGATATTAAAAATACATCTTACCCAACCCTAAACCCAACCACAATATTCACCCAAACATAAGTGTGTCCTGAGCTCTAACCCTAACCCTCACACTTACCATATGGGCCCATTCATTTTAATGAATCTCATAGGCTATAATGGAGAATGTAAAAACATCCAAAAATTTTCCCCATCAAGAATGTACCTTTCAGTGTGATATTAAAAATACATCTTAACCAACTCTAAACCCAACCCCAAAATTGCCCCCAACATAAGTGTGTCCTGAACTCTAACCCTAACCCTAACCCTTACCATATGGGCCCATTCATTTTAATGAATCTCATAGGCTATAATGGAGAATGGAAAAACATCCAAAAATTTTCCCCATCAAGAATGTACCATTCAGTGTGATGTTAAAAATACATCTTAACCAACCCTAAACCCAATCCCAATATTCCCCCCAACATAAGTGTGTCCTGAACTCTAACCCTAACCCTAACCCTTACCATATGGGCCCATTCATTCTAATGAATCTCATAGGCTATAATGGAGAATGGAAAACCATCCAAAAATTTTTCCCATCAAGAGTATACCATTCAGTGTGATATTAAAAATAGATCTTACCCAACCCTGAACCCAACCCCAATATTCACCCAAACATAAGTGTGTCCTGAGCTCTAACCCTAACCCTAACACTTACCATATGGGCCCATTCATTCTAATGAATCTCATAGGCTATAATGGAGAATGGAAAACCATCCAAAAAATTTTCCCATCAAGAGTATACCATTCAGTGTGATATTAAAAATAGATCTTACCCAACCCTAAACCCAACCCCAATATTCACCCCAACATAAGTGTGTCCTGAACTCTAACCCTAACCCTAACCCTTACCATATGGGCCCATTCATTCTAATGAATCTCATAGGCTATAATGGAGAATGGAAAACCATCCAAAAAATTTTCCCATCAAGAGTATACCATTCAGTGTGATATTAAAAATAGATCTTACCCAACCCTAAACCCAACCCCAATATTCACCAAACATAAGTGTGTCCTGAACTCTAACCCTAACCCTAACCCTTACTATATGGGCCCATTCATTTTAATGAATCTCATAGGCTATAATGGAGAATGGAAAAACATCCAAAAATTTTCCCCATCAAGAATGTACCTTTCAGTGTGATATTAAAAATACATCTTAACCAACTCTAAACCCAACCCCAAAATTGCCCCCAACATAAGTGTGTCCTGAACTCTAACCGTAACCCTAACCCTTACCATATGGCCCATTCATTCTAATGAATCTCATAGGCTATAATGGAGAATTGAAAACCATCCAAAATTTTTTCCCATCAAGAGTATACCATTCAGTGTGATATTAAAAATACATCTTACCCAACCCTAAACCCAACCACAATATTCACCCAAACATAAGTGTGTCCTGAGCTCTAACCCTAACCCTAACACTTACCATATGGGCCCATTCATTTTAATGAATCTCATAGGCTATAATGGAGAATGGAAAAACATCCAAAAATTTTCCCCATCAAGAATGTACCATTCAGTGTGATATTAAAAATACATCTTAACCAACCCTAAACCCAACCCCAATATTCCCCCCAACATAAGTGTGTCCTGAACTCTAACCCTAACCCTAACCCTTACCATTTGGGCCCATTCATTCTTATGAATCTCATAGGCTATAATGGAGAATGGAAAACCATCCAAAAATTTTTCCCATCAAGAGTATACCATTCAGTGTGATATTAAAAATACATCTTACCCAACCCTAAACCCAACCCCAATATTCACCCAAACATAAGTGTGTCCTGAGCTCTAACTCTAACCCTAACCCTTACCATATGGGCCCATTCATTCTAATGAATCTCATAGGCTATAATGGAGAATGGAAAACCATCCAAAATTTTTTCCCATCAAGAGTATACCATTCAGTGTGATATTAAAAATACATCATACCCAACCCTAAACCCAACCCCAATATTCACCCAAACATAAGTGTGTCCTGAGCTCTAACCCTAACCCTAACCCTTACCATATGGGCCCATTCATTCTAATGAATCTCATAGGCTATAATGGAGAATGGAAAACCATCCAAAAAATTTTCCCATCAAGAGTATACCATTCAGTGTGATATTAAAAATAGATCTTACCCAACCCTAAACCCAACCCCAATATTCACCCAAACATAAGTGTGTCCTGAGCTCTAACCCTAACCCTAACCCTTACCATATGGGCCCATTCATTCTAATGAATCTCATAGGCTATAATGGAGAATGGAAAACCATCCAAAAATTTTTCCCATCAAGAGTATACCATTCAGTGTGATATTAAAAATACATCTTACCCAACCCTAAACCCAACCCCAATATTCACCCAAACATAAGTGTGTCCTGAGCTCTAACCCTAACCCTAACCTTTACCATATGGGCCCATTCATTCTAATGAATCTCATAGGCTATAATGGAGAATGGAAAACCATCCAAAATTTTTTCCCATCAAGAGTATACCATTCAGTGTGATATTAAAAATAGATCTTACCCAACCCTGAACCCAACCCCAATATTCACCCAAACATAAGTGTGTCCTGAGCTCTAACCCTAACCCTAACCCTTACCATATGGGCACATTCATTCTAATGAATCTCATAGGCTATAATGGAGAATGGAAAACCATCCAAAAATCTTTCCCATCAAGAGTATACCATTCAGTGTGATATTAAAAATAGATCTTACCCAACCGTAAACGCAACCCCAATATTCACCCAAACATAAGTGTGTCCTAAGCTCTAACCCTAACCCTAACCCTTACCATATGGGCTTATTCATTCTGAAGAATCTCATAGGCTATAATGCAGAATGGAAAACCATCCAAAATATTTTCCCATCAAGAGTATACCATTCAGTGTGATATTAAAAATAGATCTTACCCCACCCTAAACCCAACCCCAACATTCACCCAAACATAAGTGTGTCCTGAGCTCTAACCCTAACCCTAACACTTACCATATGGGCCCATTCATTCTAATGAATCTCATAGGCTATAATGGAGAATGGAAAACCATCCAAAAAATTTTCCCATCAAGAGTATACCATTCAGTGTGATATTAAAAATAGATCTTACCCAACCCTAAACCCAACCCCAATATTCACCCAAACATAAGTGTGTCCTGAACTCTAACCCTAACCCTAACCCTTACCATATGGGCCCATTCATTTTAATGAATCTCATAGGCTATAATGGAGAATGGAAAAACATCCAAAAATTTTCCCCATCAAGAATGTACCATTCAGTGTGATATTAAAAATACATCTTAACCAACCCTAAACCCAACCCCAATATTCCCCCCAACATAAGTGTGTCCTGAACTCTAACCCTAACCCTAACCCTTACCATTTGGGCCCATTCATTCTAATGAATCTCATAGGCTATAATGGAGAATGGAAAACCATCCAAAAAATTTTCCCATCAAGAGTATACCATTCAGTGTGATATTAAAAATAGATCTTACCCAACCCTAAACCCAACCCCAATATTCACCCAAACATAAGTGTGTCCTGAGCTCTAACCCTAACCCTAACCCTTACCATATGGGCCCATTCATTCTAATGAATCTCATAGGCTATAATGGAGAATGGAAAACCATCCAAAAATTTTTCCCATCAAGAGTATACCATTCAGTGTGATATTAAAAATACATCATACCCAACCCTAAACCCAACCCCAATATTCACCCAAACATAAGTGTGTCCTGAGCTCTAACCCTAACCCTAACCCTTACCATATGGGCCCATTCATTCTAATGAATCTCATAGGCTATAATGGAGAATGGAAAACCATCCAAAAATTTTCCCATCAAGAGTATACCATTCAGTGTGATATTAAAAATAGATCTTACCCAACCCTAAACCCAACCCCAATATTCACCCAAACATAAGTGTGTCCTGAGCTCTAACCCTAACCCTAACCCTTACCATATGGGCCCATTCATTTTAATGAATCTCATAGGCTATAATGGAGAATGGAAAAACATCCAAAAATTTTCCCCATCAAGAATGTACCATTCAGTGTGATATTAAAAATACATCTTAACCAACCCTAAACCCAACCCCAATATTCCCCCCAACATAAGTGTGTCCTGAACTCTAACCCTAACCCTAACCCTTACCATATGGGCCCATTCATTTTAATGAATCTCATAGGCTATAATGGAGAATGTAAAAACATCCAAAATTTTTCCCCATCAAGAATGTACCTTTCAGTGTGATATTAAAAATACATCTTAACCAACTCTAAACCCAACCCCAAAATTGCCCCCAACATAAGTGTGTCCTGAACTCTAACCCTAACCCTAACCCTTACCATATGGCCCATTCATTCTAATGAATCTCATAGGCTATAATGGAGAATGGAAAACCATCCAAAAATTTTTCCCATCAAGAGTATACCATTCAGTGTGATATTAAAAATACATCTTACCCAACCCTAAACCCAACCACAATATTCACCCAAACATAAGTGTGTCCTGAGCTCTAACCCTAACCCTCACACTTACCATATGGGCCCATTCATTTTAATGAATCTCATAGGCTATAATGGAGAATGTAAAAACATCCAAAAATTTTCCCCATCAAGAATGTACCTTTCAGTGTGATATTAAAAATACATCTTAACCAACTCTAAACCCAACCCCAAAATTGCCCCCAACATAAGTGTGTCCTGAACTCTAACCCTAACCCTAACCCTTACCATATGGGCCCATTCATTTTAATGAATCTCATAGGCTATAATGGAGAATGGAAAAACATCCAAAAATTTTCCCCATCAAGAATGTACCATTCAGTGTGATGTTAAAAATACATCTTAACCAACCCTAAACCCAATCCCAATATTCCCCCCAACATAAGTGTGTCCTGAACTCTAACCCTAACCCTAACCCTTACCATATGGGCCCATTCATTCTAATGAATCTCATAGGCTATAATGGAGAATGGAAAACCATCCAAAAATTTTTCCCATCAAGAGTATACCATTCAGTGTGATATTAAAAATAGATCTTACCCAACCCTGAACCCAACCCCAATATTCACCCAAACATAAGTGTGTCCTGAGCTCTAACCCTAACCCTAACACTTACCATATGGGCCCATTCATTCTAATGAATCTCATAGGCTATAATGGAGAATGGAAAACCATCCAAAAATTTTCCCATCAAGAGTATACCATTCAGTGTGATATTAAAAATAGATCTTACCCAACCCTAAACCCAACCCCAATATTCACCCCAACATAAGTGTGTCCTGAACTCTAACCCTAACCCTAACCCTTACCATATGGGCCCATTCATTCTAATGAATCTCATAGGCTATAATGGAGAATGGAAAACCATCCAAAAAATTTTCCCATCAAGAGTATACCATTCAGTGTGATATTAAAAATAGATCTTACCCAACCCTAAACCCAACCCCAATATTCACCAAACATAAGTGTGTCCTGAACTCTAACCCTAACCCTAACCCTTACTATATGGGCCCATTCATTTTAATGAATCTCATAGGCTATAATGGAGAATGGAAAAACATCCAAAAATTTTCCCCATCAAGAATGTACCTTTCAGTGTGATATTAAAAATACATCTTAACCAACTCTAAACCCAACCCCAAAATTGCCCCCAACATAAGTGTGTCCTGAACTCTAACCGTAACCCTAACCCTTACCATATGGCCCATTCATTCTAATGAATCTCATAGGCTATAATGGAGAATTGAAAACCATCCAAAATTTTTTCCCATCAAGAGTATACCATTCAGTGTGATATTAAAAATACATCTTACCCAACCCTAAACCCAACCACAATATTCACCCAAACATAAGTGTGTCCTGAGCTCTAACCCTAACCCTAACACTTACCATATGGGCCCATTCATTTTAATGAATCTCATAGGCTATAATGGAGAATGGAAAAACATCCAAAAATTTTCCCCATCAAGAATGTACCATTCAGTGTGATATTAAAAATACATCTTAACCAACCCTAAACCCAACCCCAATATTCCCCCCAACATAAGTGTGTCCTGAACTCTAACCCTAACCCTAACCCTTACCATTTGGGCCCATTCATTCTTATGAATCTCATAGGCTATAATGGAGAATGGAAAACCATCCAAAAAATTTTCCCATCAAGAGTATACCATTCAGTGTGATATTAAAAATACATCTTACCCAACCCTAAACCCAACCCCAATATTCACCCAAACATAAGTGTGTCCTGAGCTCTAACTCTAACCCTAACCCTTACCATATGGGCCCATTCATTCTAATGAATCTCATAGGCTATAATGGAGAATGGAAAACCATCCAAAATTTTTTCCCATCAAGAGTATACCATTCAGTGTGATATTAAAAATACATCATACCCAACCCTAAACCCAACCCCAATATTCACCCAAACATAAGTGTGTCCTGAGCTCTAACCCTAACCCTAACCCTTACCATATGGGCCCATTCATTCTAATGAATCTCATAGGCTATAATGGAGAATGGAAAACCATCCAAAAAATTTTCCCATCAAGAGTATACCATTCAGTGTGATATTAAAAATAGATCTTACCCAACCCTAAACCCAACCCCAATATTCACCCAAACATAAGTGTGTCCTGAGCTCTAACCCTAACCCTAACCCTTACCATATGGGCCCATTCATTTTAATGAATCTCATAGGCTATAATGGAGAATGGAAAAACATCCAAAAATTTTCCCCATCAAGAATGTACCATTCAGTGTGATATAAAAAATACATCTTACCCAACCCTAAACCCAACCCCAATATTCACCCAAACATAAGTGTGTCCTGAACTCTAACCCTAACCCTAACCCTTACCATATGGGCCCATTCATTTTAATGAATCTCATAGGCTATAATGGAGAATGGAAAAAACATCCAAAAATTTTCCCCATCAAGAATGTACCATTCAGTGTGATATTAAAAATACATCTTAACCAACTCTAAACCCAACCCCAAAATTGCCCCCAACATAAGTGTGTCCTAGAACCCTAACCCTAACCCTAACCCTTACCATATGGCCCATTCATTCTAATGAATCTCATAGGCTATAATGGAGAATGGAAACCATCCAAAATTTTTTCCCATCAAGAGTATACCATTCAGTGTGATATTAAAAATACATCTTACCCACCCCTAAACCCAACCACAATATTCACCAAAACATAAGTGTGTCCTGAGCTCTAACCCTAACCCTAACACTTACCATATGGGCCCATTCATTCTAATGAATCTCATAGGCTATAATGGAGAATGGAAAACCATCCAAAAATTTTCCCATCAAGAGTATACCATTCAGTGTGATATTAAAAATAGATCTTACCCAACCCTAAACCCAACCCCAAATTCACCCAAACATAAGTGTGTCCTGAACTCTAACCCTAACCCTAACCCTACCATATGGGCCCATTCATTTTTAATGAATCTCATAGGCTATAATGGAGAATGGAAAAACATCCAAAAATTTTCCCCATCAAGAATGTACCATTCAGTGTGATATTAAAAGATACATCTTAACCAACCCTAAACCCAACCCCAATATTCCCCCCAACATAGATGTGTCCTGAACTCTAACCCTAACCCTAACCCTTACCATTTGGGCCCATTCATTCTTATGAATCTCATAGGCTATAATTGGAGAATGGAAAACCATCCAAAAAATTTTCCCATCAAGAGTATACCATTCAGTGTGATATTAAAAATACATCTTACCCAACCCTAAACCCAACCCAATATTCACCCAAACATAAGTGTGTCCTGAGCTCTAACTCTAACCCTAACCCTTACCATATGGGCCCATTCATTCTAATGAATCTCATAGGCTATAATGGAGAATGGAAAACCATCCAAATTTTTTCCCATCAAGAGTATACCATTCAGTGTGATATTAAAAATACATCATACCCAACCCTAAACCCAAGCCCCAATATTCACACCAAACATAAGTGTGTCCTGAGCTCTAACCCTAACCCTAACCCTTACCATATGGGGCCCATTCATTCTAATGAATCTCATAGGCTATAATGGAGAATGGAAAACCATCCAAAAAATTTTCCCATCAAGAGGTATACCATTCAGTGTGATATTAAAAATAGATCTTACCCAACCCTAAACCCAACCCCAATATTCACCCAAACATAAGTGTGTCCTGAGCTCTAACCCTAACCCTAACCCTTACCATATGGGCCCATTCATTTTAATGAATCTCATAGGCTATAATGGAGAATGGAAAAACATCCAAAAATTTTCCCCATCAAGAATGTACCATTCAGTGTGATATTAAAAATACATCTTACCCAACCCTAAACCCAACCCCAATATTCACCCCAAACATAAGTGTGTCCTGAACTCTAACCCTAACCCTAACCCTTACCATATGGGCCCATTCATTTTAATGAATCTCATAGGCTATAATGGAAATGGAAAAACATCCAAAAATTTTCCCCATCAAGAATGTACCATTCAGTGTGATATTAAAATACATCTTAACCAACCCCTAAACCCAACCCCAATATTCCCCCCAACATTAAGTGTGTCCTGAACTCTAACCCTAACCTAACCCTTACCATATGGGCTCCATTCATTTTAATGAATCTCATAGGCTATAATGGAGAATGTAAAACATCCAAAAATTTTCCCCATCAAGATGTACCTTTCAGTGTGATATTAAAAATACATCTAACCAACTCTAAACCCAACCCCAATATTGCCCCCAACATAAGTGTGTCCTGAACTCTAACCCTAACCCTAACCCTTACCATATGGCCCATTCATTCTAATGAATCTCATAGGCTATAATGAGAATGGAAAACCATCCAAAAATTTTTCCCATCAAGAGTATACCATTCAGTGTGATATTAAAAATACATCTTACCCAACCCTAAACCCAACCCCAATATTCACCCAAACATAAGTGTGTCCTGAACTCTAACCCTAAACCCTAACCCTTACCATATGGGCCCATTCATTTTAATGAATCTCTAGGCTATATTGGAGAATGGAAAAAACATCCAAAAATTTTCCCCATCAAGAATGTACCATTCAGTGTGATATTAAAAATACATCTTAACCAACCCTAAACCCAACCCCAATATTCCCTCCCAACATAAGTGTGTCCTGAACTCTAACCCTAACCCTAACCTTTACCATATGGGCCCATTCATTTTAATGAATCTCATAGGCTATAATGGAGAATGTAAAAACATCCAAAAATTTTCCCCATCAAGAATGTACCTTTCAGTGTGATATTAAAAATACGATCTTAACCAACTCTAAACCCAACCCCAAAATTGCCCCCAACATAAGTGTGTCCTGAACTCTAACCCTAACCCTAACCCTTACCATATGGGGCCCATTCATTTTAATGAATCTCATAGGCTATAATGGAGAATGGAAAAACATCCAAAAATTTTCCCCCATCAAGAATGTACCATTCAGTGTGATGTTAAAAATACATCTTAACCAACCCTAAACCCAATCCCAATATTCCCTCCCCAACATAAGTGTGTCCTGAACTCTAACCCTAACCCTAACCCTTACCATATGGGCCCATTCATTCTAATGAATCTCATAGGCTATAATGGAGAATGGAAAACCATCCAAAAATTTTTCCCATCAAGAGTATACCATTCAGTGTGATATTAAAAATAGATCTTACCCAACCCTAAACCCAACCCCAATATTCACCAAACATAAGTGTGTCCTGAACTCTAACCCTAACCCTAACCCTTACTATATGGGCCCATTCATTTTAATGAGCTATAATGGAGAATGGAAAAACATCCAAAAATTTTCCCCATCAAGAATGTACCTTTCAGTGTGATATTAAAAATACATCTTAACCAACTCTAAACCCAACCCCAAAATTGCCCCCAACATAAGTGTGTCCTGAACTCTAACCGTAACCCTAACCCTTACCATATGGCCCATTCATTCTAATGAATCTCATAGGCTATAATGGAGAATTGAAAACCATCCAAAATTTTTTCCCATCAAGAGTATACCATTCAGTGTGATATTAAAAATACATCTTACCCAACCCTAAACCCAACCACAATATTCACCCAAACATAAGTGTGTCCTGAGCTCTAACCCTAACCCTAACACTTACCATATGGGCCCATTCATTTTAATGAATCTCATAGGCTATAATGGAGAATGTAAAAACATCCAAAAATTTTCCCCATCAAGAATGTACCTTTCAGTGTGATATTAAAAATACATCTTAACCAACTCTAAACCCAACCCCAAAATTGCCCCCAACATAAGTGTGTCCTGAACTCTAACCCTAACCCTAACCCTTACCATATGGCCCATTCATTCTAATGAATCTCATAGGCTATAATGGAGAATGGAAAACCATCCAAAATATTTTCCCATCAAGAGTATACCATTCAGTGTGATATTAAAAATACATCTTACCCAACCCTAAACCCAACCACAATATTCACCAAAACATAAGTGTGTCCTGAGCTCTAACCCTAACCCTAACACTTACCATATGGGCCCATTCATTCTAATGAATCTCATAGGCTATAATGGAGAATGGAAAACCATCCAAAAAATTTTCCCATCAAGAGTATACCATTCAGTGTGATATTAAAAATAGATCTTACCCAACCCTAAACCCAACCCCAATATTCACCCAAACATAAGTGTGTCCTGAACTCTAACCCTAACCCTAACCCTTACCATATGGGCCCATTCATTTTAATGAATCTCATAGGCTATAATGGAGAATGGAAAAACATCCAAAAATTTTCCCCATCAAGAATGTACCATTCAGTGTGATATTAAAAATACATCTTAACCAACCCTAAACCCAACCCCAATATTCCCCCCAACATAAGTGTGTCCTGAACTCTAACCCTAACCCTAACCCTTACCATTTGGGCCCATTCATTCTTATGAATCTCATAGGCTATAATGGAGAATGGAAAACCATCCAAAAAATTTTCCCATCAAGAGTATACCATTCAGTGTGATATTAAAAATACATCTTACCCAACCCTAAACCCAACCCCAATATTCACCCAAACATAAGTGTGTCCTGAGCTCTAACTCTAACCCTAACCCTTACCATATGGGCCCATTCATTCTAATGAATCTCATAGGCTATAATGGAGAATGGAAAACCATCCAAAATTTTTTCCCATCAAGAGTATACCATTCAGTGTGATATTAAAAATACATCATACCCAACCCTAAACCCAACCCCAATATTCACCCAAACATAAGTGTGTCCTGAGCTCTAACCCTAACCCTAACCCTTACCATATGGGCCCATTCATTCTAATGAATCTCATAGGCTATAATGGAGAATGGAAAACCATCCAAAAAATTTTCCCATCAAGAGTATACCATTCAGTGTGATATTAAAAATAGATCTTACCCAACCCTAAACCCAACCCCAATATTCACCCAAACATAAGTGTGTCCTGAGCTCTAACCCTAACCCTAACCCTTACCATATGGGCCCATTCATTTTAATGAATCTCATAGGCTATAATGGAGAATGGAAAAACATCCAAAAATTTTCCCCATCAAGAATGTACCATTCAGTGTGATATAAAAAATACATCTTACCCAACCCTAAACCCAACCCCAATATTCACCCAAACATAAGTGTGTCCTGAACTCTAACCCTAACCCTAACCCTTACCATATGGGCCCATTCATTTTAATGAATCTCATAGGCTATAATGGAGAATGGAAAAACATCCAAAAATTTTCCCCATCAAGAATGTACCATTCAGTGTGATATTAAAAATACATCTTAACCAACTCTAAACCCAACCCCAAAATTGCCCCCAACATAAGTGTGTCCTGAACCCTAACCCTAACCCTAACCCTTACCATATGGCCCATTCATTCTAATGAATCTCATAGGCTATAATGGAGAATGGAAAACCATCCAAAATTTTTTCCCATCAAGAGTATACCATTCAGTGTGATATTAAAAATACATCTTACCCAACCCTAAACCCAACCACAATATTCACCAAAACATAAGTGTGTCCTGAGCTCTAACCCTAACCCTAACACTTACCATATGGGCCCATTCATTCTAATGAATCTCATAGGCTATAATGGAGAATGGAAAACCATCCAAAAAATTTTCCCATCAAGAGTATACCATTCAGTGTGATATTAAAAATAGATCTTACCCAACCCTAAACCCAACCCCAATATTCACCCAAACATAAGTGTGTCCTGAACTCTAACCCTAACCCTAACCCTTACCATATGGGCCCATTCATTTTAATGAATCTCATAGGCTATAATGGAGAATGGAAAAACATCCAAAAATTTTCCCCATCAAGAATGTACCATTCAGTGTGATATTAAAAATACATCTTAACCAACCCTAAACCCAACCCCAATATTCCCCCCAACATAAGTGTGTCCTGAACTCTAACCCTAACCCTAACCCTTACCATTTGGGCCCATTCATTCTTATGAATCTCATAGGCTATAATGGAGAATGGAAAACCATCCAAAAAATTTTCCCATCAAGAGTATACCATTCAGTGTGATATTAAAAATACATCTTACCCAACCCTAAACCCAACCCCAATATTCACCCAAACATAAGTGTGTCCTGAGCTCTAACTCTAACCCTAACCCTTACCATATGGGCCCATTCATTCTAATGAATCTCATAGGCTATAATGGAGAATGGAAAACCATCCAAAATTTTTTCCCATCAAGAGTATACCATTCAGTGTGATATTAAAAATACATCATACCCAACCCTAAACCCAACCCCAATATTCACCCAAACATAAGTGTGTCCTGAGCTCTAACCCTAACCCTAACCCTTACCATATGGGCCCATTCATTCTAATGAATCTCATAGGCTATAATGGAGAATGGAAAACCATCCAAAAAATTTTCCCATCAAGAGTATACCATTCAGTGTGATATTAAAAATAGATCTTACCCAACCCTAAACCCAACCCCAATATTCACCCAAACATAAGTGTGTCCTGAGCTCTAACCCTAACCCTAACCCTTACCATATGGGCCCATTCATTTTAATGAATCTCATAGGCTATAATGGAGAATGGAAAAACATCCAAAAATTTTCCCCATCAAGAATGTACCATTCAGTGTGATATTAAAAATACATCTTACCCAACCCTAAACCCAACCCCAATATTCACCCAAACATAAGTGTGTCCTGAACTCTAACCCTAACCCTAACCCTTACCATATGGGCCCATTCATTTTAATGAATCTCATAGGCTATAATGGAGAATGGAAAAACATCCAAAAATTTTCCCCATCAAGAATGTACCATTCAGTGTGATATTAAAAATACATCTTAACCAACCCTAAACCCAACCCCAATATTCCCCCCAACATAAGTGTGTCCTGAACTCTAACCCTAACCCTAACCCTTACCATATGGGCCCATTCATTTTAATGAATCTCATAGGCTATAATGGAGAATGTAAAAACATCCAAAAATTTTCCCCATCAAGAATGTACCTTTCAGTGTGATATTAAAAATACATCTTAACCAACTCTAAACCCAACCCCAATATTGCCCCCAACATAAGTGTGTCCTGAACTCTAACCCTAACCCTAACCCTTACCATATGGCCCATTCATTCTAATGAATCTCATAGGCTATAATGGAGAATGGAAAACCATCCAAAAATTTTTCCCATCAAGAGTATACCATTCAGTGTGATATTAAAAATACATCTTACCCAACCCTAAACCCAACCACAATATTCACCCAAACATAAGTGTGTCCTGAGCTCTAACCCTAACCCTAACCCTTATCATATGGGCCCATTCATTCTAATGAATCTCATAGGCTATAATGGAGAATGGAAAACCATCCAAAAAATTTTCCCATCAAGAGTATACTATTCAGTGTGATATAAAAAATAGATCTTACCCAAACCTGAACCCAACCCCAATATTCACCCAAACATAAGTGTGTCCTGAGCTCTAACCCTAACCCTAACCCTTACCATATGGGCCATTCATTCTAATGAATCTCATAGGCTATAATGGAGAATGGAAAACCATCCAAAAAATTTTCCCATCAACAGTATACCATTCAGAGTGATATTAAAAATAGATCTTACCCAACCCTAAACCCAACCCCAATATTCACCCAAACATAAGTGTGTCCTGAACTCTAACCCTAACCCTAACCCTTACCATATGGGCCCATTCATTTTAATGAATCTCATAGGCTATAATGGAGAATGGAAAAACATCCAAAAATTTTCCCCATCAAAAATGTACCTTTCAGTGTGATATTAAAAATACATCTTAACCAACCCTAAACCCATCCCCAATATTCCCCCCAACATAAGTGTGTCCTGAACTCTAACCCTAACCCTAACCCTTACCATATGGCCCCATTCATTCTAATGAATCTCATAGGCTATAATGGAGAATGGAAAACCATCCAAAAATTTTTCCCATCAAGAGTATACCATTCAGTGTGATATTAAAAATACATCATACCCAACCCTAAACCCAACCCCAATATTCACCCAAACATAAGTGTGTCCTGAGCTCTAACCCTAACCCTAACCCTTACCATATGGGCCCATTCATTCTAATGAATCTCATAGGCTATAATGGAGAATGGAAAACCATCCAAAAAATTTTCCCATCAAGAGTATACCATTCAGTGTGATATTAAAAATAGATCTTACCCAACCCTAAACCCAACCCCAATATTCACCCAAACATAAGTGTGTCCTGAACTCTAACCCTAACCCTAACCCTTACCATATGGGCCCATTCATTTTAATGAATCTCATAGGCTATAATGGAGAATGGAAAAACATCCAAAAATTTTCCCCATCAAGAATGTACCATTCAGTGTGATATTAAAAATACATCTTAACCAACCCTAAACCCAACCCCAATATTCCCCCCAACATAAGTGTGTCCTGAACTCTAACCCTAACCCTAACCCTTACCATATGGGCCCATTCATTCTAATGAATCTCATAGGCTATAATGGAGAATGGAAAACCACCCAAAATATTTTCCCATCAAGAGTATACCATTCAGTGTGATATTAAAAATAGATCTTACCCCACCCTAAACCCAACCCCAATATTCACCCAAACATAAGTGTGTCCTGAGCTCTAACCCAAACCCTAACCCTTACCATATGGGCCCATTCATTCTAATGAATCTCATAGGCTATAATGGAGAATGGAAAACCATCCAAAAAATTTTCCCATCAAGAGTATACCATTCAGAGTGATATTAAAAATAGATCTTACCCAACCCTAAACCCAACCCCAATATTCACCCAAACATAAGTGTGTCCTGAACTCTAACCCTAACCCTAACCCTTACCATATGGGCCCATTCATTTTATGAATCTCATAGGCTATAATGGAGAATGGAAAAACATCCAAAAATTTTCCCCATCAAGAATGTACCTTTCAGTGAGATATTAAAAATACATCTTAACCAACCCTAAACCCAACCCCAATATTCCCCCCAACATAAGTGTGTCCTGAACTCTAACCCTAACCCTAACCCTTACCATATGGGCCCATTCATTCTAATGAATCTCATAGGCTATAATGGAGAATGGAAAACCATCCAAAGAATTTTCCCATCAAGAGTATACCATTCAGTGTGATATTAAAAATAGATCTTACCCAACCCTAAACCCAACCCCAATATTCACACAAACATAAGTGTGTCCTGAACTCTAACCCTAACCCTAACCCTTACCATATGGGCCCATTCATTTTAATTAATCTCATAGGCTATAATGGAGAATGGAAAAACATCCAAAAATTTTCCCCATCAAGAATGTACCATTCAGTGTGATATTAAAAATACATCTTAACCAACCCTAAACCCAACCCCAATATTCCCCCCAACATAAGTGTGTCCTGAACTCTAACCCTAACCCTAACCCTTACCATATGGGCCCATTCATTCTAATGAATCTCATAGGCTATAATGGAGAATGGAAAACCA
Source organism: Heteronotia binoei (assembly GCF_032191835.1). Classification (NCBI taxonomy): domain Eukaryota; kingdom Metazoa; phylum Chordata; class Lepidosauria; order Squamata; family Gekkonidae; genus Heteronotia; species Heteronotia binoei. Next base: position 97,219 of record NW_026799995.1, read on the forward strand.
TCCAAAAATTTTTCCCATCAAGAGTATACCATTCAGTGTGATATTAAAAATAGATCTTACCCAACCCTAAACCCAACCCCAATATTCACCCAAACATAAGTGTGTCCTGAACTCTAACCCTAACCCTAACCCTTACCATATGGGCCCATTCATTTTAATGAATCTCATAGGCTATAATGGAGAATGGAAAAACATCCAAAAATTTTCCCCATCAAGAATGTACCATTCAGTGTGATATTAAAAATACATCTTAACCAACCCTAAACCCAACCCCAATATTCCCCCCAACATAAGTGTGTCCTGAACTCTAACCCTAACCCTAACCCTTACCATATGGGCCCATTCATTCTAATGAATCTCATAGGCTATAATGGAGAATGGAAAACCATCCAAAAAATTTTCCCATCAAGAGTATACCATTCAGTGTGATATTAAAAATAGATCTTACCCAACCCTAAACCCAACCCCAATATTCACCCAAACATAAGTGTGTCCTGAACTCTAACCCTAACCCTAACCCTTACCATATGGGCCCATTCATTTTAATGAATCTCATAGGCTATAATGGAGAATGGAAAAACATCCAAAAATTTTCCCCATCAAGAATGTACCATTCAGTGTGATATTAAAAATACATCTTAACCAACCCTAAACCCAACCCCAATATTCCCCCCAACATAAGTGTGTCCTGAACTCTAACCCTAACCCTAACCCTTACCATTTGGGCCCATTCATTCTTATGAATCTCATAGGCTATAATGGAGAATGGAAAACCATCCAAAAAATTTTCCCATCAAGAGTATACCATTCAGTGTGATATTAAAAATACATCTTACCCAACCCTAAACCCAACCCCAATATTCACCCAAACATAAGTGTGTCCTGAGCTCTAACTCTAACCCTAACCCTTACCATATGGGCCCATTCATTCTAATGAATCTCATAGGCTATAATGGAGAATGGAAAACCATCCAAAATTTTTTCCCATCAAGAGTATACCATTCAGTGTGATATTAAAAATACATCATACCCAACCCTAAACCCAACCCCAATATTCACCCAAACATAAGTGTGTCCTGAGCTCTAACCCTAACCCTAACCCTTACCATATGGGCCCATTCATTCTAATGAATCTCATAGGCTATAATGGAGAATGGAAAACCATCCAAAAAATTTTCCCATCAAGAGTATACCATTCAGTGTGATATTAAAAATAGATCTTACCCAACCCTAAACCCAACCCCAATATTCACCCAAACATAAATGTGTCCTGAGCTCTAACCCTAACCCTAACCCTTACCATATGGGCCCATTCATTTTAATGAATCTCATAGGCTATAATGGAGAATGGAAAAACATCCAAAAATTTTCCCCATCAAGAATGTACCATTCAGTGTGATATTAAAAATACATCTTACCCAACCCTAAACCCAACCCCAATATTCACCCAAACATAAGTGTGTCCTGAACTCTAACCCTAACCCTAACCCTTACCATATGGGCCCATTCATTTTAATGAATCTCATAGGCTATAACGGAGAATGGAAAAACATCCAAAAATTTTCCCCATCAAGAATGTACCATTCAGTGTGATATTAAAAATACATCTTAACCAACCCTAAACCCAACCCCAATATTCCCCCCAACATAAGTGTGTCCTGAACTCTAACCCTAACCCTAACCCTTACCATATGGGCCCATTCATTTTAATGAATCTCATAGGCTATAATGGAGAATGTAAAAACATCCAAAAATTTTCCCCATCAAGAATGTACCTTTCAGTGTGATATTAAAAATACATCTTAACCAACTCTAAACCCAACCCCAATATTGCCCCCAACATAAGTGTGTCCTGAACTCTAACCCTAACCCTAACCCTTACCATATGGCCCATTCATTCTAATGAATCTCATAGGCTATAATGGAGAATGGAAAACCATCCAAAAATTTTTCCCATCAAGAGTATACCATTCAGTGTGATATTAAAAATACATCTTACCCAACCCTAAACCCAACCACAATATTCACCCAAACATAAGTGTGTCCTGAGCTCTAACCCTAACCCTAACCCTTATCATATGGGCCCATTCATTCTAATGAATCTCATAGGCTATAATGGAGAATGGAAAACCATCCAAAAAATTTTCCCATCAAGAGTATACTATTCAGTGTGATATAAAAAATAGATCTTACCCAAACCTGAACCCAACCCCAATATTCACCCAAACATAAGTGTGTCCTGAGCTCTAACCCTAACCCTAACCCTTACCATATGGGCCATTCATTCTAATGAATCTCATAGGCTATAATGGAGAATGGAAAACCATCCAAAAATTTTTCCCATCAAGAGTATACCATTCAGAGTGATATTAAAAATAGATCTTACCCAACCCTAAACCCAACCCCAATATTCACCCAAACATAAGTGTGTCCTGAACTCTAACCCTAACCCTAACCCTTACCATATGGGCCCATTCATTTTAATGAATCTCATAGGCTATAATGGAGAATGGAAAAACATCCAAAAATTTTCCCCATCAAAAATGTACCTTTCAGTGTGATATTAAAAATACATCTTAACCAACCCTAAACCCATCCCCAATATTCCCCCCAACATAAGTGTGTCCTGAACTCTAACCCTAACCCTAACCCTTACCATATGGCCCCATTCATTCTAATGAATCTCATAGGCTATAATGGAGAATGGAAAAGCATCCAAAAATTTTTCCCATCAAGAGTATACCATTCAGTGTGATATTAAAAATACATCATACCCAACCCTAAACCCAACCCCAATATTCACCCAAACATAAGTGTGTCCTGAGCTCTAACCCTAACCCTAACCCTTACCATATGGGCCCATTCATTCTAATGAATCTCATAGGCTATAATGGAGAATGGAAAACCATCCAAAAAATTTTCCCATCAAGAGTATACCATTCAGTGTGATATTAAAAATAGATCTTACCCAACCCTAAACCCAACCCCAATATTCACCCAAACATAAGTGTGTCCTGAACTCTAACCCTAACCCTAACCCTTACCATATGGGCCCATTCATTTTAATGAATCTCATAGGCTATAATGGAGAATGGAAAAACATCCAAAAATTTTCCCCATCAAGAATGTACCATTCAGTGTGATATTAAAAATACATCTTAACCAACCCTAAACCCAACCCCAATATTCCCCCCAACATAAGTGTGTCCTGAACTCTAACCCTAACCCTAACCCTTACCATATGGGCCCATTCATTCTAATGAATCTCATAGGCTATAATGGAGAATGGAAAACCACCCAAAATATTTTCCCATCAAGAGTATACCATTCAGTGTGATATTAAAAATAGATCTTACCCCACCCTAAACCCAACCCCAATATTCACCCAAACATAAGTGTGTCCTGAGCTCTAACCCAAACCCTAACCCTTACCATATGGGCCCATTCATTCTAATGAATCTCATAGGCTATAATGGAGAATGGAAAACCATCCAAAAAATTTTCCCATCAAGAGTATACCATTCAGAGTGATATTAAAAATAGATCTTACCCAACCCTAAACCCAACCCCAATATTCACCCAAACATAAGTGTGTCCTGAACTCTAACCCTAACCCTAACCCTTACCATATGGGCCCATTCATTTTATGAATCTCATAGGCTATAATGGAGAATGGAAAAACATCCAAAAATTTTCCCCATCAAGAATGTACCTTTCAGTGAGATATTAAAAATACATCTTAACCAACCCTAAACCCAACCCCAATATTCCCCCCAACATAAGTGTGTCCTGAACTCTAACCCTAACCCTAACCCTTACCATATGGGCCCATTCATTCTAATGAATCTCATAGGCTATAATGGAGAATGGAAAACCATCCAAAGAATTTTCCCATCAAGAGTATACCATTCAGTGTGATATTAAAAATAGATCTTACCCAACCCTAAACCCAACCCCAATATTCACACAAACATAAGTGTGTCCTGAACTCTAACCCTAACCCTAACCCTTACCATATGGGCCCATTCATTTTAATTAATCTCATAGGCTATAATGGAGAATGGAAAAACATCCAAAAATTTTCCCCATCAAGAATGTACCATTCAGTGTGATATTAAAAATACATCTTAACCAACCCTAAACCCAACCCCAATATTCCCCCCAACATAAGTGTGTCCTGAACTCTAACCCTAACCCTAACCCTTACCATATGGGCCCATTCATTCTAATGAATCTCATAGGCTATAATGGAGAATGGAAAACCATCCAAAAATTTTTCCCATCAAGAGTATACCATTCAGTGTGATATTAAAAATAGATCTTACCCAACCCTAAACCCAACCCCAATATTCACCCAAACATAAGTGTGTCCTGAACTCTAACCCTAACCCTAACCCTTACCATATGGGCCCATTCATTTTAATGAATCTCATAGGCTATAATGGAGAATGGAAAAACATCCAAAAATTTTCCCCATCAAGAATGTACCATTCAGTGTGATATTAAAAATACATCTTAACCAACCCTAAACCCAACCCCAATATTCCCCCCAACATAAGTGTGTCCTGAACTCTAACCCTAACCCTAACCCTTACCATATGGGCCCATTCATTCTAATGAATCTCATAGGCTATAATGGAGAATGGAAAACCATCCAAAATATTTTCCCATCAAGAGTATACCATTCAGTGTGATATTAAAAATAGATCTTACCCCACCCTAAACCCAACCCCAATATTCACCCAAACATAAGTGTGTCCTGAGCTCTAACCCAAACACTAACCCTTACCATATGGGCCCATTCATTCTAATGAATCTCATAGGCTATAATGGAGAATGAAAAACCATCCAAAAAATTTTCCCATCAAGAGTATACCATTCAGAGTGATATTAAAAATAGATCTTACCCAACCCTAAACCCAACCCCAATATTCACCCAAACATAAGTGTGTCCTGAACTCTAACCCTAACCCTAACCCTTACCATATAGCCCCATTCATTTTATGAATCTCATAGGCTATAATGGAGAATGGAAAAACATCCAAAAATTTTCCCCATCAAGAATGTACCTTTCAGTGTGATATTAAAAATACATCTTAACCAACCCTAAACCCAACCCCAATATTCTCCCCAACATAAGTGTGTCCTGAACTCTAACCCTAACCCTAACCCTTACCATATGGGCCCATTCATTCTAATGAATCTCATAGGCTATAATGGAGAATGGAAAACCATCCAAAGAATTTTCCCATCAAGAGTATACCATTCAGTGTGATATTAAAAATAGATCTTACCCAACCCTAAACCCAACCCCAATATTCACCCAAACATAAGTGTGTCCTGAACTCTAACCCTAACCCTAACCCTTACCATATGGGCCCATTCATTTTAATGAATCTCATAGGCTATAATGGAGAATGGAAAACCATCCAAAAAATTTTCCCATCAAGAGTATACCATTCGGTGTGATATTAAAAATACATCATACCCAACCCTAAACCCAACCCCAATATTCACCCAAACATAAGTGTGTCCTGAGCTCTAACCCTAACCCTAACCCTAACCCTTACCATATGGGCCCATTCATTCTAATGAATCTCATAGGCTATAATGGAGAATGGAAAACCATCCAAAAAATTTTCCCATCAAGCGTATACCATTCAGTGTGATATTAAAAATAGATCTTACCCAACCCTAAACCCAACCCCAATATTCAGCCAAACATAAGTGTGTCCTGAACTCTAACCCTAACCCTAACCCTTACCATATGGGCCCATTCATTTTATGAATCTCATAGGCTATAATGGAGAATGGAAAAACATCCAAAAATTTTCCCCATCAAGAATGTACCTTTCAGTGAGATATTAAAAATACATCTTAACCAATCCTAAACCCAACCCCAATATTCCCCCCAACATAAGTGTGTCCTGAGCTCTAACCCTAACCCTAACCCTAACCCTTACCATATGGGCCCATTCATTCTAATGAATCTCATAGGCTATAATGGAGAATGGAAAACCATCCAAAAAATTTTCCCATCAAGAGTATACCATTCAGTGTGATATTAAAAATAGATCTTACCCAACCCTAAACCCAACCCCAATATTCACCCAAACATAAGTGTGTCCTGAACTCTAACCCTAACCCTAACCCTTACCATATGGGCCCATTCATTTTAATGAATCTCATAGGTTATAATGGAGAATGGAAAAACATCCAAAAATTTTCCCCATCAAGAATGTACCTTTCAGTGTGATATTAAAAATACATCTTAACCAACCCTAAACCCAACCCCAATATTCCCCCCAACATAAGTGTGTCCTGAACTCTAACCCTAACCCTAACCCTTACCATATGGGCCCATTCATTCTAATGAATCTCATAGGCTATAATGGAGAATGGAAAACCATCCAAAAAATTTTCCCTTCAAGATGTATACCATTCAGTGTGATATTAAAAATAGATCTTACCCAACCCTAAACCCAACCCCAATATTCACCCAAACATAAGTGTGTCCTGAACTCTAACCCTAACCCTAACCCTTACCATATGGGCCCATTCATTTTAATGAATCTCTTAGGCTATATTGGAGAATGGAAAAACATCCAAAAATTTTCCCCATCAAGAATGTACCATTCAGTGTGATATTAAAAATACATCTTAACCAACCCTAAACCCAACCCCAATATTCCCCCCAACATAAGTGTGTCCTGAACTCTAACCCTAACCCTCACCCTTACCATATGGGCCCATTCATTTTAATGAATCTCATAGGCTATAATGGAGAATGTAAAAACATCCAAAAATTTTCCCCATCAAGAATGTACCTTTCAGTGTGATATTAAAAATACATCTTAACCAACTCTAAACCCAACCCCAATATTCCCCCCAACATAAGTGTGTCCTGAACTCTAACCCTAACCCTAACCCTTACCATATGGGCCCATTCATTCTAATGAATCTCATAGGCTATAATGGAGGATGGAAAACCATCCAAAAATTTTTCCCATCAAGAGTATACCATTCGGTGTGATATTAAAAAAAAATCATACCCAACCCTAAACCCAACCCCAATATTCACCCAAACATAAGTGTGTCCTGAGCTCTAACCCTAACCCTAACCCTTACCATATGGGCCCATTCATTCTAATGAATCTCATAGGCTATAATGGAGAATGGAAAACCATCCAAAAAATTTTCCCATCAAGAGTATACCATTCAGTGTGATATTAAAAATAGATCTTACCCAACCCTAAACCCAACCCCAATATTCACCCAAACATAAGTGTTTCCTGAACTCTAACCCTAACCCTAACCCTTACCATATGGGCCCATTCATTTTAATGAATCTCATAGGTTATAATGGAGAATGGAAAAACATCCAAAAATTTTCCCCATCAAGAATGTACCTTTCAGTGTGATATTAAAAATACATCTTAACCAACCCTAAACCCAACCCCAATATTCCCCCCAACATAAGTGTGTCCTGAACTCTAACCCTAACCCTAACCCTTACCATATGGGCCCATTCATTCTAATGAATCTCATAGGCTATAATGGAGAATGGAAAACCATCCAAAAAATTTTCCCTTCAAGATGTATACCATTCAGTGTGATATTAAAAATAGATCTTACCCAACCCTAAACCCAACCCCAATATTCACCCAAACATAAGTGTGTCCTGAACTCTAACCCTAACCCTAACCCTTACCATATGGGCCCATTCATTTTAATGAATCTCTTAGGCTATATTGGAGAATGGAAAAACATCCAAAAATTTTCCCCATCAAGAATGTACCATTCAGTGTGATATTAAAAATACATCTTAACCAACCCTAAACCCAACCCCAATATTCCCCCCAACATAAGTGTGTCCTGAACTCTAACCCTAACCCTAACCCTTACCATATGGGCCCATTCATTTTAATGAATCTCATAGGCTATAATGGAGAATGTAAAAACATCCAAAAATTTTCCCCATCAAGAATGTACCTTTCAGTGTGATATTAAAAATACATCTTAACCAACTCTAAACCCAACCCCAATATTCCCCCCAACATAAGTGTGTCCTGAACTCTAACCCTAACCCTAACCCTTACCATATGGGCCCATTCATTCTAATGAATCTCATAGGCTATAATGGAGGATGGAAAACCATCCAAAAATTTTTCCCATCAAGAGTATACCATTCGGTGTGATATTAAAAAAAAATCATACCCAACCCTAAACCCAACCCCAATATTCACCCAAACATAAGTGTGTCCTGAGATCTAACCCTAACCCTAACCCTTACCATATGGGCCCATTCATTTTAATGAATCTCATAGGTTATAATGGAGAATGGAAAAACATCCAAAAATTTTCCCCATCAAGAATGTACCTTTCAGTGTGATATTAAAAATACATCTTAACCAACCCTAAACCCAACCCCAATATTCCCCCCAACATAAGTGTGTCCTGAACTCTAACCCTAACCCTAACCCTTACCATATGGGCCCATTCATTCTAATGAATCTCATAGGCTATAATGGAGAATGGAAAACCATCCAAAAAATTTTCCCTTCAAGATGTATACCATTCAGTGTGATATTAAAAATAGATCTTACCCAACCCTAAACCCAACCCCAATATTCACCCAAACATAAGTGTGTCCTGAACTCTAACCCTAACCCTAACCCTTACCATATGGGCCCATTCATTTTAATGAATCTCTTAGGCTATATTGGAGAATGGAAAAACATCCAAAAATTTTCCCCATCAAGAATGTACCATTCAGTGTGATATTAAAAATACATCTTAACCAACCCTAAACCCAACCCCAATATTCCCCCCAACATAAGTGTGTCCTGAACTCTAACCCTAACCCTAACCCTTACCATATGGGCCCATTCATTCTAATGAATCTCATAGGCTATAATGGAGAATGGAAAACCATCCAAAATATTTTCCCATCAAGAGTATACCATTCAGTGTGATATTAAAAATAGATCTTACCCCACCCTAAACCCAACCCCAATATTCACCCAAACATAAGTGTGTCCTGAGCTCTAACCCAAACACTAACCCTTACCATATGGGCCCATTCATTCTAATGAATCTCATAGGCTATAATGGAGAATGAAAAACCATCCAAAAAATTTCCCCATCAAGAATGTACCTTTCAGTGTGATATTAAAAATACATCTTAACCAACCCTAAACCCAACCCCAATATTCTCCCCAACATAAGTGTGTCCTGAACTCTAACCCTAACCCTAACCCTTACCATATGGGCCCATTCATTCTAATGAATCTCATAGGCTATAATGGAGAATGGAAAACCATCCAAAGAATTTTCCCATCAAGAGTATACCATTCAGTGTGATATTAAAAATAGATCTTACCCAACCCTAAACCCAACCCCAATATTAACACAAACATAAGTGTGTCCTGAACTCTAACCCTAACCCTAACCCTTACCATATGGTCCCATTCATTTTAATGAATCTCATAGGCTATAATGGAGAATGGAAAAACATCCAAAAATTTTCCCATCAAGAGTATACCATTCGGTGTGATATTAAAAATACATCATACCCAACCCTAAACCCAACCCCAATATTCACCCAAACATAAGTGTGTCCTGAGCTCTAACCCTAACCCTAACCCTAACCCTTACCATATGGGCCCATTCATTCTAATGAATCTCATAGGCTATAATGGAGAATGGAAAACCATCCAAAAAATTTTCCCATCAAGAGTATACCATTCAGTGTGATATTAAAAATAGATCTTACCCAACCCTAAACCCAACCCCAATATTCAGCCAAACATAAGTGTGTCCTGAACTCTAACCCTAACCCTAACCCTTACCATATGTGCCCATTCATTTTAATGAATCTCATAGGCTATAATGGAGAATGGAAAAACATCCAAAAATTTTCCCCATCAAGAATGTACCATTCAGTGTGATATTAAAAATACATCTTAACCAACCCTAAACCCAACCCCAATATTCCCCCCAACATAAGTGTGTCCTGAGCTCTAACCCTAACCCTAACCCTTACCATATGAGCCCATTCATTCTAATGAATCTCATAGGCTATAATGGAAAATGGAAAACCATCCAAAAATTTTTCCCATCAAGAGTATACCATTCGGTGTGATATTAAAAATACATCATACCCAACCCTAAACCCAACCCCAATATTCACCCAAACATAAGTGTGTCCTGAGCTCTAACCCTAACCCTAACCCTTACCATATGGGCCCATTCATTCTAATGAATCTCATAGGCTATAATGGAGAATGGAAAACCATCCAAAAAATTTTCCCATCAAGAGTATACCATTCAGTGTGATATTAAAAATAGATCTTACCCAACCCTAAACCCAACCCCAATATTCACCCAAACATAAGTGTGTCCTGAACTCTAACCCTAACCCTAACCCTTACCATATGGGCCCATTCATTTTAATGAATCTCATAGGCTATAATGGAGAATGGAAAAACATCCAAAAATTTTCCCCATCAAGAATGTACCATTCAGTGTGATATTAAAAATACATCTTAACCAACCCTAAACCCAACCCCAATATTCCCCCCAACATAAGTGTGTCCTGAGCTCTAACCCTAACCCTAACCCTTACCATATGAGCCCATTCATTCTAATGAATCTCATAGGGTATAATGGAGAATGGAAAACCATCCAAAAATTTTTCCCATCAAGAGTATACCATTCGGTGTGATATTAAAAATACATCATACCCAACCCTAAACCCAACCCCAATATTCACCCAAACATAAGTGTGTCCTGAGCTCTAACCCTAACCCTAACCCTTACCATATGGGCCCATTCATTCTAATGAATCTCATAGGCTATAATGGAGAATGGAAAACCATCCAAAAATTTTTCCCATCAAGAGTATACCATTCAGTGTGATATTAAAAATAGATCTTACCCAACCCTAAACCCAACCCCAATATTCACCCAAACATAAGTGTGTCCTGAACTCTAACCCTAACCCTAACCCTTACCATATGGGCCCATTCATTTTAATGAATCTCATAGGCTATAATGGAGAATGGAAAAACATCCAAAAATTTTCCCCATCAAGAATGTACCATTCAGTGTGATATTAAAAATACATCTTAACCAACCCTAAACCCAACCCCAATATTCCCCCCAACATAAGTGTGTCCTGAACTCTAACCCTAACCCTAACCCTTACCATATGGGCCCATTCATTCTAATGAATCTCATAGGCTATAATGGAGAATGGAAAACCATCCAAAATATTTTCCCATCAAGAGTATACCATTCAGTGTGATATTAAAAATAGATCTTACCCCACCCTAAACCCAACCCCAATATTCACCCAAACATAAGTGTGTCCTGAGCTCTAACCCTAACCCTAACCCTTACCATATGGGCCCATTCATTCTAATGAATCTCATAGGCTATAATGGAGAATGGAAAACCATCCAAAAAATTTTCCCATCAAGAGTATACCATTCAGAGTGATATTAAAAATAGATCTTACCCAACCCTAAACCCAACCCCAATATTCACCCAAACATAAGTGTGTCCTGAACTCTAACCCTAACCCTAACCCTTACCATATGGGCCCATTCATTTTATGAATCTCATAGGCTATAATGGAGAATGGAAAAACATCCAAAAATTTTCCCCATCAAGAATGTACCTTTCAGTGTGATATTAAAAATACATCTTAACCAACCCTAAACCCAACCCCAATATTCCCCCCAACATAAGTGTGTCCTGAACTCTAACCCTAACCCTAACCCTTACCATATGGGCCCATTCATTCTAATGAATCTCATAGGCTATAATGGAGAATGGAAAACCATCCAAAGAATTTTCCCATCAAGAGTATACCATTCAGTGTGATATTAAAAATTGATCTTACCCAACCCTAAACCCAACCCCAATATTCACCCAAACATAAGTGTGTCCTGAACTCTATCCCTAACCCTAACCCTTACCATATGGGCCCATTCATTTTAATGAATCTCATAGGCTATAATGGAGAATGGAAAAACATCCAAAAATTTTCCCCATCAAGAATGTACCATTCAGTGTGATATTAAAAATACATCTTAACCAACCCTAAACCCAACCCCAATATTCACCCAAACATAAGTGTGTCCTGAACTCTAACCCTAACCCTAACCCTTACCATATGGGCCCATTCATTCTAACGAATCTCATAGGCTATAATGGAGAATGGAAAACCATCCAAAAAATTTTCCCATCAAGAGTACACCATTCAGTGTGATATTAAAAATAGATCTTACCCAACCCTAAACCCAACCCCAATATTCACCCAAACATAAGTGTGTCCTGAACTCTAACCCTAACCCTAACCCTTACCATATGGGCCCATTCATTTTAATGAATCTCATAGGTTATAATGGAGAATGGAAAAACATCCAAAAATTTTCCCCATCAAGAATGTACCTTTCAGTGTGATATTAAAAATACATCTTAACCAACCCTAAACCCAACCCCAATATTCCCCCCAACATAAGTGTGTCCTGAACTCTAACCCTAACCCTAACCCTTACCATATGGGCCCATTCATTCTAATGAATCTCATAGGCTATAATGGAGAATGGAAAACCATCCAAAAAATTTTCCCTTCAAGATGTATACCATTCAGTGTGATATTAAAAATAGATCTTACCCAACCCTAAACCCAACCCCAATATTCACCCAAACATAAGTGTGTCCTGAACTCTAACCCTAACCCTAACCCTTACCATATGGGCCCATTCATTTTAATGAATCTCTTAGGCTATATTGGAGAATGGAAAAACATCCAAAAATTTTCCCCATCAAGAATGTACCATTCAGTGTGATATTAAAAATACATCTTAACCAACCCTAAACCCAACCCCAATATTCCCCCCAACATAAGTGTGTCCTGAACTCTAACCCTAACCCTCACCCTTACCATATGGGCCCATTCATTTTAATGAATCTCATAGGCTATAATGGAGAATGTAAAAACATCCAAAAATTTTCCCCATCAAGAATGTACCTTTCAGTGTGATATTAAAAATACATCTTAACCAACTCTAAACCCAACCCCAATATTCCCCCCAACATAAGTGTGTCCTGAACTCTAACCCTAACCCTAACCCTTACCATATGGGCCCATTCATTCTAATGAATCTCATAGGCTATAATGGAGGATGGAAAACCATCCAAAAATTTTTCCCATCAAGAGTATACCATTCGGTGTGATATTAAAAAAAAATCATACCCAACCCTAAACCCAACCCCAATATTCACCCAAACATAAGTGTGTCCTGAGCTCTAACCCTAACCCTAACCCTTACCATATGGGCCCATTCATTCTAATGAATCTCATAGGCTATAATGGAGAATGGAAAACCATCCAAAAAATTTTCCCATCAAGAGTATACCATTCAGTGTGATATTAAAAATAGATCTTACCCAACCCTAAACCCAACCCCAATATTCACCCAAACATAAGTGTGTCCTGAACTCTAACCCTAACCCTAACCCTTACCATATGGGCCCATTCATTTTAATGAATCTCATAGGTTATAATGGAGAATGGAAAAACATCCAAAAATTTTCCCCATCAAGAATGTACCTTTCAGTGTGATATTAAAAATACATCTTAACCAACCCTAAACCCAACCCCAATATTCCCCCCAACATAAGTGTGTCCTGAACTCTAACCCTAACCCTAACCCTTACCATATGGGCCCATTCATTCTAATGAATCTCATAGGCTATAATGGAGAATGGAAAACCATCCAAAAAATTTTCCCTTCAAGATGTATACCATTCAGTGTGATATTAAAAATAGATCTTACCCAACCCTAAACCCAACCCCAATATTCACCCAAACATAAGTGTGTCCTGAACTCTAACCCTAACCCTAACCCTTACCATATGGGCCCATTCATTTTAATGAATCTCTTAGGCTATATTGGAGAATGGAAAAACATCCAAAAATTTTCCCCATCAAGAATGTACCATTCAGTGTGATATTAAAAATACATCTTAACCAACCCTAAACCCAACCCCAATATTCCCCCCAACATAAGTGTGTCCTGAACTCTAACCCTAACCCTAACCCTTACCATATGGGCCCATTCATTTTAATGAATCTCATAGGCTATAATGGAGAATGTAAAAACATCCAAAAATTTTCCCCATCAAGAATGTACCTTTCAGTGTGATATTAAAAATACATCTTAACCAACTCTAAACCCAACCCCAATATTCCCCCCAACATAAGTGTGTCCTGAACTCTAACCCTAACCCTAACCCTTACCATATGGGCCCATTCATTCTAATGAATCTCATAGGCTATAATGGAGGATGGAAAACCATCCAAAAATTTTTCCCATCAAGAGTATACCATTCGGTGTGATATTAAAAAAAAATCATACCCAACCCTAAACCCAACCCCAATATTCACCCAAACATAAGTGTGTCCTGAGATCTAACCCTAACCCTAACCCTTACCATATGGGCCCATTCATTTTAATGAATCTCATAGGTTATAATGGAGAATGGAAAAACATCCAAAAATTTTCCCCATCAAGAATGTACCTTTCAGTGTGATATTAAAAATACATCTTAACCAACCCTAAACCCAACCCCAATATTCCCCCCAACATAAGTGTGTCCTGAACTCTAACCCTAACCCTAACCCTTACCATATGGGCCATTCATTCTAATGAATCTCATAGGCTATAATGGAGAATGGAAAACCATCCAAAAAATTTTCCCTTCAAGATGTATACCATTCAGTGTGATATTAAAAATAGATCTTACCCAACCCTAAACCCAACCCCAATATTCACCCAAACATAAGTGTGTCCTGAACTCTATCCCTAACCCTAACCCTTACCATATGGGCCCATTCATTTTAATGAATCTCATAGGCTATAATGGAGAATGGAAAAACATCCAAAAATTTTCCCCATCAAGAATGTACCATTCAGTGTGATATTAAAAATACATCTTAACCAACCCTAAACCCAACCCCAATATTCACCCAAACATAAGTGTGTCCTGAACTCTAACCCTAACCCTAACCCTTACCATATGGGCCCATTCATTCTAACGAATCTCATAGGCTATAATGGAGAATGGAAAACCATCCAAAAAATTTTCCCATCAAGAGTACACCATTCAGTGTGATATTAAAAATAGATCTTACCCAACCCTAAACCCAACCCCAATATTCACCCAAACATAAGTGTGTCCTGAACTCTAACCCTAACCCTAACCCTTACCATATGGGCCCATTCATTTTAATGAATCTCATAGGTTATAATGGAGAATGGAAAAACATCCAAAAATTTTCCCCATCAAGAATGTACCTTTCAGTGTGATATTAAAAATACATCTTAACCAACCCTAAACCCAACCCCAATATTCCCCCCAACATAAGTGTGTCCTGAACTCTAACCCTAACCCTAACCCTTACCATATGGGCCCATTCATTCTAATGAATCTCATAGGCTATAATGGAGAATGGAAAACCATCCAAAAAATTTTCCCTTCAAGATGTATACCATTCAGTGTGATATTAAAAATAGATCTTACCCAACCCTAAACCCAACCCCAATATTCACCCAAACATAAGTGTGTCCTGAACTCTAACCCTAACCCTAACCCTTACCATATGGGCCCATTCATTTTAATGAATCTCTTAGGCTATATTGGAGAATGGAAAAACATCCAAAAATTTTCCCCATCAAGAATGTACCATTCAGTGTGATATTAAAAATACATCTTAACCAACCCTAAACCCAACCCCAATATTCCCCCCAACATAAGTGTGTCCTGAACTCTAACCCTAACCCTCACCCTTACCATATGGGCCCATTCATTTTAATGAATCTCATAGGCTATAATGGAGAATGTAAAAACATCCAAAAATTTTCCCCATCAAGAATGTACCTTTCAGTGTGATATTAAAAATACATCTTAACCAACTCTAAACCCAACCCCAATATTCCCCCCAACATAAGTGTGTCCTGAACTCTAACCCTAACCCTAACCCTTACCATATGGGCCCATTCATTCTAATGAATCTCATAGGCTATAATGGAGGATGGAAAACCATCCAAAAATTTTTCCCATCAAGAGTATACCATTCGGTGTGATATTAAAAAAAAATCATACCCAACCCTAAACCCAACCCCAATATTCACCCAAACATAAGTGTGTCCTGAGCTCTAACCCTAACCCTAACCCTTACCATATGGGCCCATTCATTCTAATGAATCTCATAGGCTATAATGGAGAATGGAAAACCATCCAAAAAATTTTCCCATCAAGAGTATACCATTCAGTGTGATATTAAAAATAGATCTTACCCAACCCTAAACCCAACCCCAATATTCACCCAAACATAAGTGTGTCCTGAACTCTAACCCTAACCCTAACCCTTACCATATGGGCCCATTCATTTTAATGAATCTCATAGGTTATAATGGAGAATGGAAAAACATCCAAAAATTTTCCCCATCAAGAATGTACCTTTCAGTGTGATATTAAAAATACATCTTAACCAACCCTAAACCCAACCCCAATATTCCCCCCAACATAAGTGTGTCCTGAACTCTAACCCTAACCCTAACCCTTACCATATGGGCCCATTCATTCTAATGAATCTCATAGGCTATAATGGAGAATGGAAAACCATCCAAAAAATTTTCCCTTCAAGATGTATACCATTCAGTGTGATATTAAAAATAGATCTTACCCAACCCTAAACCCAACCCCAATATTCACCCAAACATAAGTGTGTCCTGAACTCTAACCCTAACCCTAACCCTTACCATATGGGCCCATTCATTTTAATGAATCTCTTAGGCTATATTGGAGAATGGAAAAACATCCAAAAATTTTCCCCATCAAGAATGTACCATTCAGTGTGATATTAAAAATACATCTTAACCAACCCTAAACCCAACCCCAATATTCCCCCCAACATAAGTGTGTCCTGAACTCTAACCCTAACCCTAACCCTTACCATATGGGCCCATTCATTTTAATGAATCTCATAGGCTATAATGGAGAATGTAAAAACATCCAAAAATTTTCCCCATCAAGAATGTACCTTTCAGTGTGATATTAAAAATACATCTTAACCAACTCTAAACCCAACCCCAATATTCCCCCCAACATAAGTGTGTCCTGAACTCTAACCCTAACCCTAACCCTTACCATATGGGCCCATTCATTCTAATGAATCTCATAGGCTATAATGGAGGATGGAAAACCATCCAAAAATTTTTCCCATCAAGAGTATACCATTCGGTGTGATATTAAAAAAAAATCATACCCAACCCTAAACCCAACCCCTATATTCACCCAAACATAAGTGTGTCCTGAGATCTAACCCTAACCCTAACCCTTACCATATGGGCCCATTCATTTTAATGAATCTCATAGGTTATAATGGAGAATGGAAAAACATCCAAAAATTTTCCCCATCAAGAATGTACCTTTCAGTGTGATATTAAAAATACATCTTAACCAACCCTAAACCCAACCCCAATATTCCCCCCAACATAAGTGTGTCCTGAACTCTAACCCTAACCCTAACCCTTACCATATGGGCCATTCATTCTAATGAATCTCATAGGCTATAATGGAGAATGGAAAACCATCCAAAAAATTTTCCCTTCAAGATGTATACCATTCAGTGTGATATTAAAAATAGATCTTACCCAACCCTAAACCCAACCCCAATATTCACCCAAACATAAGTGTGTCCTGAACTCTAACCCTAACCCTAACCCTTACCATATGGGCCCATTCATTTTAATGAATCTCTTAGGCTATATTGGAGAATGGAAAAACATCCAAAAATTTTCCCCATCAAGAATGTACCATTCAGTGTGATATTAAAAATACATCTTAACCAACCCTAAACCCAACCCCAATATTCCCCCCAACATAAGTGTGTCCTGAACTCTAACCCTAACCCTAACCCTTACCATATGGGCCCATTCATTTTAATGAATCTCATAGGCTATAATGGAGAATGTAAAAACATCCAAAAATTTTCCCCATCAAGAATGTACCTTTCAGTGTGATATTAAAAATACATCTTAACCAACTCTAAACCCAACCCCAATATTCCCCCCAACATAAGTGTGTCCTGAACTCTAACCCTAACCCTAACCCTTACCATATGGGCCCATTCATTCTAATGAATCTCATAGGCTATAATGGAGGATGGAAAACCATCCAAAAATTTTTCCCATCAAGAGTATACCATTCGGTGTGATATTAAAAAAAAATCATACCCAACCCTAAACCCAACCCCAATATTCACCCAAACATAAGTGTGTCCTGAGATCTAACCCTAACCCTAACCCTTACCATATGGGCCCATTCATTTTAATGAATCTCATAGGTTATAATGGAGAATGGAAAAACATCCAAAAATTTTCCCCATCAAGAATGTACCTTTCAGTGTGATATTAAAAATACATCTTAACCAACCCTAAACCCAACCCCAATATTCCCCCCAACATAAGTGTGTCCTGAACTCTAACCCTAACCCTAACCCTTACCATATGGGCCCATTCATTCTAATGAATCTCATAGGCTATAATGGAGAATGGAAAACCATCCAAAAAATTTTCCCATCAAGACTATACCATTCAGTGTGATATTAAAAATAGATCTTACCCAACCCTAAACCCAACCCCAATATTCACCCAAACATAAGTGTGTCCTGAACTCTAACCCTAACCCTAACCCTTACCATATGGGCCCATTCATTTTAATGAATCTCATAGGCTATAATGGAGAATGGAAAAACATCCAAAAATTTTCCCCATCAAGAATGTACCATTCAGTGTGATATTAAAAATACATCTTAACCAACCCTAAACCCAACCCCAATATTCCCCCCAACATAAGTGTGTCCTGAACTCTAACCCTAACCCTAACCCTTACCATATGGGCCCATTCATTCTAACGAATCTCATAGGCTATAATGGAGAATGGAAAACCATCCAAAAAATTTTCCCATCAAGAGTACACCATTCAGTGTGATATTAAAAATAGATCTTACCCAACCCTAAACCCAACCCCAATATTCACCCAAACATAAGTGTGTCCTGAACTCTAACCCTAACCCTAACCCTTACCATATGGGCCCATTCATTTTAATGAATCTCATAGGTTATAATGGAGAATGGAAAAACATCCAAAAATTTTCCCCATCAAGAATGTACCTTTCAGTGTGATATTAAAAATACATCTTAACCAACCCTAAACCCAACCCCAATATTCCCCCCAACATAAGTGTGTCCTGAACTCTAACCCTAACCCTAACCCTTACCATATGGGCCCATTCATTCTAATGAATCTCATAGGCTATAATGGAGAATGGAAAACCATCCAAAAAATTTTCCCTTCAAGATGTATACCATTCAGTGTGATATTAAAAATAGATCTTACCCAACCCTAAACCCAACCCCAATATTCACCCAAACATAAGTGTGTCCTGAACTCTAACCCTAACCCTAACCCTTACCATATGGGCCCATTCATTTTAATGAATCTCTTAGGCTATATTGGAGAATGGAAAAACATCCAAAAATTTTCCCCATCAAGAATGTACCATTCAGTGTGATATTAAAAACACATCTTAACCAACCCTAAACCCAACCCCAATATTCCCCCCAACATAAGTGTGTCCTGAACTCTAACCCTAACCCTCACCCTTACCATATGGGCCCATTCATTTTAATGAATCTCATAGGCTATAATGGAGAATGTAAAAACATCCAAAAATTTTCCCCATCAAGAATGTACCTTTCAGTGTGATATTAAAAATACATCTTAACCAACTCTAAACCCAACCCCAATATTCCCCCCAACATAAGTGTGTCCTGAACTCTAACCCTAACCCTAACCCTTACCATATGGGCCCATTCATTCTAATGAATCTCATAGGCTATAATGGAGGATGGAAAACCATCCAAAAATTTTTCCCATCAAGAGTATACCATTCGGTGTGATATTAAAAAAAAATCATACCCAACCCTAAACCCAACCCCAATATTCACCCAAACATAAGTGTGTCCTGAGCTCTAACCCTAACCCTAACCCTTACCATATGGGCCCATTCATTCTAATGAATCTCATAGGCTATAATGGAGAATGGAAAACCATCCAAAAAATTTTCCCATCAAGAGTATACCATTCAGTGTGATATTAAAAATAGATCTTACCCAACCCTAAACCCAACCCCAATATTCACCCAAACATAAGTGTGTCCTGAACTCTAACCCTAACCCTAACCCTTACCATATGGGCCCATTCATTTTAATGAATCTCATAGGTTATAATGGAGAATGGAAAAACATCCAAAAATTTTCCCCATCAAGAATGTACCTTTCAGTGTGATATTAAAAATACATCTTAACCAACCCTAAACCCAACCCCAATATTCCCCCCAACATAAGTGTGTCCTGAACTCTAACCCTAACCCTAACCCTTACCATATGGGCCCATTCATTCTAATGAATCTCATAGGCTATAATGGAGAATGGAAAACCATCCAAAAAATTTTCCCTTCAAGATGTATACCATTCAGTGTGATATTAAAAATAGATCTTACCCAACCCTAAACCCAACCCCAATATTCACCCAAACATAAGTGTGTCCTGAACTCTAACCCTAACCCTAACCCTTACCATATGGGCCCATTCATTTTAATGAATCTCATAGGCTATAATGGAGAATGGAAAAACATCCAAAAATTTTCCCCATCAAGAATGTACCATTCAGCGTGATATTAAAAATAAATCTTAACCAACCCTAAACCCAACCCCAATATTCCCCCCAACATAAGTGTGTCCTGAACTCTAACCCTAACCCTAACCCTTACCATATGGGCCCATTCATTCTAATGAATCTCATAGGCTATAATGGAGAATGGAAAACCATCCAAAAAATTTTCCCATCAAGAGTATACCATTCAGTGTGATATTAAAAATAGATCTTACCCAACCCTAAACCCAACCCCAATATTCACCCAAACATAATTGTGTCCTGAGCTCTAAACCTAACCCTAACCCTTACCATATGGGCCCATTCATTCTAATGAATCTCATAGGCTATAATGGAGAATGGAAAACCATCCAAAATATTTTCCCATCAAGAGTATACCATTCAGTGTGATATTAAAAATACATCTTACCCAACCCTAAACCCAACCCCAATATTCACCCAAACATAAGTGTGTCCTGAACTCTAACCCTAACCCTAACCCTTACCATATGGGCCCATTCATTTTAATGAATCTCATAGGCTATAATGGAGAATGGAAAAACATCCAAAAATTTTCCCCATCAAGAATGTACCATTCAGTGTGATATTAAAAATACATCTTAACCAACCCTAAACCCAACCCCAATATTCCCCCCAACATAAGTGTGTCCTGAACTCTAACCCTAACCCTAACCCTTACCATATGGGCCCATTCATTTTAATGAATCTCATAGGCTATAATGGAGAATGTAAAAACATCCAAAATTTTTCCCCATCAAGAATGTACCTTTCAGTGTGATATTAAAAATACATCTTAACCAACTCTAAACCCAACCCCAAAATTGCCCCCAACATAAGTGTGTCCTGAACTCTAACCCTAACCCTAACCCTTACCATATGGCCCATTCATTCTAATGAATCTCATAGGCTATAATGGAGAATGGAAAACCATCCAAAATTTTTTCCCATCAAGAGTATACCATTCAGTGTGATATTAAAAATACATCTTACCCAACCCTAAACCCAACCACAATATTCACCCAAACATAAGTGTGTCCTGAGCTCTAACCCTAACCCTAACACTTACCATATGGGCCCATTCATTTTAATGAATCTCATAGGCTATAATGGAGAATGTAAAAACATCCAAAAATTTTCCCCATCAAGAATGTACCTTTCAGTGTGATATTAAAAATACATCTTAACCAACTCTAAACCCAACCCCAAAATTGCCCCCAACATAAGTGTGTCCTGAACTCTAACCCTAACCCTAACCCTTACCATATGGGCCCATTCATTTTAATGAATCTCATAGGCTATAATGGAGAATGGAAAAACATCCAAAAATTTTCCCCATCAAGAATGTACCATTCAGTGTGATGTTAAAAATACATCTTAACCAACCCTAAACCCAATCCCAATATTCCCCCCAACATAAGTGTGTCCTGAACTCTAACCCTAACCCTAACCCTTACCATATGGGCCCATTCATTCTAATGAATCTCATAGGCTATAATGGAGAATGGAAAACCATCCAAAAATTTTTCCCATCAAGAGTATACCATTCAGTGTGATATTAAAAATAGATCTTACCCAACCCTGAACCCAACCCCAATATTCACCCAAACATAAGTGTGTCCTGAGCTCTAACCCTAACCCTAACACTTACCATATGGGCCCATTCATTCTAATGAATCTCATAGGCTATAATGGAGAATGGAAAACCATCCAAAAAATTTTCCCATCAAGAGTATACCATTCAGTGTGATATTAAAAATAGATCTTACCCAACCCTAAACCCAACCCCAATATTCACCCCAACATAAGTGTGTCCTGAACTCTAACCCTAACCCTAACCCTTACCATATGGGCCCATTCATTCTAATGAATCTCATAGGCTATAATGGAGAATGGAAAACCATCCAAAAAATTTTCCCATCAAGAGTATACCATTCAGTGTGATATTAAAAATAGATCTTACCCAACCCTAAACCCAACCCCAATATTCACCAAACATAAGTGTGTCCTGAACTCTAACCCTAACCCTAACCCTTACTATATGGGCCCATTCATTTTAATGAATCTCATAGGCTATAATGGAGAATGGAAAAACATCCAAAAATTTTCCCCATCAAGAATGTACCTTTCAGTGTGATATTAAAAATACATCTTAACCAACTCTAAACCCAAACCCAAAATTGCCCCCAACATAAGTGTGTCCTGAACTCTAACCCTAACCCTAACCCTTACCATATGGCCCATTCATTCTAATGAATCTCATAGGCTATAATGGAGAATGGAAAACCATCCAAAAATTTTTCCCATCAAGAGTATACCATTCAGTGTGATATTAAAAATACATCTTACCCAACCCTAAACCCAACCACAATATTCACCAAAACATAAGGGTGTCCTGAGCTCTAACCCTAACCCTAACACTTACCATATGGGCCCATTCATTCTAATGAATCTCATAGGCTATAATGGAGAATGGAAAACCATCCAAAAAATTTTCCCATCAAGAGTATACCATTCAGTGTGATATTAAAAATAGATCTTACCCAACCCTAAACCCAACCCCAATATTCACCCAAACATAAGTGTGTCCTGAACTCTAACCCTAACCCTAACCCTTACCATATGGGCCCATTCATTTTAATGAATCTCATAGGCTATAATGGAGAATGGAAAAACATCCAAAAATTTTCCCCATCAAGAATGTACCATTCAGTGTGATATTAAAAATACATCTTAACCAACCCTAAACCCAACCCCAATATTCCCCCCAACATAAGTGTGTCCTGAACTCTAACCCTAACCCTAACCCTTACCATTTGGGCCCATTCATTCTTATGAATCTCATAGGCTATAATGGAGAATGGAAAACCATCCAAAAAATTTTCCCATCAAGAGTATACCATTCAGTGTGATATTAAAAATACATCTTACCCAACCCTAAACCCAACCCCAATATTCACCCAAACATAAGTGTGTCCTGAGCTCTAACTCTAACCCTAACCCTTACCATATGGGCCCATTCATTCTAATGAATCTCATAGGCTATAATGGAGAATGGAAAACCATCCAAAATTTTTTCCCATCAAGAGTATACCATTCAGTGTGATATTAAAAATACATCATACCCAACCCTAAACCCAACCCCAATATTCACCCAAAACATAAGTGTGTCCTGAGCTCTAACCCTAACCCTAACCCTTACCATATGGGCCCATTCATTCTAATGAATCTCATAGGCTATAATGGAGAATGGAAAACCATCCAAAAAATTTTCCCATCAAGAGTATACCATTCAGTGTGATATTAAAAATAGATCTTACCCAACCCTAAACCCAACCCCAATATTCACCCAAACATAAGTGTGTCCTGAGCTCTAACCCTAACCCTAACCCTTACCATATGGGCCCATTCATTTTAATGAATCTCATAGGCTATAATGGAGAATGGAAAAACATCCAAAAATTTTCCCCATCAAGAATGTACCATTCAGTGTGATATTAAAAATACATCTTACCCAACCCTAAACCCAACCCCAATATTCACCCAAACATAAGTGTGTTCTGAACTCTAACCCTAACCCTAACCCTTACCATATGGGCCCATTCATTTTAATGAATCTCATAGGCTATAATGGAGAATGGAAAAACATCCAAAAATTTTCCCCATCAAGAATGTACCATTCAGTGTGATATTAAAAATACATCTTAACCAACCCTAAACCCAACCCCAATATTCCCCCCAACATAAGTGTGTCCTGAACTCTAACCCTAACCCTAACCCTTACCATTTGGGCCCATTCATTCTTATGAATCTCATAGGCTATAATGGAGAATGGAAAACCATCCAAAAAATTTTCCCATCAAGAGTATACCATTCAGTGTGATATTAAAAATACATCTTACCCAACCCTAAACCCAACCCCAATATTCACCCAAACATAAGTGTGTCCTGAGCTCTAACTCTAACCCTAACCCTTACCATATGGGCCCATTCATTCTAATGAATCTCATAGGCTATAATGGAGAATGGAAAACCATCCAAAAATTTTTCCCATCAAGAGTATACCATTCAGTGTGATATTAAAAATACATCATACCCAACCCTAAACCCAACCCCAATATTCACCCAAACATAAGTGTGTCCTGAGCTCTAACCCTAACCCTAACCCTTACCATATGGGCCCATTCATTCTAATGAATCTCATAGGCTATAATGGAGAATGGAAAACCATCCAAAAAATTTTCCCATCAAGAGTATACCATTCAGTGTGATATTAAAAATAGATCTTACCCAACCCTAAACCCAACCCCAATATTCACCCAAACATAAGTGTGTCCTGAGCTCTAACCCTAACCCTAACCCTTACCATATGGGCCCATTCATTTTAATGAATCTCATAGGCTATAATGGAGAATGGAAAAACATCCAAAAATTTTCCCCATCAAGAATGTACCATTCAGTGTGATATTAAAAATACATCTTACCCAACCCTAAACCCAACCCCAATATTCACCCAAACATAAGTGTGTCCTGAACTCTAACCCTAACCCTAACCCTTACCATATGGGCCCATTCATTTTAATGAATCTCATAGGCTATAATGGAGAATGGAAAAACATCCAAAAATTTTCCCCATCAAGAATGTACCATTCAGTGTGATATTAAAAATACATCTTAACCAACCCTAAACCCAACCCCAATATTCCCCCCAACATAAGTGTGTCCTGAACTCTAACCCTAACCCTAACCCTTACCATATGGGCCCATTCATTTTAATGAATCTCATAGGCTATAATGGAGAATGTAAAAACATCCAAAAATTTTCCCCATCAAGAATGTACCTTTCAGTGTGATATTAAAAATACATCTTAACCAACTCTAAACCCAACCCCAATATTGCCCCCAACATAAGTGTGTCCTGAACTCTAACCCTAACCCTAACCCTTACCATATGGCCCATTCATTCTAATGAATCTCATAGGCTATAATGGAGAATGGAAAACCATCCAAAAATTTTTCCCATCAAGAGTATACCATTCAGTGTGATATTAAAAATACATCTTACCCAACCCTAAACCCAACCACAATATTCACCCAAACATAAGTGTGTCCTGAGCTCTAACCCTAACCCTAACCCTTATCATATGGGCCCATTCATTCTAATGAATCTCATAGGCTATAATGGAGAATGGAAAACCATCCAAAAAATTTTCCCATCAAGAGTATACTATTCAGTGTGATATAAAAAATAGATCTTACCCAACCCTGAACCCAACCCCAATATTCACCCAAACATAAGTGTGTCCTGAGCTCTAACCCTAACCCTAACCCTTACCATATGGGCCATTCATTCTAATGAATCTCATAGGCTATAATGGAGAATGGAAAACCATCCAAAAAATTTTCCCATCAAGAGTATACCATTCAGAGTGATATTAAAAATAGATCTTACCCAACCCTAAACCCAACCCCAATATTCACCCAAACATAAGTGTGTCCTGAACTCTAACCCTAACCCTAACCCTTACCATATGGGCCCATTCATTTTAATGAATCTCATAGGCTATAAAGGAGAATGGAAAAACATCCAAAAATTTTCCCCATCAAAAATGTACCTTTCAGTGTGATATTAAAAATACATCTTAACCAACCCTAAACCCATCCCCAATATTCCCCCCAACATAAGTGTGTCCTGAACTCTAACCCTAACCCTAACCCTTACCATATGGCCCCATTCATTCTAATGAATCTCATAGGCTATAATGGAGAATGGAAAACCATCCAAAAATTTTTCCCATCAAGAGTATACCATTCAGTGTGATATTAAAAATACATCATACCCAACCCTAAACCCAACCCCAATATTCACCCAAACATAAGTGTGTCCTGAGCTCTAACCCTAACCCTAACCCTTACCATATGGGCCCATTCATTCTAATGAATCTCATAGGCTATAATGGAGAATGGAAAACCATCCAAAAATTTTTCCCATCAAGAGTATACCATTCAGTGTGATATTAAAAATAGATCTTACCCAACCCTAAACCCAACCCCAATATTCACCCAAACATAAGTGTGTCCTGAACTCTAACCCTAACCCTAACCCTTACCATATGGGCCCATTCATTTTAATGAATCTCATAGGCTATAATGGAGAATGGAAAAACATCCAAAAATTTTCCCCATCAAGAATGTACCATTCAGTGTGATATTAAAAATACATCTTAACCAACCCTAAACACAACCCCAATATTCCCCCCAACATAAGTGTGTCCTGAACTCTAACCCTAACCCTAACCCTTACCATATGGGCCCATTCATTCTAATGAATCTCATAGGCTATAATGGAGAATGGAAAACCACCCAAAATATTTTCCCATCAAGAGTATACCATTCAGTGTGATATTAAAAATAGATCTTACCCCACCCTAAACCCAACCCCAATATTCACCCAAACATAAGTGTGTCCTGAGCTCTAACCCAAACCCTAACCCTTACCATATGGGCCCATTCATTCTAATGAATCTCATAGGCTATAATGGAGAATGGAAAACCATCCAAAAAATTTTCCCATCAAGAGTATACCATTCAGAGTGATATTAAAAATAGATCTTACCCAACCCTAAACCCAACCCCAATATTCACCCAAACATAAGTGTGTCCTGAACTCTAACCCTAACCCTAACCCTTACCATATGGGCCCATTCATTTTAATGAATCTCATAGGCTATAATGGAGAATGGAAAAACATCCAAAAATTTTCCCCATCAAGAATGTACCTTTCAGTGAGATATTAAAAATACATCTTAACCAACCCTAAACCCAACCCCAATATTCCCCCCAACATAAGTGTGTCCTGAACTCTAACCCTAACCCTAACCCTTACCATATGGGCCCATTCATTCTAATGAATCTCATAGGCTATAATGGAGAATGGAAAACCATCCAAAGAATTTTCCCATCAAGAGTATACCATTCAGTGTGATATTAAAAATAGATCTTACCCAACCCTAAACCCAACCCCAATATTCACACAAACATAAGTGTGTCCTGAACTCTAACCCTAACCCTAACCCTTACCATATGGGCCCATTCATTTTAATTAATCTCATAGGCTATAATGGAGAATGGAAAAACATCCAAAAATTTTCCCCATCAAGAATGTACCATTCAGTGTGATATTAAAAATACATCTTAACCAACCCTAAACCCAACCCCAATATTCCCCCCAACATAAGTGTGTCCTGAACTCTAACCCTAACCCTAACCCTTACCATATGGGCCCATACATTCTAATGAATCTCATAGGCTATAATGGAGAATGGAAAACCATCCAAAAATTTTTCCCATCAAGAGTATACCATTCAGTGTGATATTAAAAATAGATCTTACCCAACCCTAAACCCAACCCCAATATTCACCCAAACATAAGTGTGTCCTGAACTCTAACCCTAACCCTAACCCTTACCATATGGGCCCATTCATTTTAATTAATCTCATAGGCTATAATGGAGAATGGAAAAACATCCAAAAATTTTCCCCATCAAGAATGTACCATTCAGTGTGATATTAAAAATACATCTTAACCAACCCTAAACCCAACCCCAATATTCCCCCCAACATAAGTGTGTCCTGAACTCTAACCCTAACCCTAACCCTTACCATATGGGCCCATTCATTCTAATGAATCTCATAGGCTATAATGGAGAATGGAAAACCATCCAAAAATTTTTCCCATCAAGAGTATACCATTCAGTGTGATATTAAAAATAGATCTTACCCAACCCTAAACCCAACCCCAATATTCCCCCCAACATAAGTGTGTCCTGAACTCTAACCCTAACCCTAACCCTTACCATATGGGCCCATTCATTCTAATGAATCTCATAGGCTATAATGGAGAATGGAAAAACATCCAAAAATTTTCCCCATCAAGAATGTACCATTCAGTGTGATATTAAAAATACATCTTAACCAACCCTAAACCCAACCCCAATATTCCCCCCAACATAAGTGTGTCCTGAACTCTAACCCTAACCCTAACCCTTACCATATGGGCCCATTCATTCTAATGAATCTCATAGGCTATAATGGAGAATGGAAAACCATCCAAAATATTTTCCCATCAAGAGTATACCATTCAGTGTGATATTAAAAATAGATCTTACCCCACCCTAAACCCAACCCCAATATTCACCCAAACATAAGTGTGTCCTGAACTCTAACCCTAACCCTAACCCTTACCATATGGGCCCATTCATTTTAATGAATCTCATAGGCTATAATGGAGAATGGAAAAACATCCAAAAATTTTCCCCATCAAGAATGTACCATTCAGTGTGATATTAAAAATACATCTTAACCAACTCTAAACCCAACCCCAAAATTGTCCCCAACGTAAGTGTGTCCTGAACTCTAACCCTAACCCTAACCCTTACCATATGGCCCATTCATTCTAATGAATCTTATAGGCTATAATGGAGAATGGAAAACCATCCAAAATTTTTTCCCATCAAGAGTATACCATTCAGTGTCATATTAAAAATACATCTTACCCAACCCTAAACCCAACCACAATATTCACCAAAACATAAGTGTGTCCTGAGCTCTAACCCTAACCCTAACACTTACCATATGGGCCCATTCATTCTAATGAATCTCATAGGCTATAATGGAGAATGGAAAACCATCCAAAAAATTTTCCCATCAAGAGTATACCATTCAGTGTGATATTAAAAATAGATCTTACCCAACCCTAAACCCAACCCCAATATTCACCCAAACATAAGTGTGTCCTGAACTCTAACCCTAACCCTAACCCTTACCATATGGGCCCATTCATTTTAATGAATCTCATAGGCTATAATGGAGAATGGAAAAACATCCAAAAATTTTCCCCATCAAGAATGTACCATTCAGTGTGATATTAAAAATACATCTTAACCAACCCTAAACCCAACCCCAATATTCCCCCCAACATAAGTGTGTCCTGAACTCTAACCCTAACCCTAACCCTTACCATTTGGGCCCATTCATTCTTATGAATCTCATAGGCTATAATGGAGAATGGAAAACCATCCAAAAAATTTTCCCATCAAGAGTATACCATTCAGTGTGATATTAAAAATACATCTTACCCAACCCTAAACCCAACCCCAATATTCACCCAAACATAAGTGTGTCCTGAGCTCTAACTCTAACCCTAACCCTTACCATATGGGCCCATTCATTCTAATGAATCTCATAGGCTATAATGGAGAATGGAAAACCATCCAAAATTTTTTCCCATCAAGAGTATACCATTCAGTGTGATATTAAAAATACATCATACCCAACCCTAAACCCAACCCCAATATTCACCCAAACATAAGTGTGTCCTGAACTCTAACCCTAACCCTAACCCTTACCATATGGGCCCATTCATTTTAATGAATCTCATAGGCTATAATGGAGAATGGAAAAACATCCAAAAATTTTCCCCATCAAGAATGTACCATTCAGTGTGATATTAAAAATACATCTTAACCAACCCTAAACCCAACCCCAATATTCCCCCCAACATAAGTGTGTCCTGAACTCTAACCCTAACCCTAACCCTTACCATTTGGGCCCATTCATTCTTATGAATCTCATAGGCTATAATGGAGAATGGAAAACCATCCAAAAAATTTTCCCATCAAGAGTATACCATTCAGTGTGATATTAAAAATACATCTTACCCAACCCTAAACCCAACCCCAATATTCACCCAAACATAAGTGTGTCCTGAGCTCTAACTCTAACCCTAACCCTTACCATATGGGCCCATTCATTCTAATGAATCTCATAGGCTATAATGGAGAATGGAAAACCATCCAAAATTTTTTCCCATCAAGAGTATACCATTCAGTGTGATATTAAAAATACATCATACCCAACCCTAAACCCAACCCCAATATTCACCCAAACATAAGTGTGTCCTGAGCTCTAACCCTAACCCTAACCCTTACCATATGGGCCCATTCATTCTAATGAATCTCATAGGCTATAATGGAGAATGGAAAACCATCCAAAAAATTTTCCCATCAAGAGTATACCATTCAGTGTGATATTAAAAATAGATCTTACCCAACCCTAAACCCAACCCCAATATTCACCCAAACATAAGTGTGTCCTGAGCTCTAACCCTAACCCTAACACTTACCATATGGCCCCATTCATTTTAATGAATCTCATAGGCTATAATGGAGAATGGAAAAACATCCAAAAATTTTCCCCATCAAGAATGTACCATTCAGTGTGATATTAAAAATACATCTTACCCAACCCTAAACCCAACCCCAATATTCACCCAAACATAAGTGTGTCCTGAACTCTAACCCTAACCCTAACCCTTACCATATGGGCCCATTCATTTTAATGAATCTCATAGGCTATAATGGAGAATGGAAAAACATCCAAAAATTTTCCCCATCAAGAATGTACCATTCAGTGTGATATTAAAAATACATCTTAACCAACCCTAAACCCAACCCCAATATTCCCCCAACATAAGTGTGTCCTGAACTCTAACCCTAACCCTAACCCTTACCATATGGGCCCATTCATTTTAATGAATCTCATAGGCTATAATGGAGAATGGAAAAACATCCAAAAATTTTCCGCATCAAGAATGTACCATTCAGTGTGATATTAAAAATACATCTTAACCAACCCTAAACCCAACCCCAATATTCCCCCCAACATAAGTGTGTCCTGAACTCTAACCCTAACCCTAACCCTTACCATATGGGCCCATTCATTTTAATGAATCTCATAGGCTATAATGGAGAATGGAAAAACATCCAAAAATTTTCCCCATCAAGAATGTACCATTCAGTGTGATATTAAAATACATCTTAACCAACCCTAAACCCAACCCCAATATTCCCCCCAACATAAGTGTGTCCTGAACTCTAACCCTAACCCTAACCCTTACCATTTGGGCCCATTCATTCTTATGAATCTCATAGGCTATAATGGAGAATGGAAAACCATCCAAAAAATTTTCCCATCAAGAGTATACCATTCAGTGTGATATTAAAAATACATCTTACCCAACCCTAAACCCAACCCCAATATTCACCCAAACATAAGTGTGTCCTGAGCTCTAACTCTAACCCTAACCCTTACCATATGGGCCCATTCATTCTAATGAATCTCATAGGCTATAATGGAGAATGGAAAACCATCCAAAATTTTTTCCCATCAAGAGTATACCATTCAGTGTGATATTAAAAATACATCATACCCAACCCTAAACCCAACCCCAATATTCACCCAAACATAAGTGTGTCCTGAGCTCTAACCCTAACCCTAACCCTTACCATATGGGCCCATTCATTCTAATGAATCTCATAGGCTATAATGGAGAATGGAAAACCATCCAAAAAATTTTCCCATCAAGAGTATACCATTCAGTGTGATATTAAAAATAGATCTTACCCAACCCTAAACCCAACCCCAATATTCACCCAAACATAAGTGTGTCCTGAGCTCTAACCCTAACCCTAACACTTACCATATGGCCCCATTCATTTTAATGAATCTCATAGGCTATAATGGAGAATGGAAAAACATCCAAAAATTTTCCCCATCAAGAATGTACCATTCAGTGTGATATTAAAAATACATCTTACCCAACCCTAAACCCAACCCCAATATTCACCCAAACATAAGTGTGTCCTGAACTCTAACCCTAACCCTAACCCTTACCATATGGGCCCATTCATTTTAATGAATCTCATAGGCTATAATGGAGAATGGAAAAACATCCAAAAATTTTCCCCATCAAGAATGTACCATTCAGTGTGATATTAAAAATACATCTTAACCAACCTAAACCCAACCCCAATATTCCCCCCAACATAAGTGTGTCCTGAACTCTAACCCTAACCCTAACCCTTACCATATGGGCCCATTCATTTTAATGAATCTCATAGGCTATAATGGAGAATGTAAAAACATCCAAAAATTTTCCCCATCAAGAATGTACCTTTCAGTGTGATATTAAAAATACATCTTAACCAACTCTAAACCCAACCCCAATATTGCCCCCAACATAAGTGTGTCCTGAACTCTAACCCTAACCCTAACCCTTACCATATGGCCCATTCATTCTAATGAATCTCATAGGCTATAATGGAGAATGGAAAACCATCCAAAAATTTTTCCCATCAAGAGTATACCATTCAGTGTGATATAAAAAATAGATCTTACCCAACCCTGAACCCAACCCCAATATTCACCCAAACATAAGTGTGTCCTGAGCTCTAACCCTAACCCTAACCCTTACCATATGGGCCCATTCATTCTAATGAATCTCATAGGCTATAATGGAGAATGGAAAACCATCCAAAAAATTTTCCCATCAAGAGTATACCATTCAGTGTGATATTAAAAATAGATCTTACCCAACCCTAAACCCAACCCCAATATTCACCCAAACATAAGTGTGTCCTGAACTCTAACCCTAACCCTAACCCTTACCATATGGGCCCATTCATTTTAATGAATCTCATAGGCTATAATGGAGAATGGAAAAACATCCAAAAATTTTCCCCATCAAGAATGTACCATTCAGTGTGATATTAAAAATACATCTTAACCAACCCTAAACCCAACCCCAATATTCCCCCCAACATAAGTGTGTCCTGAACTCTAACCCTAACCCTAACCCTTACCATATGGGCCCATTCATTCTAATGAATCTCATAGGCTATAATGGAGAATGGAAAACCACCCAAAATATTTTCCCATCAAGAGTATACCATTCAGTGTGATATTAAAAATAGATCTTACCCCACCCTAAACCCAACCCCAATATTCACCCAAACATAAGTGTGTCCTGAGCTCTAACCCAAACCCTAACCCTTACCATATGGGCCCATTCATTCTAATGAATCTCATAGGCTATAATGGAGAATGGAAAACCATCCAAAAAATTTTCCCATCAAGAGTATACCATTCAGAGTGATATTAAAAATAGATCTTACCCAACCCTAAACCCAACCCAATATTCACCCAAACATAAGTGTGTCCTGAACTCTAACCCTAACCCTAACCCTTACCATATGGGCCCATTCATTTTATGAATCTCATAGGCTATAATGGAGAATGGAAAAACATCCAAAAATT
Source organism: Heteronotia binoei (assembly GCF_032191835.1). NCBI lineage: Eukaryota > Metazoa > Chordata > Lepidosauria > Squamata > Gekkonidae > Heteronotia > Heteronotia binoei. The sequence goes on from NW_026799995.1 coordinate 131,188, forward strand.
TTCCCGATCAAGAATGTACCTTTCAGTGAGATATTAAAAATACATCTTAACCAACCCTAAACCCAACCCCAATATTCCCCCAACATAAGTGTGTCCTGAACTCTAACCCTAACCCTAACCCTTACCATATGGGCCCATTCATTCTAATGAATCTCATAGGCTATAATGGAGAATGGAAAACCATCCAAAGAATTTTCCCATCAAGAGTATACCATTCAGTGTGATATTAAAAATAGATCTTACCCAACCCTAACCCAACCCCAATATTCACACAAACATAAGTGTGTCCTGAACTCTAACCCTAACCCTAACCCTTACCATATGGGCCCATTCATTTTAATTAATCTCATAGGCTATAATGGAGAATGGAAAAACATCCAAAAATTTTCCCCATCAAGAATGTACCATTCAGTGTGATATTAAAAATACATCTTAACCAACCCTAAACCCAACCCCAATATTCCCCCAACATAAGTGTGTCCTGAACTCTAACCCTAACCCTAACCCTTACCATATGGGCCCATTCATTCTAATGAATCTCATAGGCTATAATGGAGACTGGAAAACCATCCAAAAATTTTTCCCATCAAGAGTATACCATTCAGTGTGATATTAAAAATAGATCTTACCCAACCCTAAACCCAACCCCAATATTCACCCAAACATAAGTGTGTCCTGAACTCTAACCCTAACCCTAACCCTTACCATATGGGCCCATTCATTTTAATGAATCTCATAGGCTATAATGGAGAATGGAAAAACATCCAAAAATTTTCCCCATCAAGAATGTACCATTCAGTGTGATATTAAAAATACATCTTAACCAACCCTAAACCCAACCCCAATATTCCCCCCAACATAAGTGTGTCCTGAACTCTAACCCTAACCCTAACCCTTACCATATGGGCCCATTCATTCTAATGAATCTCATAGGCTATAATGGAGAATGGAAAACCATCCAAAATATTTTCCCATCAAGAGTATACCATTCAGTGTGATATTAAAAATAGATCTTACCCCACCCTAAACCCAACCCCAATATTCACCCAAACATAAGTGTGTCCTGAGCTCTAACCCAAACACTAACCCTTACCATATGGGCCCATTCATTCTAATGAATCTCATAGGCTATAATGGAGAATGAAAAACCATAAAAAAATTTTCCCATCAAGAGTATACCATTCAGAGTGATATTAAAAATAGATCTTACCCAACCCTAAACCCAACCCCAATATTCACCCAAACATAAGTGTGTCCTGAACTCTAACCCTAACCCTAACCCTTACCATATGGGCCCATTCATTTTATGAATCTCATAGGCTATAATGGAGAATGGAAAAACATCCAAAAATTTTACCCATCAAGAATGTACCTTTCAGTGTGATATTAAAAATACATCTTAACCAACCCTAAACCCAACCCCAATATTCTCCCCAACATAAGTGTGTCCTGAACTCTAACCCTAACCCTAACCCTTACCATATGGGCCCATTCATTCTAATGAATCTCATAGGCTATAATGGAGAATGGAAAACCATCCAAAGAATTTTCCCATCAAGAGTATACCATTCAGTGTGATATTAAAAATAGATCTTACCCAACGCTAAACCCAACCCCAATATTAACACAAACATAAGTGTGTCCTGAACTCTAACCCTAACCCTAACCCTTACCATATGGGCCCATTCATTTTAATGAATCTCATAGGCTATAATGGAGAATGGAAAACCATCCAAAAATTTTTCCCATCAAGAGTATACCATTCGGTGTGATATTAAAAATACATCATACCCAACCCTTAACCCAACCCCAATATTCACCCAAACATAAGTGTGTCCTGAGCTCTAACCCTAACCCTAACCCTAACCCTTACCATATGGGCCCATTCATTCTAATGAATCTCATAGGCTATAATGGAGAATGGAAAACCATCCAAAAAATTTTCCCATCAAGAGTATACCATTCAGTGTGATATTAAAAATAGATCTTACCCAACCCTAAACCCAACCCCAATATTCAGCCAAACATAAGTGTGTCCTGAACTCTAACCCTAACCCTAACCCTTACCATATGTGCCCATTCATTTTAATGAATCTCATAGGCTATAATGGAGAATGGAAAAACATCCAAAAATTTTCCCCATCAAGAATGTACCATTCAGTGTGATATTAAAAATACATCTTAACCAACCCTAAACCCAACCCCAATATTCCCCCCAACATAAGTGTGTCCTGAGCTCTAACCCTAACCCTAACCCTTACCATATGAGCCCATTCATTCTAATGAATCTCATAGGCTATAATGGAAAATGGAAAACCATCCAAAAAATTTTCCCATCAAGAGTATACCATTCGGTGTGATATTAAAAATACATCATACCCAACCCTAAACCCAACCCCAATATTCACCCAAACATAAGTGTGTCCTGAGCTCTAACCCTAACCCTAACCCTTACCATATGGGCCCATTCATTCTAATGAATCTCATAGGCTATAATGGAGAATGGAAAACCATCCAAAAAATTTTCCCATCAAGAGTATACCATTCTGTGTGATATTAAAAATAGATCTTACCCAACCCTAAACCCAACCCCAATATTCACCCAAACATAAGTGTGTCCTGAACTCTAACCCTAACCCTAACCCTTACCATATGGGCCCATTCATTTTAATGAATCTCATAGGCTATAATGGAGAATGGAAAAACATCCAAAAATTTCCCCATCAAGAATGTACCATTCAGTGTGATATTAAAAATTCATCTTAACCAACCCTAAACCCAACCCCAATATTCCCCCAACATAAGTGTTTCCTGAGCTCTAACCCTAACCCTAACCCTTACCATATGAGCCCATTCATTCTAATGAATCTCATAGGCTATAATGGAGAATGGAAAACCATCCAAAAAATTTTCCCATCAAGAGTATACCATTCGGTGTGATATTAAAAATACATCATACCCAACCCTAAACCCAACCCCAATATTCACCCAAACATAAGTGTGTCCTGAGCTCTAACCCTAACCCTAACCCTTACCATATGGGCCCATTCATTCTAATGAATCTCATAGGCTATAATGGAGAATGGAAAACCATCCAAAATATTTTCCCATCAAGAGTATACCATTCAGTGTGATATTAAAAATAGATCTTACCCCACCTAAACCCAACCCCAATATTCACCCAAACATAAGTGTGTCCTGAGCTCTAACCCTAACCCTAACCCTTACCATATGGGCCCATTCATTCTAATGAATCTCATAGGCTATAATGGAGAATGGAAAACCATCCAAAAAATTTTCCCATCAAGAGTATACCATTCAGAGTGATATTAAAAATAGATCTTACCCAACCCTAAACCCAACCCCAATATTCACCCAAACATAAGTGTGTCCTGAACTCTAACCCTAACCCTAACCCTTACCATATGGGCCCATTCATTTTATGAATCTCATAGGCTATAATGGAGAATGGAAAAACATCCAAAAATTTTCCCCATCAAGAATGTACCTTTCAGGGTGATATTAAAAATACATCTTAACCAACCCTAAACCCAACCCCAATATTCCCCCCAACATAAGTGTGTCCTGAACTCTAACCCTAACCCTAACCCTTACCATATGGGCCCATTCATTCTAATGAATCTCATAGGCTATAATGGAGAATGGAAAACCATCCAAAGAATTTTCCCATCAAGAGTATACCATTCAGTGTGATATTAAAAATTGATCTTACCCAACCCTAAACCCAACCCCAATATTCACCCAAACATAAGTGTGTCCTGAACTCTATCCCTAACCCTAACCCTTACCATATGGGCCCATTCATTTTAATGAATCTCATAGGCTATAATGGAGAATGGAAAAACATCCAAAAATTTTCCCCATCAAGAATGTACCATTCAGTGTGATATTAAAAATACATCTTAACCACCCTAAACCCAACCCCAATATTCCCCCCAACATAAGTGTGTCCTGAACTCTAACCCTAACCCTAACCCTTACCATATGGGCCCATTCATTCTAACGAATCTCATAGGCTATAATGGAGAATGGAAAACCATCCAAAAAATTTTCCCATCAAGAGTACACCATTCAGTGTGATATTAAAAACAGATCTTACCCAACCCTAAACCCAACCCCAATATTCACCCAAACATAAGTGTGTCCTGAGCTCTAACCCTAACCCTAACCCTTACCATATGGGCCCATTCATTCTAATGAATCTCATAGGCTATAATGGAGAATGGAAAACCATCCAAAAAATTTTCCCATCAAGAGTATACCATTCAGAGTGATATTAAAATAGATCTTACCCAACCTAAACCCAACCCCAATATTCACCCAAACATAAGTGTGTCCTGAACTCTAACCCTAACCCTAACCCTTACCATATGGGCCCATTCATTTTATGAATCTCATAGGCTATAATGGAGAATGGAAAAACATCCAAAAATTTTCCCCATCAAGAATGTACCTTTCAGTGTGATATTAAAAATACATCTTAACCAACCCTAAACCCAACCCCAATATTCCCCCCAACATAAGTGTGTCCTGAACTCTAACCCTAACCCTAACCCTTACCATATGGGCCCATTCATTCTAATGAATCTCATAGGCTATAATGGAGAATGGAAAACCATCCAAAGAATTTTCCCATCAAGAGTATACCATTCAGTGTGATATTAAAAATTGATCTTACCCAACACTAAACCCAACCCCAATATTCACACAAACATAAGTGTGTCCTGAGCTCTAACCCTAACCCTAACCCTTACCATATGGGCGCATTCATTCTAATGAATCTCATAGGCTATAATGGAGAATGGAAAACCATCCAAAAAATTTTCCCATCAAGAGTATACCATTCAGTGTGATATTAAAAATAGATCTTACCCAACCCTAAACCCAACCCAATATTCACCCAAACATAAGTGTGTCCTGAACTCTAACCCTAACCCTAACCCTTACCATATGGGCCCATTCATTTTAATGAATCTCATACGCTATAATGGAGAATGGAAAAACATCCAAAAATTTTCCCCATCAAGAATGTACCATTCAGTGTGATATTAAAAATACATCTTAACCAACCCTAAACCCAACCCCAATATTCCCCCCAACATAAGTGTGTCCTGAACTCTAACCCTAACCCTAACCCTTACCATATGGGCCCATTCATTCTAACGAATCTCATAGGCTATAATGGAGAATGGAAAACCATCCAAAAAATTTTCCCATCAAGAGTACACCATTCAGTGTGATATTAAAAATAGATCTTACCCAACCCTAAACCCAACCCCAATATTCACCCAAACATAAGTGTGTCCTGAACTCTAACCCTAACCCTAACCCTTACCATATGGGCCCATTCATTTTAATGAATCTCATAGGTTATAATGGAGAATGGAAAAACATCCAAAAATTTTCCCCATCAAGAATGTACCTTTCAGTGTGATATTAAAAATACATCTTAACCAACCCTAAACCCAACGCCAATATTCCCCCCAACATAAGTGTGTCCTGAACTCTAACCCTAACCCTAACCCTTACCATATGGGCCCATTCATTCTAATGAATCTCATAGGCTATAATGGAGAATGGAAAACCATCCAAAATTTTTTCCCATCAAGAGTATACCATTCGGTGTGATATTAAAAATACATCATACCCAACCCTAAACCCAACCCCAATATTCACCCAAACATAAGTGTGTCCTGAGCTCTAACCCTAACCCTAACCCTTACCATATGGGCGCATTCATTCTAATGAATCTCATAGGCTATAATGGAGAATGGAAAACCATCCAAAAAATTTTCCCATCAAGAGTATACCATTCAGAGTGATATTAAAAATAGATCTTACCCAACCCTAAACCCAACCCCAATATTCACCCAAACATAAGTGTGTCCTGAACTCTAACCCTAACCCTAACCCTTACCATATGGGCCCATTCATTTTATGAATCTCATAGGCTATAATGGAGAATGGAAAAACATCCAAAAATTTTCCCCATCAAGAATGTACCTTTCAGTGTGATATTAAAAATACATCTTAACCAACCCTAAACCCAACCCCAATATTCCCCCCAACATAAGTGTGTCCTGAACTCTAACCCTAACCCTAACCCTTACCATATGGGCCCATTCATTCTAATGAATCTCATAGGCTATAATGGAGAATGGAAAACCATCCAAAGAATTTTCCCATCAAGAGTATACCATTCAGTGTGATATTAAAAATTGATCTTACCCAACACTAAACCCAACCCCAATATTCACACAAACATAACTGTGTCCTGAATTCTAACCCTAACCCTAACCCTTACCATATGGGCCCATTCATTTTAATGAATCTCATAGGCTATAATGGAGAATGGAAAAACATCCAAAAATTTTCCCCATCAAGAATGTACCATTCAGTGTGATATTAAAAATACATCTTAACCAACCCTAAACCCAACCCCAATATTCCCCCCAACATAAGTGTGTCCTGAACTCTAACCCTAACCCTAACCCTTACCATATGGGCCCATTCATTCTAATGAATCTCATAGGCTATAATGGAGAATGGAAAACCATCCAAAATTTTTTCCCATCAAGAGTATACCATTCGGTGTGATATTAAAAATACATCATACCCAACCCTAAACCCAACCCCAATATTCACCCAAACATAAGTGTGTCCTGAGCTCTAACCCTAACCCTAACCCTTACCATATGGGCGCATTCATTCTAATGAATCTCATAGGCTATAATGGAGAATGGAAAACCATCCAAAAAATTTTCCCATCAAGAGTATACCATTCAGTGTGATATTAAAAATAGATCTTACCCAACCCTAAACCCAACCCCAATATTCACCCAAACATAAGTGTGTCCTGAACTCTAACCCTAACCCTAACCCTTACCATATGGGCCCATTCATTTTAATGAATCTCATAGGCTATAATGGAGAATGGAAAAACATCCAAAAATTTTCCCCATCAAGAATGTACCATTCAGTGTGATATTAAAAATACATCTTAACCAACCCTAAACCCAACCCCAATATTCCCCCCAACATAAGTGTGTCCTGAACTCTAACCCTAACCCTAACCCTTACCATATGGGCCCATTCATTCTAACGAATCTCATAGGCTATAATGGAGAATGGAAAACCATCCAAAAAATTTTCCCATCAAGAGTACACCATTCAGTGTGATATTAAAAATAGATCTTACCCAACCCTAAACCCAACCCCAATATTCACCCAAACATAAGTGTGTCCTGAACTCTAACCCTAACCCTAACCCTTACCATATGGGCCCATTCATTTTAATGAATCTCATAGGTTATAATGGAGAATGGAAAAACATCCAAAAATTTTCCCCATCAAGAATGTACCTTTCAGTGTGATATTAAAAATACATCTTAACCAACCCTAAACCCAACCCCAATATTCCCCCCAACATAAGTGTGTCCTGAACTCTAACCCTAACCCTAACCCTTACCATATGGGCCCATTCATTCTAATGAATCTCATAGGCTATAATGGAGAATGGAAAACCATCCAAAATTTTTTCCCATCAAGAGTATACCATTCGGTGTGATATTAAAAATACATCATACCCAACCCTAAACCCAACCCCAATATTCACCCAAACATAAGTGTGTCCTGAGCTCTAACCCTAACCCTAACCCTTACCATATGGGCGCATTCATTCTAATGAATCTCATAGGCTATAATGGAGAATGGAAAACCATCCAAAAAATTTTCCCATCAAGAGTATACCATTCAGAGTGATATTAAAAAAAGATCTTACCCAACCCTAAACCCAACCCCAATATTCACCCAAACATAAGTGTGTCCTGAACTCTAACCCTAACCCTAACCCTTACCATATGGGCCCATTCATTTTATGAATCTCATAGGCTATAATGGAGAATGGAAAAACATCCAAAAATTTTCCCCATCAAGAATGTACCTTTCAGTGTGATATTAAAAATACATCTTAACCAACCCTAAACCCAACCCCAATATTCCCCCCAACATAAGTGTGTCCTGAACTCTAACCCTAACCCTAACCCTTGCCATATGGGCCCATTCATTCTAATGAATCTCATAGGCTATAATGGAGAATGGAAAACCATCCAAAGAATTTTCCCATCAAGAGTATACCATTCAGTGTGATATTAAAAATTGATCTTACCCAACACTAAACCCAACCCCAATATTCACACAAACATAACTGTGTCCTGAATTCTAACCCTAACCCTAACCCTTACCATATGGGCCCATTCATTTTAATGAATCTCATAGGCTATAATGGAGAATGGAAAAACATCCAAAAATTTTCCCCATCAAGAATGTACCATTCAGTGTGATATTAAAAATACATCTTAACCAACCCTAAACCCAACCCCAATATACCCCCCAACATAAGTGTGTCCTGAACTCTAACCCTAACCCTAACCCTTACCATATGGGCCCATTCATTCTAATGAATCTCATAGGCTATAATGGAGAATGGAAAACCATCCAAAATTTTTTCCCATCAAGAGTATACCATTCGGTGTGATATTAAAAATACATCATACCCAACCCTAAACCCAACCCCAATATTCACCCAAACATAAGTGTGTCCTGAGCTCTAACCCTAACCCTAACCCTTACCATATGGGCGCATTCATTCTAATGAATCTCATAGGCTATAATGGAGAATGGAAAACCATCCAAAAAATTTTCCCATCAAGAGTATACCATTCAGTGTGATATTAAAAATAGATCTTACCCAACCCTAAACCCAACCCCAATATTCACCCAAACATAAGTGTGTCCTGAACTCTAACCCTAACCCTAACCCTTACCATATGGGCCCATTCATTTTAATGAATCTCATAGGCTATAATGGAGAATGGAAAAACATCCAAAAATTTTCCCCATCAAGAATGTACCATTCAGTGTGATATTAAAAATACATCTTAACCAACCCTAAACCCAACCCCAATATTCCCCCCAACATAAGTGTGTCCTGAACTCTAACCCTAACCCTAACCCTTACCATATGGGCCCATTCATTCTAACGAATCTCATAGGCAATAATGGAGAATGGAAAACCATCCAAAAATTTTTCCCATCAAGAGTACACCATTCAGTGTGATATTAAAAATAGATCTTACCCAACCCTAAACCCAACCCCAATATTCACCCAAACATAAGTGTGTCCTGAACTCTAACCCTAACCCTAACCCTTACCATATGGGCCCATTCATTTTAATGAATCTCATAGGTTATAATGGAGAATGGAAAAACATCCAAAAATTTTCCCCATCAAGAATGTACCTTTCAGTGTGATATTAAAACTACATCTTAACCAACCCTAAACCCAACCCCAATATTCCCCCCAACATAAGTGTGTCCTGAACTCTAACCCTAACCCTAACCCTTACCATATGGGCCCATTCATTCTAATGAATCTCATAGGCTATAATGGAGAATGGAAAACCATCCAAAAAATTTTCCCTTCAAGATGTATACCATTCAGTGTGATATTAAAAATAGATCTTACCCAACCCTAAACCCAACCCCAATATTCACCCAAACATAAGTGTGTCCTGAACTCTAACCCTAACCCTAACCCTTACCATATGGGCCCATTCATTTTAATGAATCTCTTAGGCTATATTGGAGAATGGAAAAACATCCAAAAATTTTCCCCATCAAGAATGTACCATTCAGTGTGATATTAAAAATACATCTTAACCAACCCTAAACCCAACCCCAATATTGCCCCCAACATAAGTGTGTCCTGAACTCTAACCCTAACCCTCACCCTTACCATATGGGCCCATTCATTTTAATGAATCTCATAGGCTATAATGGAGAATGTAAAAACATCCAAAAATTTTCCCCATCAAGAATGTACCTTTCAGTGTGATATTAAAAATACATCTTAACCAACTCTAAACCCAACCCCAATATTCCCCCCAACATAAGTGTGTCCTGAACTCTAACCCTAACCCTAACCCTTACCATATGGGCCCATTCATTCTAATGAATCTCATAGGCTATAATGGAGGATGGAAAACCATCCAAAAATTTTTCCCATCAAGAGTATACCATTCGGTGTGATATTAAAAAAAAATCATACCCAACCCTAAACCCAACCCCAATATTCACCCAAACATAAGTGTGTCCTGAGCTCTAACCCTAACCCTAACCCTTACCATATGGGCCCATTCATTCTAATGAATCTCATAGGCTATAATGGAGAATGGAAAACCATCCAAAAAATTTTCCCATCAAGAGTATACCATTCAGTGTGATATTAAAAATAGATCTTACCCAACCCTAAACCCAACCCCAATATTCACCCAAACATAAGTGTGTCCTGAACTCTAACCCTAACCCTAACCCTTACCATATGGGCCCATTCATTTTAATGAATCTCATAGGTTATAATGGAGAATGGAAAAACATCCAAAAATTTTCCCCATCAAGAATGTACCTTTCAGTGTGATATTAAAAATACATCTTAACCAACCCTAAACCCAACCCCAATATTCCCCCCAACATAAGTGTGTCCTGAACTCTAACCCTAACCCTAACCCTTACCATATGGGCCCATTCATTCTAATGAATCTCATAGGCTATAATGGAGAATGGAAAACCATCCAAAAAATTTTCCCTTCAAGATATATACCATTCAGTGTGATATTAAAAATAGATCTTACCCAACCCTAAACCCAACCCCAATATTCACCCAAACATAAGTGTGTCCTGAACTCTAACCCTAACCCTAACCCTTACCATATGGGCCCATTCATTTTAATGAATCTCTTAGGCTATATTGGAGAATGGAAAAACATCCAAAAATTTTCCCCATCAAGAATGTACCTTTCAGTGTGATATTAAAAATACATCTTAACCAACTCTAAACCCAACCCCAATATTCCCCCCAACATAAGTGTGTCCTGAACTCTAACCCTAACCCTAACCCTTACCATATGGGCCCATTCATTCTAATGAATCTCATAGGCTATAATGGAGGATGGAAAACCATCCAAAAATTTTTCCCATCAAGAGTATACCATTCGGTGTGATATTAAAAAAAAATCATACCCAACCCTAAACCCAACCCCAATATTCACCCAAACATAAGTGTGTCCTGAGATCTAACCCTAACCCTAACCCTTACCATATGGGCCCATTCATTTTAATGAATCTCATAGGTTATAATGGAGAATGGAAAAACATCCAAAAATTTTCCCCATCAAGAATGTACCTTTCAGTGTGATATTAAAAATACATCTTAACCAACCCTAAACCCAACCCCAATATTCCCCCCAACATAAGTGTGTCCTGAACTCTAACCCTAACCCTAACCCTTACCATATGGGCCCATTCATTCTAATGAATCTCATAGGCTATAATGGAGAATGGAAAACCATCCAAAAAATTTTCCCTTCAAGATGTATACCATTCAGTGTGATATTAAAAATAGATCTTACCCAACCCTAAACCCAACCCCAATATTCACCCAAACATAAGTGTGTCCTGAACTCTAACCCTAACCCTAACCCTTACCATATGGGCCCATTCATTTTAATGAATCTCTTAGGCTATATTGGAGAATGGAAAAACATCCAAAAATTTTCCCCATCAAGAATGTACCATTCAGTGTGATATTAAAAATAGATCTTACCCAACCCTAAACCCAACCCCAATATTCCCCCCAACATAAGTGTGTCCTGAACTCTAACCCTAACCCTAACCCTTACCATATGGGCCCATTCATTTTAATGAATCTCATAGGCTATAATGGAGAATGTAAAAACATCCAAAAATTTTCCCCATCAAGAATGTACCTTTCAGTGTGATATTAAAAATACATCTTAACCAACTCTAAACCCAACCCCAATATTCCCCCCAACATAAGTGTGTCCTGAACTCTAACCCTAACCCTAACCCTTACCATATGGGCCCATTCATTCTAATGAATCTCATAGGCTATAATGGAGGATGGAAAACCATCCAAAAATTTTTCCCATCAAGAGTATACCATTCGGTGTGATATTAAAAAAAAATCATACCCAACCCTAAACCCAACCCCAATATTCACCCAAACATAAGTGTGTCCTGAGATCTAACCCTAACCCTAACCCTTACCATATGGGCCCATTCATTTTAATGAATCTCATAGGTTATAATGGAGAATGGAAAAACATCCAAAAATTTTCCCCATCAAGAATGTACCTTTCAGTGTGATATTAAAAATACATCTTAACCAACCCTAAACCCAACCCCAATATTCCCCCCAACATAAGTGTGTCCTGAACTCTAACCCTAACCCTAACCCTTACCATATGGGCCCATTCATTCTAATGAATCTCATAGGCTATAATGGAGAATGGAAAACCATCCAAAAAATTTTCCCATCAAGAGTATACCATTCAGTGTGATATTAAAAATAAATCTTACCCAACCCTAAACCCAACCCCAATATTCACACAAACATAAGTGTGTCCTGAACTCTAACCCTAACCCTAACCCTTACCATATGGGCCCATTCATTTTAATGAATCTCATAGGTTATAATGGAGAATGGAAAAACATCCAAAAATTTTCCCCATCAAGAATGTACCTTTCAGTGTGATATTAAAAATACATCTTAACCAAACCTAAACCCAACCCCAATATTCCCCCCAACATAAGTGTGTCCTGAACTCTAACCCTAACCCTAACCCTTACCATATGGGCCCATTCATTCTAATGAATCTCATAGGCTATAATGGAGAATGGAAAACCATCCAAAAAATTTTCCCTTCAAGATGTATACCATTCAGTGTGATATTAAAAATAGATCTTACCCAACCCTAAACCCAACCCCAATATTCACCCAAACATAAGTGTGTCCTGAACTCTAACCCTAACCCTAACCCTTACCATATGGGCCCATTCATTTTAATGAATCTCTTAGGCTATATTGGAGAATGGAAAAACATCCAAAAATTTTCCCCATCAAGAATGTACCATTCAGTGTGATATTAAAAATACATCTTAACCAACCCTAAACCCAACCCCAATATTCCCCCCAACATAAGTGTGTCCTGAACTCTAACCCTAACCCTAACCCTTACCATATGGGCCCATTCATTTTAATGAATATCATAGGCTATAATGGAGAATGTAAAAACATCCAAAAATTTTCCCCATCAAGAATGTACCTTTCAGTGTGATATTAAAAATACATCTTAACCAACTCTAAACCCAACCCCAATATTCCCCCCAACATAAGTGTGTCCTGAACTCTAACCCTAACCCTAACCCTTACCATATGGGCCCATTCATTCTAATGAATCTCATAGGCTATAATGGAGGATGGAAAACCATCCAAAAAATTTTCCCATCAAGAGTATACCATTCAGTGTGATATTAAAAATAAATCTTACCCAACCCTAAACCCAACCCCAATATTCACACAAACATAAGTGTGTCCTGAACTCTAACCCTAACCCTAACCCTTACCATATGGGCCCATTCATTTTAATGAATCTCATAGGTTATAATGGAGAATGGAAAAACATCCAAAAATTTTCCCCATCAAGAATGTACCTTTCAGTGTGATATTAAAAATACATCTTAACCAACCCTAAACCCAACCCCAATATTCCCCCCAACATAAGTGTGTCCTGAACTCTAACCCTAACCCTAACCCTTACCATATGGGCCCATTCATTCTAATGAATCTCATAGGCTATAATGGAGAATGGAAAACCATCCAAAAAATTTTCCCTTCAAGATGTATACCATTCAGTGTGATATTAAAAATAGATCTTACCCAACCCTAAACCCAACCCCAATATTCACCCAAACATAAGTGTGTCCTGAACTCTAACCCTAACCCTAACCCTTACCATATGGGCCCATTCATTTTAATGAATCTCTTAGGCTATATTGGAGAATGGAAAAACATCCAAAAATTTTCCCCATCAAGAATGTACCATTCAGTGTGATATTAAAAATACATCTTAACCAACCCTAAACCCAACCCCAATATTCCCCCCAACATAAGTGTGTCCTGAACTCTAACCCTAACCCTAACCCTTACCACATGGGCCCATTCATTTTAATGAATCTCATAGGCTATAATGGAGAATGTAAAAACATCCAAAAATTTTCCCCATCAAGAATGTACCTTTCAGTGTGATATTAAAAATACATCTTAACCAACTCTAAACCCAACCCCAATATTCCCCCCAACATAAGTGTGTCCTGAACTCTAACCCTAACCCTAACCCTTACCATATGGGCCCATTCATTCTAATGAATCTCATAGGCTATAATGGAGGATGGAAAACCATCCAAAAATTTTTCCCATCAAGAGTATACCATTCGGTGTGATATTAAAAAAAAATCATACCCAACCCTAAACCCAACCCCAATATTCACCCAAACATAAGTGTGTCCTGAGATCTAACCCTAACCCTAACCCTTACCATATGGGCCCATTCATTTTAATGAATCTCATAGGTTATAATGGAGAATGGAAAAACATCCAAAAATTTTCCCCATCAAGAATGTACCTTTCAGTGTGATATTAAAAATACATCTTAACCAACCCTAAACCCAACCCCAATATTCCCCCCAACATAAGTGTGTCCTGAACTCTAACCCTAACCCTAACCCTTACCATATGGGCCCATTCATTCTAATGAATCTCATAGGCTATAATGGAGAATGGAAAACCATCCAAAAAATTTTCCCTTCAAGATGTATACCATTCAGTGTGATATTAAAAATAGATCTTACCCAACCCTAAACCCAACCCCAATATTCACCCAAACATAAGTGTGTCCTGAACTCTAACCCTAACCCTAACCCTTACCATATGGGCCCATTCATTTTAATGAATCTCTTAGGCTATATTGGAGAATGGAAAAACATCCAAAAATTTTCCCCATCAAGAATGTACCATTCAGTGTGATATTAAAAATACATCTTAACCAACCCTAAACCCAACCCCAATATTCCCCCCAACATAAGTGTGTCCTGAACTCTAACCCTAACCCTAACCCTTACCATATGGGCCCATTCATTTTAATGAATCTCATAGGCTATAATGGAGAATGTAAAAACATCCAAAAATTTTCCCCATCAAGAATGTACCTTTCAGTGTGATATTAAAAATACATCTTAACCAACTCTAAACCCAACCCCAATATTCCCCCCAACATAAGTGTGTCCTGAACTCTAACCCTAACCCTAACCCTTACCATATGGGCCCATTCATTCTAATGAATCTCATAGGCTATAATGGAGGATGGAAAACCATCCAAAAATTTTTCCCATCAAGAGTATACCATTCGGTGTGATATTAAAAAAAAATCATACCCAACCCTAAACCCAACCCCAATATTCACCCAAACATAAGTGTGTCCTGAGATCTAACCCTAACCCTAACCCTTACCATATGGGCCCATTCATTTTAATGAATCTCATAGGTTATAATGGAGAATGGAAAAACATCCAAAAATTTTCCCCATCAAGAATGTACCTTTCAGTGTGATATTAAAAATACATCTTAACCAACCCTAAACCCAACCCCAATATTCCCCCCAACATAAGTGTGTCCTGAACTCTAACCCTAACCCTAACCCTTACCATATGGGCCCATTCATTCTAATGAATCTCATAGGCTAAAATGGAGAATGGAAAACCATCCAAAAAATTTTCCCATCAAGAGTATACCATTCAGTGTGATATTAAAAATAGATCTTACCCAACCCTAAACCCAACCCCAATATTCACCCAAACATAAGTGTGTCCTGAACTCTAACCCTAACCCTAACCCTTACCATATGGGCCCATTCATTTTAATGAATCTCATAGGCTATAATGGAGAATGGAAAAACATCCAAAAATTTTCCCCATCAAGAATGTACCATTCAGTGTGATATTAAAAATACATCTTAACCAACTCTAAACCCAACCCCAATATTGCCCCCAACATAAGTGTGTCCTGAACTCTAACCCTAACCCTAACCCTTACCATATGGCCCATTCATTCTAATGAATCTCATAGGCTATAATGGAGAATGGAAAACCATCCAAAAATTTTTCCCATCAAGAGTATACCATTCAGTGTGATATTAAAAATACATCTTACCCAACCCTAAACCCAACCACAATATTCACCCAAACATAAGTGTGTCCTGAGCTCTAACCCTAACCCTAACCCTTATCATATGGGCCCATTCATTCTAATGAATCTCATAGGCTATAATGGAGAATGGAAAACCATCCAAAAAATTTTCCCATCAAGAGTATACCATTCAGAGTGATATTAAAAATAGATCTTACCCAACCCTAAACCCAACCCCAATATTCACCCAAACATAAGTGTGTCCTGAACTCTAACCCTAACCCTAACCCTTACCATATGGGCCCATTCATTTTATGAATCTCATAGGCTATAATGGAGAATGGAAAAACATCCAAAAATTTTCCCCATCAAGAATGTACCTTTCAGTGAGATATTAAAAATACATCTTAACCAACCCTAAACCCAACCCCAATATTCCCCCCAACATAAGTGTGTCCTGAACTCTAACCCTAACCCTAACCCTTACCATATGGGCCCATTCATTCTAATGAATCTCATAGGCTATAATTGAGAATGGAAAACCATCCAAAGAATTTTCCCATCAAGAGTATACCATTCAGTGTGATATTAAAAATAGATCTTACCCAACCCTAAACCCAACCCCAATATTCACACAAACATAAGTGTGTCCTGAACTCTAACCCTAACCCTAACCCTTACCATATGGGCCCATTCATTTTAATTAATCTCATAGGCTATAATGGAGAATGGAAAAACATCCAAAAATTTTCCCCATCAAGAATGTACCATTCAGTGTGATATTAAAAATACATCTTAACCAACCCTAAACCCAACCCCAATATTCCCCCCAACATAAGTGTGTCCTGAACTCTAACCCTAACCCTAACCCTTACCATATGGGCCCATTCATTCTAATGAATCTCATAGGCTATAATGGAGAATGGAAAACCATCCAAAAATTTTTCCCATCAAGAGTATACCATTCAGTGTGATATTAAAAATAGATCTTACCCAACCCTAAACCCAACCCCAATATTCACCCAAACATAAGTGTGTCCTGAACTCTAACCCTAACCCTAACCCTTACCATATGGGCCCATTCATTTTAATGAATCTCATAGGCTATAATGGAGAATGGAAAAACATCCAAAAATTTTCCCCATCAAGAATGTACCATTCAGTGTGATATTAAAAATACATCTTAACCAACCCTAAACCCAACCCCAATATTCCCCCCAACATAAGTGTGTCCTGAACTCTAACCCTAACCCTAACCCTTACCATATGGGCCCATTCATTCTAATGAATCTCATAGGCTATAATGGAGAATGGAAAACCATCCAAAATATTTTCCCATCAAGAGTATACCATTCAGTGTGATATTAAAAATAGATCTTACCCCACCCTAAACCCAACCCCAATATTCACCCAAACATAAGTGTGTCCTGAGCTCTAACCCAAACACTAACCCTTACCATATGGGCCCATTCATTCTAATGAATCTCATAGGCTATAATGGAGAATGAAAAACCATCCAAAAAATTTTCCCATCAAGAGTATACCATTCAGAGTGATATTAAAAATAGATCTTACCCAACCCTAAACCCAACCCCAATATTCACCCAAACATAAGTGTGTCCTGAACTCTAACCCTAACCCTAACCCTTACCATATGGGCCCATTCATTTTATGAATCTCATAGGCTATAATGGAGAATGGAAAAACATCCAAAAATTTTCCCCATCAAGAATGTACCTTTCAGTGTGATATTAAAAATACATCTTAACCAACCCTAAACCCAACCCCAATATTCTCCCCAACATAAGTGTGTCCTGAACTCTAACCCTAACCCTAACCCTTACCATATGGGCCCATTCATTCTAATGAATCTCATAGGCTATAATGGAGAATGGAAAACCATCCAAAGAATTTTCCCATCAAGAGTATACCATTCAGTGTGATATTAAAAATAGATCTTACCCAACGCTAAACCCAACCCCAATATTAACACAAACATAAGTGTGTCCTGAACTCTAACCCTAACCCTAACCCTTACCATATGGGCCCATTCATTTTAATGAATCTCATAGGCTATAATGGAGAATGGAAAACCATCCAAAAAATTTTCCCATCAAGAGTATACCATTCGGTGTGATATTAAAAATACATCATACCCAACCCTAAACCCAACCCCAATATTCACCCAAACATAAGTGTGTCCTGAGCTCTAACCCTAACCCTAACCCTTACCATATGGGCCCATTCATTCTAATGAATCTCATAGGCTATAATGGAGAATGGAAAACCATCCAAAAAATTTTCCCATCAAGAGTATACCATTCAGTGTGATATTAAAAATAGATCTTACCCAACCCTAAACCCAACCCCAATATTCAGCCAAACATAAGTGTGTCCTGAACTCTAACCCTAACCCTAACCCTTACCATATGTGCCCATTCATTTTAATGAATCTCATAGGCTATAATGGAGAATGGAAAAACATCCAAAAATTTTCCCCATCAAGAATGTACCATTCAGTGTGATATTAAAAATACATCTTAACCAACCCTAAACCCAACCCCAATATTCCCCCCAACATAAGTGTGTCCTGAGCTCTAACCCTAACCCTAACCCTTACCATATGAGCCCATTCATTCTAATGAATCTCATAGGCTATAATGGAAAATGGAAAACCATCCAAAAATTTTTCCCATCAAGAGTATACCATTCGGTGTGATATTAAAAATACATCATACCCAACCCTAAACCCAACCCCAATATTCACCCAAACATAAGTGTGTCCTGAGCTCTAACCCTAACCCTAACCCTTACCATATGGGCCCATTCATTCTAATGAATCTCATAGGCTATAATGGAGAATGGAAAACCATCCAAAAAATTTTCCCATCAAGAGTATACCATTCTGTGTGATATTAAAAATAGATCTTACCCAACCCTAAACCCAACCCCAATATTCACCCAAACATAAGTGTGTCCTGAACTCTAACCCTAACCCTAACCCTTACCATATGGGCCCATTCATTTTAATGAATCTCATAGGCTATAATGGAGAATGGAAAAACATCCAAAAATTTTCCCCATCAAGAATGTACCATTCAGTGTGATATTAAAAATACATCTTAACCAACCCTAAACCCAACCCCAATATTCCCCCCAACATAAGGGTGTCCTGAGCTCTAACCCTAACCCTAACCCTTACCATATGAGCCCATTCATTCTAATGAATCTCATAGGCTATAATGGAGAATGGAAAACCATCCAAAAAATTTTCCCATCAAGAGTATACCATTTGGTGTGATATTAAAAATACATCATACCCAACCCTAAACCCAACCCCAATATTCACCCAAACATAAGTGTGTCCTGAGCTCTAACCCTAACCCTAACCCTTACCATATGGGCCCATTCATTCTAATGAATCTCATAGGCTATAATGGAGAATGGAAAACCATCCAAAAATTTTTCCCATCAAGAGTATACCATTCAGTGTGATATTAAAAATAGATCTTACCCAACCCTAAACCCAACCCCAATATTCACCCAAACATAAGTGTGTCCTGAACTCTAACCCTAACCCTAACCCTTACCATATGGGCCCATTCATTTTAATGAATCTCATAGGCTATAATGGAGAATGGAAAAACATCCAAAAATTTTCCCCATCAAGAATGTACCATTCAGTGTGATATTAAAAATACATCTTAACCAACCCTAAACCCAACCCCAATATTCCCCCCAACATAAGTGTGTCCTGAACTCTAACCCTAACCCTAACCCTTACCATATGGGCCCATTCATTCTAACGAATCTCATAGGCTATAATGGAGAATGGAAAACCATCCAAAAAATTTTCCCATCAAGAGTACACCATTCAGTGTGATATTAAAAACAGATCTTACCCAACCCTAAACCCAACCCCAATATTCACCCAAACATAAGTGTGTCCTGAGCTCTAACCCTAACCCTAACCCTTACCATATGGGCCCATTCATTCTAATGAATCTCATAGGCTATAATGGAGAATGGAAAACCATCCAAAAAATTTTCCCATCAAGAGTATACCATTCAGAGTGATATTAAAAATAGATCTTACCCAACCCTAAACCCAACCCCAATATTCACCCAAACATAAGTGTGTCCTGAACTCTAACCCTAACCCTAACCCTTACCATATGGGCCCATTCATTTTATGAATCTCATAGGCTATAATGGAGAATGGAAAAACATCCAAAAATTTTCCCCATCAAGAATGTACCTTTCAGTGTGATATTAAAAATACATCTTAACCAACCCTAAACCCAACCCCAATATTCCCCCCAACATAAGTGTGTCCTGAACTCTAACCCTAACCCTAACCCTTACCATATGGGCCCATTCATTCTAATGAATCTCATAGGCTATAATGGAGAATGGAAAACCATCCAAAGAATTTTCCCATCAAGAGTATACCATTCAGTGTGATATTAAAAATTGATCTTACCCAACACTAAACCCAACCCCAATATTCACACAAACATAACTGTGTCCTGAATTCTAACCCTAACCCTAACCCTTACCATATGGGCCCATTCATTTTAATGAATCTCATAGGCTATAATGGAGAATGGAAAAACATCCAAAAATTTTCCCCATCAAGAATGTACCATTCAGTGTGATATTAAAAATACATCTTAACCAACCCTAAACCCAACCCCAATATTCCCCCCAACATAAGTGTGTCCTGAACTCTAACCCTAACCCTAACCCTTACCATATGGGCCCATTCATTCTAATGAATCTCATAGGCTATAATGGAGAATGGAAAACCATCCAAAATTTTTTCCCATCAAGAGTATACCATTCGGTGTGATATTAAAAATACATCATACCCAACCCTAAACCCAACCCCAATATTCACCCAAACATAAGTGTGTCCTGAGCTCTAACCCTAACCCTAACCCTTACCATATGGGCGCATTCATTCTAATGAATCTCATAGGCTATAATGGAGAATGGAAAACCATCCAAAAAATTTTCCCATCAAGAGTATACCATTCAGAGTGATATTAAAAATAGATCTTACCCAACCCTAAACCCAACCCCAATATTCACCCAAACATAAGTGTGTCCTGAACTCTAACCCTAACCCTAACCCTTACCATATGGGCCCATTCATTTTATGAATCTCATAGGCTATAATGGAGAATGGAAAAACATCCAAAAATTTTCCCCATCAAGAATGTACCTTTCAGTGTGATATTAAAAATACATCTTAACCAACCCTAAACCCAACCCCAATATTCCCCCCAACATAAGTGTGTCCTGAACTCTAACCATAACCCTAACCCTTACCATATGGGCCCATTCATTCTAATGAATCTCATAGGCTATAATGGAGATTGGAAAACCATCCAAAGAATTTTCCCATCAAGAGTATACCATTCAGTGTGATATTAAAAATTGATCTTACCCAACACTAAACCCAACCCCAATATTCACACAAACATAACTGTGTCCTGAATTCTAACCCTAACCCTAACCCTTACCATATGGGCCCATTCATTTTAATGAATCTCATAGGCTATAATGGAGAATGGAAAAACATCCAAAAATTTTCCCCATCAAGAATGTACCATTCAGTGTGATATTAAAAATACATCTTAACCAACCCTAAACCCAACCCCAATATTCCCCCCAACATAAGTGTGTCCTGAACTCTAACCCTAACCCTAACCCTTACCATATGGGCCCATTCATTCTAATGAATCTCATAGGCTATAATGGAGAATGGAAAACCATCCAAAAATTTTTCCCATCAAGAGTATACCATTCGGTGTGATATTAAAAATACATCATACCCAACCCTAACCCAACCCCAATATTCACCCAAACATAAGTGTGTCCTGAGCTCTAACCCTAACCCTAACCCTTACCATATGGGCGCATTCATTCTAATGAATCTCATAGGCTATAATGGAGAATGGAAAACCATCCAAAAAATTTTCCCATCAAGAGTATACCATTCAGTGTGATATTAAAAATAGATCTTACCCAACCCTAAACCCAACCCCAATATTCACCCAAACATAAGTGTGTCCTGAACTCTAACCCTAACCCTAACCCTTACCATATGGGCCCATTCATTTTAATGAATCTCATAGGCTATAATGGAGAATGGAAAAACATCCAAAAATTTTCCCCATCAAGAATGTACCATTCAGTGTGATATTAAAAATACATCTTAACCAACCCTAAACCCAACCCCAATATTCCCCCCAACATAAGTGTGTCCTGAACTCTAACCCTAACCCTAACCCTTACCATATGGGCCCATTCATTCTAACGAATCTCATAGGCTATAATGGAGAATGGAAAACCATCCAAAAAATTTTCCCATCAAGAGTACACCATTCAGTGTGATATTAAAAATAGATCTTACCCAACCCTAAACCCAACCCCAATATTCACCCAAACATAAGTGTGTCCTGAACTCTAACCCTAACCCTAACCCTTACCATATGGGCCCATTCATTTTAATGAATCTCATAGGTTATAATGGAGAATGGAAAAACATCCAAAAATTTTCCCCATCAAGAATGTACCTTTCAGTGTGATATTAAAAATACATCTTAACCAACCCTAAACCCAACCCCAATATTCCCCCCAACATAAGTGTGTCCTGAACTCTAACCCTAACCCTAACCCTTACCATATGGGCCCATTCATTCTAATGAATCTCATAGGCTATAATGGAGAATGGAAAACCATCCAAAAAATTTTCCCTTCAAGATGTATACCATTCAGTGTGATATTAAAAATAGATCTTACCCAACCCTAAACCCAACCCCAATATTCACCCAAACATAAGTGTGTCCTGAACTCTAACCCTAACCCTAACCCTTACCATATGGGCCCATTCATTTTAATGAATCTCTTAGGCTATATTGGAGAATGGAAAAACATCCAAAAATTTTCCCCATCAAGAATGTACCATTCAGTGTGATATTAAAAATACATCTTAACCAACCCTAAACCCAACCCCAATATTCCCCCCAACATAAGTGTGTCCTGAACTCTAACCCTAACCCTCACCCTTACCATATGGGCCCATTCATTTTAATGAATCTCATAGGCTATAATGGAGAATGTAAAAACATCCAAAAATTTTCCCCATCAAGAATGTACCTTTCAGTGTGATATTAAAAATACATCTTAACCAACTCTAAACCCAACCCCAATATTCCCCCCAACATAAGTGTGTCCTGAACTCTAACCCTAACCCTAACCCTTACCATATGGGCCCATTCATTCTAATGAATCTCATAGGCTATAATGGAGGATGGAAAACCATCCAAAAATTTTTCCCATCAAGAGTATACCATTCGGTGTGATATTAAAAAAAAATCATACCCAACCCTAAACCCAACCCCAATATTCACCCAAACATAAGTGTGTCCTGAGCTCTAACCCTAACCCTAACCCTTACCATATGGGCCCATTCATTCTAATGAATCTCATAGGCTATAATGGAGAATGGAAAACCATCCAAAATTTTTTCCCATCAAGAGTATACCATTCGGTGTGATATTAAAAATACATCATACCCAACCCTAAACCCAACCCCAATATTCACCCAAACATAAGTGTGTCCTGAGCTCTAACCCTAACCCTAACCCTTACCATATGGGCGCATTCATTCTAATGAATCTCATAGGCTATAATGGAGAATGGAAAACCATCCAAAAAATTTTCCCATCAAGAGTATACCATTCAGAGTGATATTAAAAATAGATCTTACCCAACCCTAAACCCAACCCCAATATTCACCCAAACATAAGTGTGTCCTGAACTCTAACCCTAACCCTAACCCTTACCATATGGGCCCATTCATTTTATGAATCTCATAGGCTATAATGGAGAATGGAAAAACATCCAAAAATTTTCCCCATCAAGAATGTACCTTTCAGTGTGATATTAAAAATACATCTTAACCAACCCTAAACCCAACCCCAATATTCCCCCCAACATAAGTGTGTCCTGAACTCTAACCATAACCCTAACCCTTACCATATGGGCCCATTCATTCTAATGAATCTCATAGGCTATAATGGAGAATGGAAAACCATCCAAAGAATTTTCCCATCAAGAGTATACCATTCAGTGTGATATTAAAAATTGATCTTACCCAACACTAAACCCAACCCCAATATTCACACAAACATAACTGTGTCCTGAATTCTAACCCTAACCCTAACCCTTACCATATGGGCCCATTCATTTTAATGAATCTCATAGGCTATAATGGAGAATGGAAAAACATCCAAAAATTTTCCCCATCAAGAATGTACCATTCAGTGTGATATTAAAAATACATCTTAACCAACCCTAAACCCAACCCCAATATTCCCCCCAACATAAGTGTGTCCTGAACTCTAACCCTAACCCTAACCCTTACCATATGGGCCCATTCATTCTAATGAATCTCATAGGCTATAATGGAGAATGGAAAACCATCCAAAAATTTTTCCCATCAAGAGTATACCATTCGGTGTGATATTAAAAATACATCATACCCAACCCTAAACCCAACCCCAATATTCACCCAAACATAAGTGTGTCCTGAGCTCTAACCCTAACCCTAACCCTTACCATATGGGCGCATTCATTCTAATGAATCTCATAGGCTATAATGGAGAATGGAAAACCATCCAAAAAATTTTCCCATCAAGAGTATACCATTCAGTGTGATATTAAAAATAGATCTTACCCAACCCTAAACCCAACCCCAATATTCACCCAAACATAAGTGTGTCCTGAACTCTAACCCTAACCCTAACCCTTACCATATGGGCCCATTCATTTTAATGAATCTCATAGGCTATAATGGAGAATGGAAAAACATCCAAAAATTTTCCCCATCAAGAATGTACCATTCAGTGTGATATTAAAAATACATCTTAACCAACCCTAAACCCAACCCCAATATTCCCCCCAACATAAGTGTGTCCTGAACTCTAACCCTAACCCTAACCCTTACCATATGGGCCCATTCATTCTAACGAATCTCATAGGCTATAATGGAGAATGGAAAACCATCCAAAAAATTTTCCCATCAAGAGTACACCATTCAGTGTGATATTAAAAATAGATCTTACCCAACCCTAAACCCAACCCCAATATTCACCCAAACATAAGTGTGTCCTGAACTCTAACCCTAACCCTAACCCTTACCATATGGGCCCATTCATTTTAATGAATCTCATAGGTTATAATGGAGAATGGAAAAACATCCAAAAATTTTCCCCATCAAGAATGTACCTTTCAGTGTGATATTAAAAATACATCTTAACCAACCCTAAACCCAACCCCAATATTCCCCCCAACATAAGTGTGTCCTGAACTCTAACCCTAACCCTAACCCTTACCATATGGGCCCATTCATTCTAATGAATCTCATAGGCTATAATGGAGAATGGAAAACCATCCAAAAAATTTTCCCTTCAAGATGTATACCATTCAGTGTGATATTAAAAATAGATCTTACCCAACCCTAAACCCAACCCCAATATTCACCCAAACATAAGTGTGTCCTGAACTCTAACCCTAACCCTAACCCTTACCATATGGGCCCATTCATTTTAATGAATCTCTTAGGCTATATTGGAGAATGGAAAAACATCCAAAAATTTTCCCCATCAAGAATGTACCATTCAGTGTGATATTAAAAATACATCTTAACCAACCCTAAACCCAACCCCAATATTCCCCCCAACATAAGTGTGTCCTGAACTCTAACCCTAACCCTCACCCTTACCATATGGGCCCATTCATTTTAATGAATCTCATAGGCTATAATGGAGAATGTAAAAACATCCAAAAATTTTCCCCATCAAGAATGTACCTTTCAGTGTGATATTAAAAATACATCTTAACCAACTCTAAACCCAACCCCAATATTCCCCCCAACATAAGTGTGTCCTGAACTCTAACCCTAACCCTAACCCTTACCATATGGGCCCATTCATTCTAATGAATCTCATAGGCTATAATGGAGGATGGAAAACCATCCAAAAATTTTTCCCATCAAGAGTATACCATTCGGTGTGATATTAAAAAAAAATCATACCCAACCCTAAACCCAACCCCAATATTCACCCAAACATAAGTGTGTCCTGAGCTCTAACCCTAACCCTAACCCTTACCATATGGGCCCATTCATTCTAATGAATCTCATAGGCTATAATGGAGAATGGAAAACCATCCAAAAAATTTTCCCATCAAGAGTATACCATTCAGTGTGATATTAAAAATAGATCTTACCCAACCCTAAACCCAACCCCAATATTCACCCAAACATAAGTGTGTCCTGAACTCTAACCCTAACCCTAACCCTTACCATATGGGCCCATTCATTTTAATGAATCTCATAGGTTATAATGGAGAATGGAAAAACATCCAAAAATTTTCCCCATCAAGAATGTACCTTTCAGTGTGATATTAAAAATACATCTTAACCAACCCTAAACCCAACCCCAATATTCCCCCCAACATAAGTGTGTCCTGAACTCTAACCCTAACCCTAACCCTTACCATATGGGCCCATTCATTCTAATGAATCTCATAGGCTATAATGGAGAATGGAAAACCATCCAAAAAATTTTCCCTTCAAGATGTATACCATTCAGTGTGATATTAAAAATAGATCTTACCCAACCCTAAACCCAACCCCAATATTCACCCAAACATAAGTGTGTCCTGAACTCTAACCCTAACCCTAACCCTTACCATATGGGCCCATTCATTTTAATGAATCTCATAGGTTATAATGGAGAATGGAAAAACATCCAAAAATTTTCCCCATCAAGAATGTACCTTTCAGTGTGATATTAAAAATACATCTTAACCAACCCTAAACCCAACCCCAATATTCCCCCCAACATAAGTGTGTCCTGAACTCTAACCCTAACCCTAACCCTTACCATATGGGCCCATTCATTTTAATGAATCTCTTAGGCTATATTGGAGAATGGAAAAACATCCAAAAATTTTCCCCATCAAGAATGTACCATTCAGTGTGATATTAAAAATACATCTTAACCAACCCTAAACCCAACCCCAATATTCCCCCCAACATAAGTGTGTCCTGAACTCTAACCCTAACCCTAACCCTTACCATATGGGCCCATTCATTTTAATGAATCTCATAGGCTATAATGGAGAATGTAAAAACATCCAAAAATTTTCCCCATCAAGAATGTACCTTTCAGTGTGATATTAAAAATACATCTTAACCAACTCTAAACCCAACCCCAATATTCCCCCCAACATAAGTGTGTCCTGAACTCTAACCCTAACCCTAACCCTTACCATATGGGCCCATTCATTCTAATGAATCTCATAGGCTATAATGGAGGATGGAAAACCATCCAAAAAATTTTCCCATCAAGAGTATACCATTCGGTGTGATATTAAAAAAAAATCATACCCAACCCTAAACCCAACCCCAATATTCACCCAAACATAAGTGTGTCCTGAGATCTAACCCTAACCCTAACCGTTACCATATGGGCCCATTCATTTTAATGAATCTCATAGGTTATAATGGAGAATGGAAAAACATCCAAAAATTTTCCCCATCAAGAATGTACCTTTCAGTGTGATATTAAAAATACATCTTAACCAACCCTAAACCCAACCCCAATATTCCCCCCAACATAAGTGTGTCCTGAACTCTAACCCTAACCCTAACCCTTACCATATGGGCCCATTCATTCTAATGAATCTCATAGGCTATAATGGAGAATGGAAAACCATCCAAAAAATTTTCCCTTCAAGATGTATACCATTCAGTGTGATATTAAAAATAGATCTTACCCAACCCTAAACCCAACCCCAATATTCACCCAAACATAAGTGTGTCCTGAACTCTAACCCTAACCCTAACCCTTACCATATGGGCCCATTCATTTTAATGAATCTCTTAGGCTATATTGGAGAATGGAAAAACATCCAAAAATTTTCCCCATCAAGAATGTACCATTCAGTGTGATATTAAAAATACATCTTAACCAACCCTAAACCAAACCCGAATATTCCCCCCAACATAAGTGTGTCCTGAACTCTAACCCTAACCCTAACCCTTACCATATGGGCCCATTCATTTTAATGAATCTCATAGGCTATAATGGAGAATGTAAAAACATCCAAAAATTTTCCCCATCAAGAATGTACCTTTCAGTGTGATATTAAAAATACATCTTAACCAACTCTAAACCCAACCCCAATATTCCCCCCAACATAAGTGTGTCCTGAACTCTAACCCTAACCCTAACCCTTACCATATGGGCCCATTCATTCTAATGAATCTCATAGGCTATAATGGAGGATGGAAAACCATCCAAAAATTTTTCCCATCAAGAGTATACCATTCGGTGTGATATTAAAAAAAAATCATACCCAACCCTAAACCCAACCCCAATATTCACCCAAACATAAGTGTGTCCTGAGATCTAACCCTAACCCTAACCCTTACCATATGGGCCCATTCATTTTAATGAATCTCATAGGTTATAATGGAGAATGGAAAAACATCCAAAAATTTTCCCCATCAAGAATGTTCCTTTCAGTGTGATATTAAAAATACATCTTAACCAACCCTAAACCCAACCCCAATATTCCCCCCAACATAAGTGTGTCCTGAACTCTAACCCTAACCCTAACCCTTACCATATGGGCCCATTCATTCTAATGAATCTCATAGGCTATAATGGAGAATGGAAAACCATCCAAAAAATTTTCCCATCAAGAGTATACCATTCAGTGTGATATTAAAAATAGATCTTACCCAACCCTAAACCCAACCCCAATATTCACCCAAACATAAGTGTGTCCTGAACTCTAACCCTAACCCTAACCCTTACCATATGGGCCCATTCATTTTAATGAATCTCATAGGCTATAATGGAGAATGGAAAAACATCCAAAAATTTTCCCCATCAAGAATGTACCATTCAGTGTGATATTAAAAATACATCTTAACCAACCCTAAACCCAACCCCAATATTCCCCCCAACATAAGTGTGTCCTGAACTCTAACCCTAACCCTAACCCTTACCATATGGGCCCATTCATTCTAACGAATCTCATAGGCTATAATGGAGAATGGAAAACCATCCAAAAAATTTTCCCATCAAGAGTACACCATTCAGTGTGATATTAAAAATAGATCTTACCCAACCCTAAACCCAACCCCAATATTCACCCAAACATAAGTGTGTCCTGAACTCTAACCCTAACCCTAACCCTTACCATATGGGCCCATTCATTTTAATGAATCTCATAGGTTATAATGGAGAATGGAAAAACATCCAAAAATTTTCCCCATCAAGAATGTACCTTTCAGTGTGATATTAAAAATACATCTTAACCAACCCTAAACCCAACCCCAATATTCCCCCCAACATAAGTGTGTCCTGAGCTCTAACCCTAACCCTAACCCTTACCATATGGGCGCATTCATTCTAATGAATCTCATAGGCTATAATGGAGAATGGAAAACCATCCAAAAAATTTTCCCATCAAGAGTATACCATTCAGTGTGATATTAAAAATAGATCTTACCCAACCCTAAACCCAACCCCAATATTCACCCAAACATAAGTGTGTCCTGAACTCTAACCCTAACCCTAACCCTTACCATATGGGCCCATTCATTTTAATGAATCTCATAGGCTATAATGGAGAATGGAAAAACATCCAAAAATTTTCCCCATCAAGAATGTACCATTCAGTGTGATATTAAAAATACATCTTAACCAACCCTAAACCCAACCCCAATATTCCCCCCAACATAAGTGTGTCCTGAACTCTAACCCTAACCCTAACCCTTACCATATGGGCCCATTCATTCTAACGAATCTCAAAGGCTATAATGGAGAATGGAAAACCATCCAAAAAATTTTCCCATCAAGAGTACACCATTCAGTGTGATATTAAAAATAGATCTTACCCAACCCTAAACCCAACCCCAATATTCACCCAAACATAAGTGTGTCCTGAACTCTAACCCTAACCCTAACCCTTACCATATGGGCCCATTCATTTTAATGAATCTCATAGGTTATAATGGAGAATGGAAAAACATCCAAAAATTTTCCCCATCAAGAATGTACCTTTCAGTGTGATATTAAAAATACATCTTAACCAACCCTAAACCCAACCCCAATATTCCCCCCAACATAAGTGTGTCCTGAACTCTAACCCTAACCCTAACCCTTACCATATGGGCCCATTCATTCTAATGAATCTCATAGGCTATAATGGAGAATGGAAAACCATCCAAAAAATTTTCCCTTCAAGATGTATACCATTCAGTGTGATATTAAAAATAGATCTTACCCAACCCTAAACCCAACCCCAATATTCACCCAAACATAAGTGTGTCCTGAACTCTAACCCTAACCCTAACCCTTACCATATGGGCCCATTCATTTTAATGAATCTCTTAGGCTATATTGGAGAATGGAAAAACATCCAAAAATTTTCCCCATCAAGAATGTACCATTCAGTGTGATATTAAAAATACATCTTAACCAACCCTAAACCCAACCCCAATATTCCCCCCAACATAAGTGTGTCCTGAACTCTAACCCTAACCCTCACCCTTACCATATGGGCCCATTCATTTTAATGAATCTCATAGGCTATAATGGAGAATGTAAAAACATCCAAAAATTTTCCCCATCAAGAATGTACCTTTCAGTGTGATATTAAAAATACATCTTAACCAACTCTAAACCCAACCCCAATATTCCCCCCAACATAAGTGTGTCCTGAACTCTAACCCTAACCCTAACCCTTACCATATGGGCCCATTCATTCTAATGAATCTCATAGGCTATAATGGAGGATGGAAAACCATCCAAAAATTTTTCCCATCAAGAGTATACCATTCGGTGTGATATTAAAAAAAAATCATACCCAACCCTAAACCCAACCCCAATATTCACCCAAACATAAGTGTGTCCTGAGCTCTAACCCTAACCCTAACCCTTACCATATGGGCCCATTCATTCTAATGAATCTCATAGGCTATAATGGAGAATGGAAAACCATCCAAAAAATTTTCCCATCAAGAGTATACCATTCAGTGTGATATTAAAAATAGATCTTACCCAACCCTAAACCCAACCCCAATATTCCCCCCAACATAAGTGTGTCCTGAACTCTAACCCTAACCCTAACCCTTACCATATGGGCCCATTCATTTTAATGAATCTCATAGGTTATAATGGAGAATGGAAAAACATCCAAAAATTTTCCCCATCAAGAATGTACCTTTCAGTGTGATATTAAAAATACATCTTAACCAACCCTAAACCCAACCCCAATATTCCCCCCAACATAAGTGTGTCCTGAACTCTAACCCTAACCCTAACCCTTACCATATGGGCCCATTCATTTTAATGAATCTCATAGGCTATAATGGAGAATGTAAAAACATCCAAAAATTTTCCCCATCAAGAATGTACCTTTCAGTGTGATATTAAAAATACATCTTAACCAACTCTAAACCCAACCCCAATATTCCCCCCAACATAAGTGTGTCCTGAACTCTAACCCTAACCCTAACCCTTACCATATGGGCCCATTCATTCTAATGAATCTCATAGGCTATAATGGAGGATGGAAAAC
The DNA here is from genome assembly GCF_032191835.1 of Heteronotia binoei. Taxonomy (NCBI): domain Eukaryota; kingdom Metazoa; phylum Chordata; class Lepidosauria; order Squamata; family Gekkonidae; genus Heteronotia; species Heteronotia binoei. Next base: position 162,986 of record NW_026799995.1, read on the forward strand.
CATCCAAAAATTTTTCCCATCAAGAGTATACCATTCGGTGTGATATTAAAAAAAAATCATACCCAACCCTAAACCCAACCCCAATATTCACCCAAACATAAGTGTGTCCTGAGCTCTAACCCTAACCCTAACCCTTACCATATGGGCCCATTCATTCTAATGAATCTCATAGGCTATAATGGAGAATGGAAAACCATCCAAAAAATTTTCCCATCAAGAGTATACCATTCAGTGTGATATTAAAAATAGATCTTACCCAACCCTAAACCCAACCCCAATATTCACCCAAACATAAGTGTGTCCTGAACTCTAACCCTAACCCTAACCCTTACCATATGGGCCCATTCATTTTAATGAATCTCATAGGTTATAATGGAGAATGGAAAAACATCCAAAAATTTTCCCCATCAAGAATGTACCTTTCAGTGTGATATTAAAAATACATCTTAACCAACCCTAAACCCAACCCCAATATTCCCCCCAACATAAGTGTGTCCTGAACTCTAACCCTAACCCTAACCCTTACCATATGGGCCCATTCATTCTAATGAATCTCATAGGCTATAATGGAGAATGGAAAACCATCCAAAAAATTTTCCCTTCAAGATGTATACCATTCAGTGTGATATTAAAAATAGATCTTACCCAACCCTAAACCCAACCCCAATATTCACCCAAACATAAGTGTGTCCTGAACTCTAACCCTAACCCTAACCCTTACCATATGGGCCCATTCATTTTAATGAATCTCATAGGTTATAATGGAGAATGGAAAAACATCCAAAAATTTTCCCCATCAAGAATGTACCTTTCAGTGTGATATTAAAAATACATCTTAACCAACCCTAAACCCAACCCCAATATTCCCCCCAACATAAGTGTGTCCTGAACTCTAACCCTAACCCTAACCCTTACCATATGGGCCCATTCATTTTAATGAATCTCTTAGGCTATATTGGAGAATGGAAAAACATCCAAAAATTTTCCCCATCAAGAATGTACCATTCAGTGTGATATTAAAAATACATCTTAACCAACCCTTATCCCAACCCCAATATTCCCCCCAACATAAGTGTGTCCTGAACTCTAACCCTAACCCTAACCCTTACCATATGGGCCCATTCATTTTAATGAATCTCATAGGCTATAATGGAGAATGTAAAAACATCCAAAAATTTTCCCCATCAAGAATGTACCTTTCAGTGTGATATTAAAAATACATCTTAACCAACTCTAAACCCAACCCCAATATTCCCCCCAACATAAGTGTGTCCTGAACTCTAACCCTAACCCTAACCCTTACCATATGGGCCCATTCATTCTAATGAATCTCATAGGCTATAATGGAGGATGGAAAACCATCCAAAAATTTTTCCCATCAAGAGTATACCATTCGGTGTGATATTAAAAAAAAATCATACCCAACCCTAAACCCAACCCCAATATTCACCCAAACATAAGTGTGTCCTGAGATCTAACCCTAACCCTAACCCTTACCATATGGGCCCATTCATTTTAATGAATCTCATAGGTTATAATGGAGAATGGAAAAACATCCAAAAATTTTCCCCATCAAGAATGTACCTTTCAGTGTGATATTAAAAATACATCTTAACCAACCCTAAACCCAACCCCAATATTCCCCCCAACATAAGTGTGTCCTGAACTCTAACCCTAACCCTAACCCTTACCATATGGGCCCATTCATTCTAATGAATCTCATAGGCTATAATGGAGAATGGAAAACCATCCAAAAAATTTTCCCATCAAGAGTATACCATTCAGTGTGATATTAAAAATAGATCTTACCCAACCCTAAACCCAACCCCAATATTCACCCAAACATAAGTGTGTCCTGAACTCTAACCCTAACCCTAACCCTTACCATATGGGCCCATTCATTTTAATGAATCTCATAGGCTATAATGGAGAATGGAAAAACATCCAAAAATTTTCCCCATCAAGAATGTACCATTCAGTGTGATATTAAAAATACATCTTAACCAACCCTAAACCCAACCCCAATATTCCCCCCAACATAAGTGTGTCCTGAACTCTAACCCTAACCCTAACCCTTACCATATGGGCCCATTCATTCTAACGAATCTCATAGGCTATAATGGAGAATGGAAAACCATCCAAAAAATTTTCCCATCAAGAGTACACCATTCAGTGTGATATTAAAAATAGATCTTACCCAACCCTAAACCCAACCCCAATATTCACCCAAACATAAGTGTGTCCTGAACTCTAACCCTAACCCTAACCCTTACCATATGGGCCCATTCATTTTAATGAATCTCATAGGTTATAATGGAGAATGGAAAAACATCCAAAAATTTTCCCCATCAAGAATGTACCTTTCAGTGTGATATTAAAAATACATCTTAACCAACCCTAAACCCAACCCCAATATTCCCCCCAACATAAGTGTGTCCTGAACTCTAACCCTAACCCTAACCCTTACCATATGGGCCCATTCATTCTAATGAATCTCATAGGCTATAATGGAGAATGAAAAACCATCCAAAAATTTTCCCTTCAAGATGTATACCATTCAGTGTGATATTAAAAATAGATCTTACCCAACCCTAAACCCAACCCCAATATTCACCCAAACATAAGTGTGTCCTGAACTCTAACCCTAACCCTAACCCTTACCATATGGGCCCATTCATTTTAATGAATCTCTTAGGCTATATTGGAGAATGGAAAACCATCCAAAAAATTTTCCCATCAAGAGTATACCATTCAGTGTGATATTAAAAATAGATCTTACCCAACCCTAAACCCAACCCCAATATTCACCCAAACATAAGTGTGTCCTGAACTCTAACCCTAACCCTAACCCTTACCATATGGGCCCATTCATTTTAATGAATCTCATAGGTTATAATGGAGAATGGAAAAACATCCAAAAATTTTCCCCATCAAGAATGTACCTTTCAGTGTGATATTAAAAATACATCTTAACCAACCCTAAACCCAACCCCAATATTCCCCCCAACATAAGTGTGTCCTGAACTCTAACCCTAACCCTAACCCTTACCATATGGGCCCATTCATTCTAATGAATCTCATAGGCTATAATGGAGAATGGAAAACCATCCAAAAAATTTTCCCTTCAAGATGTATACCATTCAGTGTGATATTAAAAATAGATCTTACCCAACCCTAAACCCAACCCCAATATTCACCCAAACATAAGTGTGTCCTGAACTCTAACCCTAACCCTAACCCTTACCATATGGGCCCATTCATTTTAATGAATCTCTTAGGCTATATTGGAGAATGGAAAAACATCCAAAAATTTTCCCCATCAAGAATGTACCATTCAGTGTGATATTAAAAATACATCTTAACCAACCCTAAACCCAACCCCAATATTCCCCCCAACATAAGTGTGTCCTGAACTCTAACCCTAACCCTAACCCTTACCATATGGGCCCATTCATTTTAATGAATCTCATAGGCTATAATGGAGAATGTAAAAACATCCAAAAATTTTCCCCATCAAGAATGTACCTTTCAGTGTGATATTAAAAATACATCTTAACCAACTCTAAACCCAACCCCAATATTCCCCCCAACATAAGTGTGTCCTGAACTCTAACCCTAACCCTAACCCTTACCATATGGGCCCATTCATTCTAACGAATCTCATAGGCTATAATGGAGAATGGAAAACCATCCAAAAAATTTTCCCATCAAGAGTACACCATTCAGTGTGATATTAAAAATAGATCTTACCCAACCCTAAACCCAACCCCAATATTCACCCAAACATAAGTGTGTCCTGAACTCTAACCCTAACCCTAACCCTTACCATATGGGCCCATTCATTTTAATGAATCTCATAGGTTATAATGGAGAATGGAAAAACATCCAAAAATTTTCCCCATCAAGAATGTACCTTTCAGTGTGATATTAAAAATACATCTTAACCAACCCTAAACCCAACCCCAATATTCCCCCCAACATAAGTGTGTCCTGAACTCTAACCCTAACCCTTACCATATGGGCCCATTCATTCTAATGAATCTCATAGGCTATAATGGAGAATGAAAAACCATCCAAAAATTTTCCCTTCAAGATGTATACCATTCAGTGTGATATTAAAAATAGATCTTACCCAACCCTAAACCCAACCCCAATATTCACCCAAACATAAGTGTGTCCTGAACTCTAACCCTAACCCTAACCCTTACCATATGGGCCCATTCATTTTAATGAATCTCTTAGGCTATATTGGAGAATGGAAAACCATCCAAAAAATTTTCCCATCAAGAGTATTCCATTCAGTGTGATATTAAAAATAGATCTTACCCAACCCTAAACCCAACCCCAATATTCACCCAAACATAAGTGTGTCCTGAACTCTAACCCTAACCCTAACCCTTACCATATGGGCCCATTCATTTTAATGAATCTCATAGGTTATAATGGAGAATGGAAAAACATCCAAAAATTTTCCCCATCAAGAATGTACCTTTCAGTGTGATATTAAAAATACATCTTAACCAACCCTAAACCCAACCCCAATATTCCCCCCAACATAAGTGTGTCCTGAACTCTAACCCTAACCCTAACCCTTACCATATGGGCCCATTCATTCTAATGAATCTCATAGGCTATAATGGAGAATGGAAAACCATCCAAAAAATTTTCCCTTCAAGATGTATACCATTCAGTGTGATATTAAAAATAGATCTTACCCAACCCTAAACCCAACCCCAATATTCACCCAAACATAAGTGTGTCCTGAACTCTAACCCTAACCCTAACCCTTACCATATGGGCCCATTCATTTTAATGAATCTCTTAGGCTATATTGGAGAATGGAAAAACATCCAAAAATTTTCCCCATCAAGAATGTACCATTCAGTGTGATATTAAAAATACATCTTAACCAACCCTAAACCCAACCCCAATATTCCCCCCAACATAAGTGTGTCCTGAACTCTAACCCTAACCCTAACCCTTACCATATGGGCCCATTCATTTTAATGAATCTCATATGCTATAATGGAGAATGTAAAAACATCCAAAAATTTTCCCCATCAAGAATGTACCTTTCAGTGTGATATTAAAAATACATCTTAACCAACTCTAAACCCAACCCCAATATTCCCCCCAACATAAGTGTGTCCTGAACTCTAACCCTAACCCTAACCCTTACCATATGGGCCCATTCATTCTAATGAATCTCATAGGCTATAATGGAGGATGGAAAACCATCCAAAAATTTTTCCCATCAAGAGTATACCATTCGGTGTGATATTAAAAAAAAATCATACCCAACCCTAAACCCAACCCCAATATTCACCCAAACATAAGTGTGTCCTGAGATCTAACCCTAACCCTAACCCTTACCATATGGGCCCATTCATTTTAATGAATCTCATAGGTTATAATGGAGAATGGAAAAACATCCAAAAATTTTCCCCATCAAGAATGTACCTTTCAGTGTGATATTAAAAATACATCTTAACCAACCCTAAACCCAACCCCAATATTCCCCCCAACATAAGTGTGTCCTGAACTCTAACCCTAACCCTAACCCTTACCATATGGGCCCATTCATTCTAATGAATCTCATAGGCTATAATGGAGAATGGAAAACCATCCAAAAAATTTTCCCTTCAAGATGTATACCATTCAGTGTGATATTAAAAATAGATCTTACCCAACCCTAAACCCAACCCCAATATTCACCCAAACATAAGTGTGTCCTGAACTCTAACCCTAACCCTAACCCTTACCATATGGGCCCATTCATTTTAATGAATCTCTTAGGCTATATTGGAGAATGGAAAAACATCCAAAAATTTTCCCCATCAAGAATGTACCATTCAGTGTGATATTAAAAATACATCTTAACCAACCCTAAACCCAACCCCAATATTCCCCCCAACATAAGTGTGTCCTGAACTCTAACCCTAACCCTAACCCTTACCATATGGGCCCATTCATTTTAATGAATCTCATAGGCTATAATGGAGAATGTAAAAACATCCAAAAATTTTCCCCATCAAGAATGTACCTTTCAGTGTGATATTAAAAATACATCTTAACCAACTCTAAACCCAACCCCAATATTCCCCCCAACATAAGTGTGTCCTGAACTCTAACCCTAACCCTAACCCTTACCATATGGGCCCATTCATTCTAATGAATCTCATAGGCTATAATGGAGGATGGAAAACCATCCAAAAATTTTTCCCATCAAGAGTATACCATTCGGTGTGATATTAAAAAAAAATCATACCCAACCCTAAACCCAACCCCAATATTCACCCAAACATAAGTGTGTCCTGAGATCTAACCCTAACCCTAACCCTTACCATATGGGCCCATTCATTTTAATGAATCTCATAGGTTATAATGGAGAATGGAAAAACATCCAAAAATTTTCCCCATCAAGAATGTACCTTTCAGTGTGATATTAAAAATACATCTTAACCAACCCTAAACCCAACCCCAATATTCCCCCCAACATAAGTGTGTCCTGAACTCTAACCCTAACCCTAACCCTTACCATATGGGCCCATTCATTCTAATGAATCTCATAGGCTATAATGGAGAATGGAAAACCATCCAAAAAATTTTCCCTTCAAGATGTATACCATTCAGTGTGATATTAAAAATAGATCTTACCCAACCCTAAACCCAACCCCAATATTCACCCAAACATAAGTGTGTCCTGAACTCTAACCCTAACCCTAACCCTTACCATATGGGCCCATTCATTTTAATGAATCTCTTAGGCTATATTGGAGAATGGAAAAACATCCAAAAATTTTCCCCATCAAGAATGTACCATTCAGTGTGATATTAAAAATACATCTTAACCAACCCTAAACCCAACCCCAATATTCCCCCCAACATAAGTGTGTCCTGAACTCTAACCCTAACCCTAACCCTTACCATATGGGCCCATTCATTTTAATGAATCTCATAGGCTATAATGGAGAATGTAAAAACATCCAAAAATTTTCCCCATCAAGAATGTACCTTTCAGTGTGATATTAAAAATACATCTTAACCAACTCTAAACCCAACCCCAATATTCCCCCCAACATAAGTGTGTCCTGAACTCTAACCCTAACCCTAACCCTTACCATATGGGCCCATTCATTCTAATGAATCTCATAGGCTATAATGGAGGATGGAAAACCATCCAAAAATTTTTCCCATCAAGAGTATACCATTCGGTGTGATATTAAAAAAAAATCATACCCAACCCTAAACCCAACCCCAATATTCACCCAAACATAAGTGTGTCCTGAGATCTAACCCTAACCCTAACCCTTACCATATGGGCCCATTCATTTTAATGAATCTCATAGGTTATAATGGAGAATGGAAAAACATCCAAAAATTTTCCCCATCAAGAATGTACCTTTCAGTGTGATATTAAAAATACATCTTAACCAACCCTAAACCCAACCCCAATATTCCCCCCAACATAAGTGTGTCCTGAACTCTAACCCTAACCCTAACCCTTACCATATGGGCCCATTCATTCTAATGAATCTCATAGGCTATAATGGAGAATGGAAAACCATCCAAAAAATTTTCCCTTCAAGATGTATACCATTCAGTGTGATATTAAAAATAGATCTTACCCAACCCTAAACCCAACCCCAATATTCACCCAAACATAAGTGTGTCCTGAACTCTAACCCTAACCCTAACCCTTACCATATGGGCCCATTCATTTTAATGAATCTCTTAGGCTATATTGGAGAATGGAAAAACATCCAAAAATTTTCCCCATCAAGAATGTACCATTCAGTGTGATATTAAAAATACATCTTAACCAACCCTAAACCCAACCCCAATATTCCCCCCAACATAAGTGTGTCCTGAACTCTAACCCTAACCCTAACCCTTACCATATGGGCCCATTCATTTTAATGAATCTCATAGGCTATAATGGAGAATGTAAAAACATCCAAAAATTTTCCCCATCAAGAATGTACCTTTCAGTGTGATATTAAAAATACATCTTAACCAACTCTAAACCCAACCCCAATATTCCCCCCAACATAAGTGTGTCCTGAACTCTAACCCTAACCCTAACCCTTACCATATGGGCCCATTCATTCTAATGAATCTCATAGGCTATAATGGAGGATGGAAAACCATCCAAAAATTTTTCCCATCAAGAGTATACCATTCGGTGTGATATTAAAAAAAAATCATACCCAACCCTAAACCCAACCCCAATATTCACCCAAACATAAGTGTGTCCTGAGATCTAACCCTAACCCTAACCCTTACCATATGGGCCCATTCATTCTAACGAATCTCATAGGCTATAATGGAGAATGGAAAACCATCCAAAAAATTTTCCCATCAAGAGTACACCATTCAGTGTGATATTAAAAATAGATCTTACCCAACCCTAAACCCAACCCCAATATTCACCCAAACATAAGTGTGTCCTGAACTCTAACCCTAACCCTAACCCTTACCATATGGGCCCATTCATTTTAATGAATCTCATAGGTTATAATGGAGAATGGAAAAACATCCAAAAATTTTCCCCATCAAGAATGTACCTTTCAGTGTGATATTAAAAATACATCTTAACCAACCCTAAACCCAACCCCAATATTCCCCCCAACATAAGTGTGTCCTGAACTCTAACCCTAACCCTAACCCTTACCATATGGGCCCATTCATTCTAATGAATCTCATAGGCTATAATGGAGAATGAAAAACCATCCAAAAATTTTCCCTTCAAGATGTATACCATTCAGTGTGATATTAAAAATAGATCTTACCCAACCCTAAACCCAACCCCAATATTCACCCAAACATAAGTGTGTCCTGAACTCTAACCCTAACCCTAACCCTTACCATATGGGCCCATTCATTTTAATGAATCTCTTAGGCTATATTGGAGAATGGAAAACCATCCAAAAAATTTTCCCATCAAGAGTATACCATTCAGTGTGATATTAAAAATAGATCTTACCCAACCCTAAACCCAACCCCAATATTCACCCAAACATAAGTGTGTCCTGAACTCTAACCCTAACCCTAACCCTTACCATATGGGCCCATTCATTTTAATGAATCTCATAGGTTATAATGGAGAATGGAAAAACATCCAAAAATTTTCCCCATCAAGAATGTACCTTTCAGTGTGATATTAAAAATACATCTTAACCAACCCTAAACCCAACCCCAATATTCCCCCCAACATAAGTGTGTCCTGAACTCTAACCCTAACCCTAACCCTTACCATATGGGCCCATTCATTCTAATGAATCTCATAGGCTATAATGGAGAATGGAAAACCATCCAAAAAATTTTCCCTTCAAGATGTATACCATTCAGTGTGATATTAAAAATAGATCTTACCCAACCCTAAACCCAACCCCAATATTCACCCAAACATAAGTGTGTCCTGAACTCTAACCCTAACCCTAACCCTTACCATATGGGCCCATTCATTTTAATGAATCTCTTAGGCTATATTGGAGAATGGAAAAACATCCAAAAATTTTCCCCATCAAGAATGTACCATTCAGTGTGATATTAAAAATACATCTTAACCAACCCTAAACCCAACCCCAATATTCCCCCCAACATAAGTGTGTCCTGAACTCTAACCCTAACCCTAACCCTTACCATATGGGCCCATTCATTTTAATGAATCTCATAGGCTATAATGGAGAATGTAAAAACATCCAAAAATTTTCCCCATCAAGAATGTACCTTTCAGTGTGATATTAAAAATACATCTTAACCAACTCTAAACCCAACCCCAATATTCCCCCCAACATAAGTGTGTCCTGAACTCTAACCCTAACCCTAACCCTTACCATATGGGCCCATTCATTCTAATGAATCTCATAGGCTATAATGGAGGATGGAAAACCATCCAAAAATTTTTCCCATCAAGAGTATACCATTCGGTGTGATATTAAAAAAAAATCATACCCAACCCTAAACCCAACCCCAATATTCACCCAAACATAAGTGTGTCCTGAGATCTAACCCTAACCCTAACCCTTACCATATGGGCCCATTCATTTTAATGAATCTCATAGGTTATAATGGAGAATGGAAAAACATCCAAAAATTTTCCCCATCAAGAATGTACCTTTCAGTGTGATATTAAAAATACATCTTAACCAACCCTAAACCCAACCCCAATATTCCCCCCAACATAAGTGTGTCCTGAACTCTAACCCTAACCCTAACCCTTACCATATGGGCCCATTCATTCTAATGAATCTCATAGGCTATAATGGAGAATGGAAAACCATCCAAAAAATTTTCCCTTCAAGATGTATACCATTCAGTGTGATATTAAAAATAGATCTTACCCAACCCTAAACCCAACCCCAATATTCACCCAAACATAAGTGTGTCCTGAACTCTAACCCTAACCCTAACCCTTACCATATGGGCCCATTCATTTTAATGAATCTCTTAGGCTATATTGGAGAATGGAAAAACATCCAAAAATTTTCCCCATCAAGAATGTACCATTCAGTGTGATATTAAAAATACATCTTAACCAACCCTAATCCCAACCCCAATATTCCCCCCAACATAAGTGTGTCCTGAACTCTAACCCTAACCCTAACCCTTACCATATGGGCCCATTCATTTTAATGAATCTCATAGGCTATAATGGAGAATGTAAAAACATCCAAAAATTTTCCCCATCAAGAATGTACCTTTCAGTGTGATATTAAAAATACATCTTAACCAACTCTAAACCCAACCCCAATATTCCCCCCAACATAAGTGTGTCCTGAACTCTAACCCTAACCCTAACCCTTACCATATGGGCCCATTCATTCTAATGAATCTCATAGGCTATAATGGAGGATGGAAAACCATCCAAAAATTTTTCCCATCAAGAGTATACCATTCGGTGTGATATTAAAAAAAAATCATACCCAACCCTAAACCCAACCCCAATATTCACCCAAACATAAGTGTGTCCTGAGATCTAACCCTAACCCTAACCCTTACCATATGGGCCCATTCATTTTAATGAATCTCATAGGTTATAATGGAGAATGGAAAAACATCCAAAAATTTTCCCCATCAAGAATGTACCTTTCAGTGTGATATTAAAAATACATCTTAACCAACCCTAAACCCAACCCCAATATTCCCCCCAACATAAGTGTGTCCTGAACTCTAACCCTAACCCTAACCCTTACCATATGGGCCCATTCATTCTAATGAATCTCATAGGCTATAATGGAGAATGGAAAACCATCCAAAAAATTTTCCCTTCAAGATGTATACCATTCAGTGTGATATTAAAAATAGATCTTACCCAACCCTAAACCCAACCCCAATATTCACCCAAACATAAGTGTGTCCTGAACTCTAACCCTAACCCTAACCCTTACCATATGGGCCCATTCATTTTAATGAATCTCTTAGGCTATATTGGAGAATGGAAAAACATCCAAAAATTTTCCCCATCAAGAATGTACCATTCAGTGTGATATTAAAAATACATCTTAACCAACCCTAAACCCAACCCCAATATTCCCCCCAACATAAGTGTGTCCTGAACTCTAACCCTAACCCTAACCCTTACCATATGGGCCCATTCATTTTAATGAATCTCATAGGCTATAATGGAGAATGTAAAAACATCCAAAAATTTTCCCCATCAAGAATGTACCTTTCAGTGTGATATTAAAAATACATCTTAACCAACTCTAAACCCAACCCCAATATTCCCCCCAACATAAGTGTGTCCTGAACTCTAACCCTAACCCTAACCCTTACCATATGGGCCCATTCATTCTAATGAATCTCATAGGCTATAATGGAGGATGGAAAACCATCCAAAAATTTTTCCCATCAAGAGTATACCATTCGGTGTGATATTAAAAAAAAATCATACCCAACCCTAAACCCAACCCCAATATTCACCCAAACATAAGTGTGTCCTGAGATCTAACCCTAACCCTAACCCTTACCATATGGGCCCATTCATTCTAATGAATCTCATAGGCTATAATGGAGAATGGAAAACCATCCAAAAAATTTTCCCATCAAGAGTATACCATTCAGTGTGATATTAAAAATAGATCTTACCCAACCCTAAACCCAACCCCAATATTCACCCAAACATAAGTGTGTCCTGAACTCTAACCCTAACCCTAACCCTTACCATATGGGCCCATTCATTTTAATGAATCTCATAGGTTATAATGGAGAATGGAAAAACATCCAAAAATTTTCCCCATCAAGAATGTACCTTTCAGTGTGATATTAAAAATACATCTTAACCAACCCTAAACCCAACCCCAATATTCCCCCCAACATAAGTGTGTCCTGAACTCTAACCCTAACCCTAACCCTTACCATATGGGCCCATTCATTCTAATGAATCTCATAGGCTATAATGGAGAATGGAAAACCATCCAAAAAATTTTCCCTTCAAGATGTATACCATTCAGTGTGATATTAAAAATAGATCTTACCCAACCCTAAACCCAACCCCAATATTCACCCAAACATAAGTGTGTCCTGAACTCTAACCCTAACCCTAACCCTTACCATATGGGCCCATTCATTTTAATGAATCTCTTAGGCTATATTGGAGAATGGAAAAACATCCAAAAATTTTCCCCATCAAGAATGTACCATTCAGTGTGATATTAAAAATACATCTTAACCAACCCTAAACCCAACCCCAATATTCCCCCCAACATAAGTGTGTCCTGAACTCTAACCCTAACCCTAACCCTTACCATATGGGCCCATTCATTTTAATGAATCTCATAGGCTATAATGGAGAATGTAAAAACATCCAAAAATTTTCCCCATCAAGAATGTACCTTTCAGTGTGATATTAAAAATACATCTTAACCAACTCTAAACCCAACCCCAATATTCCCCCCAACATAAGTGTGTCCTGAACTCTAACCCTAACCCTAACCCTTACCATATGGGCCCATTCATTCTAATGAATCTCATAGGCTATAATGGAGGATGGAAAACAATCCAAAAATTTTTCCCATCAAGACTATACCATTCGGTGTGATATTAAAAAAAAATCATACCCAACCCTAAACCCAACCCCAATATTCACCCAAACATAAGTGTGTCCTGAGATCTAACCCTAACCCTAACCCTTACCATATGGGCCCATTCATTCTAATGAATCTCATAGGCTATAATGGAGAATGGAAAACCATCCAAAAAATTTTCCCATCAAGAGTATACCATTCAGTGTGATATTAAAAATAGATCTTACCCAACCCTAAACCCAACCCCAATATTCACCCAAACATAAGTGTGTCCTGAACTCTAACCCTAACCCTAACCCTTACCATATGGGCCCATTCATTTTAATGAATCTCATAGGCTATAATGGAGAATGGAAAAACATCCAAAAATTTTCCCCATCAAGAATGTACCATTCAGTGTGATATTAAAAATACATCTTAACCAACCCTAAACCCAACCCCAATATTCCCCCCAACATAAGTGTGTCCTGAACTCTAACCCTAACCCTAACCCTTACCATATGGGCCCATTCATTCTAACGAATCTCATAGGCTATAATGGAGAATGGAAAACCATCCAAAAAATTTTCCCATCAAGAGTACACCATTCAGTGTGATATTAAAAACAGATCTTACCCAACCCTAAACCCAACCCCAATATTCACCCAAACATAAGTGTGTCCTGAACTCTAACCCTAACCCTAACCCTTACCATATGGGCCCATTCATTTTAATGAATCTCATAGGCTATATTGGAGAATGGAAAAACATCCAAAAATTTTCCCCATCAAGAATGTACCATTCAGTGTGATATTAAAAATACATCTTAACCAACCCTAAACCCAACCCCAATATTCCCCCCAACATAAGTGTGTCCTGAACTCTAACCCTAACCCTTACCATATGGGCCCATTCATTTTAATGAATCTCATAGGTTATAATGGAGAATGTAAAAACATCCAAAAATTTTCCCCATCAAGAATGTACCTTTCAGTGTGATATTAAAAATACATCTTAACCAACTCTAAACCCAACCCCAATATTCCCCCCAACATAAGTGTGTCCTGAACTCTAACCCTAACCCTAACCCTTACCATATGGGCCCATTCATTTTAATGAATCTCTTAGGCTATATTGGAGAATGGAAAACCATCCAAAAAATTTTCCCATCAAGAGTATACCATTCAGTGTGATATTAAAAATAGATCTTACCCAACCCTAAACCCAACCCCAATATTCACCCAAACATAAGTGTGTCCTGAACTCTAACCCTAACCCTAACCCTTACCATATGGGCCCATTCATTTTAATGAATCTCATAGGTTATAATGGAGAATGGAAAAACATCCAAAAATTTTCCCCATCAAGAATGTACCTTTCAGTGTGATATTAAAAATACATCTTAACCAACCCTAAACCCAACCCCAATATTCCCCCCAACATAAGTGTGTCCTGAACTCTAACCCTAACCCTAACCCTTACCATATGGGCCCATTCATTCTAATGAATCTCATAGGCTATAATGGAGAATGGAAAACCATCCAAAAAATTTTCCCTTCAAGATGTATACCATTCAGTGTGATATTAAAAATAGATCTTACCCAACCCTAAACCCAACCCCAATATTCACCCAAACATAAGTGTGTCCTGAACTCTAACCCTAACCCTAACCCTTACCATATGGGCCCATTCATTTTAATGAATCTCTTAGGCTATATTGGAGAATGGAAAAACATCCAAAAATTTTCCCCATCAAGAATGTACCATTCAGTGTGATATTAAAAATACATCTTAACCAACCCTAAACCCAACCCCAATATTCCCCCCAACATAAGTGTGTCCTGAACTCTAACCCTAACCCTAACCCTTACCATATGGGCCCATTCATTTTAATGAATCTCATAGGCTATAATGGAGAATGTAAAAACATCCAAAAATTTTCCCCATCAAGAATGTACCTTTCAGTGTGATATTAAAAATACATCTTAACCAACTCTAAACCCAACCCCAATATTCCCCCCAACATAAGTGTGTCCTGAACTCTAACCCTAACCCTAACCCTTACCATATGGGCCCATTCATTCTAATGAATCTCATAGGCTATAATGGAGGATGGAAAACCATCCAAAAATTTTTCCCATCAAGAGTATACCATTCGGTGTGATATTAAAAAAAAATCATACCCAACCCTAAACCCAACCCCAATATTCACCCAAACATAAGTGTGTCCTGAGATCTAACCCTAACCCTAACCCTTACCATATGGGCCCATTCATTTTAATGAATCTCATAGGTTATAATGGAGAATGGAAAAACATCCAAAAATTTTCCCCATCAAGAATGTACCTTTCAGTGTGATATTAAAAATACATCTTAACCAACCCTAAACCCAACCCCAATATTCCCCCCAACATAAGTGTGTCCTGAACTCTAACCCTAACCCTAACCCTTACCATATGGGCCCATTCATTCTAATGAATCTCATAGGCTATAATGGAGAATGGAAAACCATCCAAAAAATTTTCCCTTCAAGATGTATACCATTCAGTGTGATATTAAAAATAGATCTTACCCAACCCTAAACCCAACCCCAATATTCACCCAAACATAAGTGTGTCCTGAACTCTAACCCTAACCCTAACCCTTACCATATGGGCCCATTCATTTTAATGAATCTCTTAGGCTATATTGGAGAATGGAAAAACATCCAAAAATTTTCCCCATCAAGAATGTACCATTCAGTGTGATATTAAAAATACATCTTAACCAACCCTAAACCCAACCCCAATATTCCCCCCAACATAAGTGTGTCCTGAACTCTAACCCTAACCCTAACCCTTACCATATGGGCCCATTCATTTTAATGAATCTCATAGGCTATAATGGAGAATGTAAAAACATCCAAAAATTTTCCCCATCAAGAATGTACCTTTCAGTGTGATATTAAAAATACATCTTAACCAACTCTAAACCCAACCCCAATATTCCCCCCAACATAAGTGTGTCCTGAACTCTAACCCTAACCCTAACCCTTACCATATGGGCCCATTCATTCTAATGAATCTCATAGGCTATAATGGAGGATGGAAAACCATCCAAAAATTTTTCCCATCAAGAGTATACCATTCGGTGTGATATTAAAAAAAAATCATACCCAACCCTAAACCCAACCCCAATATTCACCCAAACATAAGTGTGTCCTGAGATCTAACCCTAACCCTAACCCTTACCATATGGGCCCATTCATTTTAATGAATCTCATAGGTTATAATGGAGAATGGAAAAACATCCAAAAATTTTCCCCATCAAGAATGTACCTTTCAGTGTGATATTAAAAATACATCTTAACCAACCCTAAACCCAACCCCAATATTCCCCCCAACATAAGTGTGTCCTGAACTCTAACCCTAACCCTAACCCTTACCATATGGGCCCATTCATTCTAATGAATCTCATAGGCTATAATGGAGAATGGAAAACCATCCAAAAAATTTTCCCTTCAAGATGTATACCATTCAGTGTGATATTAAAAATAGATCTTACCCAACCCTAAACCCAACCCCAATATTCACCCAAACATAAGTGTGTCCTGAACTCTAACCCTAACCCTAACCCTTACCATATGGGCCCATTCATTTTAATGAATCTCTTAGGCTATATTGGAGAATGGAAAAACATCCAAAAATTTTCCCCATCAAGAATGTACCATTCAGTGTGATATTAAAAATACATCTTAACCAACCCTAAACCCAACCCCAATATTCCCCCCAACATAAGTGTGTCCTGAACTCTAACCCTAACCCTAACCCTTACCATATGGGCCCATTCATTTTAATGAATCTCATAGGCTATAATGGAGAATGTAAAAACATCCAAAAATTTTCCCCATCAAGAATGTACCTTTCAGTGTGATATTAAAAATACATCTTAACCAACTCTAAACCCAACCCCAATATTCCCCCCAACATAAGTGTGTCCTGAACTCTAACCCTAACCCTAACCCTTACCATATGGGCCCATTCATTCTAATGAATCTCATAGGTTATAATGGAGGATGGAAAACAATCCAAAAATTTTTCCCATCAAGACTATACCATTCGGTGTGATATTAAAAAAAAATCATACCCAACCCTAAACCCAACCCCAATATTCACCCAAACATAAGTGTGTCCTGAGATCTAACCCTAACCCTAACCCTTACCATATGGGCCCATTCATTCTAATGAATCTCATAGGCTATAATGGAGAATGGAAAACCATCCAAAAAATTTTCCCATCAAGAGTATACCATTCAGTGTGATATTAAAAATAGATCTTACCCAACCCTAAACCCAACCCCAATATTCACCCAAACATAAGTGTGTCCTGAACTCTAACCCTAACCCTAACCCTTACCATATGGGCCCATTCATTTTAATGAATCTCATAGGCTATAATGGAGAATGGAAAAACATCCAAAAATTTTCCCCATCAAGAATGTACCATTCAGTGTGATATTAAAAATACATCTTAACCAACCCTAAACCCAACCCCAATATTCCCCCCAACATAAGTGTGTCCTGAACTCTAACCCTAACCCTAACCCTTACCATATGGGCCCATTCATTCTAACGAATCTCATAGGCTATAATGGAGAATGGAAAACCATCCAAAAAATTTTCCCATCAAGAGTACACCATTCAGTGTGATATTAAAAACAGATCTTACCCAACCCTAAACCCAACCCCAATATTCACCCAAACATAAGTGTGTCCTGAACTCTAACCCTAACCCTAACCCTTACCATATGGGCCCATTCATTTTAATGAATCTCATAGGCTATATTGGAGAATGGAAAAACATCCAAAAATTTTCCCCATCAAGAATGTACCATTCAGTGTGATATTAAAAATACATCTTAACCAACCCTAAACCCAACCCCAATATTCCCCCCAACATAAGTGTGTCCTGAACTCTAACCCTAACCCTTACCATATGGGCCCATTCATTTTAATGAATCTCATAGGTTATAATGGAGAATGTAAAAACATCCAAAAATTTTCCCCATCAAGAATGTACCTTTCAGTGTGATATTAAAAATACATCTTAACCAACTCTAAACCCAACCCCAATATTCCCCCCAACATAAGTGTGTCCTGAACTCTAACCCTAACCCTAACCCTTACCATATGGGCCCATTCATTCTAATGAATCTCATAGGCTATAATGGAGAATGGAAAACCATCCAAAATATTTTCCCATCAAGAGTATACCATTCAGTGTGATATTAAAAATAGATCTTACCCCACCCTAAACCCAACCCCAATATTCACCCAAACATAAGTGTGTCCTGAGCTCTAACCCAAACCCTAACCCTTACCATATGGCCCCATTCATTCTAATGAATCTCATAGGCTATAATGGAGAATGGAAAACCATCCAAAAATTTTTCCCATCAAGAGTATACCATTCAGAGTGATATTAAAAATAGATCTTACCAAACCCTAAACCCAACCCCAATATTCACCCAAACATAAGTGTGTCCTGAACTCTAACCCTAACCCTAACCCTTACCATATGGGCCCATTCATTTTATGAATCTCATAGGCTATAATGGAGAATGGAAAAACATCCAAAAATTTTCCCCATCAAGAATGTACCTTTCAGTGAGATATTAAAAATACATCTTAACCAACCCTAAACCCAACCCCAATATTCCCCCCAACATAAGTGTGTCCTGAACTCTAACCCTAACCCTAACCCTTACCATATGGGCCCATTCATTCTAATGATTCTCATAGGCTATAATGGAGAATGGAAAACCATCCAAAGAATTTTCCCATCAAGAGTATACCATTCAGTGTGATATTAAAAATAGATCTTACCCAACCCTAAACCCAACCCCAATATTCACCCAAACATAAGTGTGTCCTGAACTCTAACCCTAACCCTAACCCTTACCATATGGGCCCATTCATTCTAATGATTCTCATAGGCTATAATGGAGAATGGAAAACCATCCAAAGAATTTTCCCATCAAGAGTATACCATTCAGTGTGATATTAAAAATAGATCTTACCCAACCCTAAACCCAACCCCAATATTCACCCAAACATAAGTGTGTCCTGAACTCTAACCCTAACCCTAACCCTTACCATATGGGCCCATTCATTTTAATGAATCTCATAGGCTATAATGGAGAATGGAAAAACATCCAAAAATTTTCCCCATCAAGAATGTACCATTCAGTGTGATATTAAAAATACATCTTAACCAACCCTAAACCCAACCCCAATATTCCCCCCAACATAAGTGTGTCCTGAACTCTAACCCTAACCCTAACCCTTACCATATGGGCCCATTCATTCTAACGAATCTCATAGGCTATAATGGAGAATGGAAAACCATCCAAAAAATTTTCCCATCAAGAGTACACCATTCAGTGTGATATTAAAAACAGATCTTACCCAACCCTAAACCCAACCCCAATATTCACCCAAACATAAGTGTGTCCTGAACTCTAACCCTAACCCTAACCCTTACCATATGGGCCCATTCATTTTAATGAATCTCATAGGCTATATTGGAGAATGTAAAAACATCCAAAAATTTTCCCCATCAAGAATGTACCTTTCAGTGTGATATTAAAAATACATCTTAACCAACTCTAAACCCAACCCCAATATTCCCCCCAACATAAGTGTGTCCTGAACTCTAACCCTAACCCTAACCCTTACCATATGGGCCCATTCATTCTAATGAATCTCATAGGCTATAATGGAGAATGGAAAACCATCCAAAATATTTTCCCATCAAGAGTATACCATTCAGTGTGATATTAAAAATAGATCTTACCCCACCCTAAACCCAACCCCAATATTCACCCAAACATAAGTGTGTCCTGAGCTCTAACCCAAACCCTAACCCTTACCATATGGCCCCATTCATTCTAATGAATCTCATAGGCTATAATGGAGAATGGAAAACCATCCAAAAATTTTTCCCATCAAGAGTATACCATTCAGAGTGATATTAAAAATAGATCTTACCAAACCCTAAACCCAACCCCAATATTCACCCAAACATAAGTGTGTCCTGAACTCTAACCATAACCCTAACCCTTACCATATGGGCCCATTCATTTTATGAATCTCATAGGCTATAATGGAGAATGGAAAAACATCCAAAAATTTTCCCCATCAAGAATGTACCTTTCAGTGAGATATTAAAAATACATCTTAACCAACCCTAAACCCAACCCCAATATTCCCCCCAACATAAGTGTGTCCTGAACTCTAACCCTAACCCTAACCCTTACCATATGGGCCCATTCATTCTAATGATTCTCATAGGCTATAATGGAGAATGGAAAACCATCCAAAGAATTTTCCCATCAAGAGTATACCATTCAGTGTGATATTAAAAATAGATCTTACCCAACCCTAAACCCAACCCCAATATTCACACAAACATAAGTGTGTCCTGAACTCTAACCCTAACCCTAACCCTTACCATATGGGCCCATTCATTTTAATTAATCTCATAGGCTATAATGGAGAATGGAAAAACATCCAAAAATTTTCCCCATCAAGAATGTACCATTCAGTGTGATATTAAAAATACATCTTAACCAACCCTAAACCCAACCCCAATATTCCCCCCAACATAAGTGTGTCCTGAACTCTAACCCTAACCCTAACCCTTACCATATGGGCCCATTCATTCTAATGAATCTCATAGGCTATAATGGAGAATGGAAAACCATCCAAAAAATTTTCCCATCAAGAGTATACCATTCAGTGTGATATTAAAAATAGATCTTACCCAACCCTAAACCCAACCCCAATATTCACCCAAACATAAGTGTGTCCTGAACTCTATCCCTAACCCTAACCCTTACCATATGGGCCCATTCATTTTAATGAATCTCATAGGCTATAATGGAGAATGGAAAAACATCCAAAAATTTTCCCCATCAAGAATGTACCATTCAGTGTGATATTAAAAATACATCTTAACCAACCCTAAACCCAACCCCAATATTCCCCCCAACATAAGTGTGTCCTGAACTCTAACCCTAACCCTAACCCTTACCATATGGGCCCATTCATTCTAACGAATCTCAAAGGCTATAATGGAGAATGGAAAACCATCCAAAAAATTTTCCCATCAAGAGTACACCATTCAGTGTGATATTAAAAACAGATCTTACCCAACCCTAAACCCAACCCCAATATTCACCCAAACATAAGTGTGTCCTGAACTCTAACCCTAACCCTAACCCTTACCATATGGGCCCATTCATTTTAATGAATCTCATAGGCTATATTGGAGAATGGAAAAACATCCAAAAATTTTCCCCATCAAGAATGTACCATTCAGTGTGATATTAAAAATACATCTTAACCAACCCTAAACCCAACCCCAATATTCCCCCCAACATAAGTGTGTCCTGAACTCTAACCCTAACCCTTACCATATGGGCCCATTCATTTTAATGAATCTCATAGGCTATAATGGAGAATGTAAAAACATCCAAAAATTTTCCCCATCAAGAATGTACCTTTCAGTGTGATATTAAAAATACATCTTAACCAACTCTAAACCCAACCCCAATATTCCCCCCAACATAAGTGTGTCCTGAACTCTAACCCTAACCCTAACCCTTACCATATGGGCCCATTCATTCTAATGAATCTCATAGGCTATAATGGAGAATGGAAAACCATCCAAAATATTTTCCCATCAAGAGTATACCATTCAGTGTGATATTAAAAATAGATCTTACCCCACCCTAAACCCAACCCCAATATTCACCCAAACATAAGTGTGTCCTGAGCTCTAACCCAAACCCTAACCCTTACCATATGGGCCCATTCATTCTAATGAATCTCATAGGCTATAATGGAGAATGGAAAACCATCCAAAAAATTTTCCCATCAAGAGTATACCATTCAGAGTGATATTAAAAATAGATCTTACCAAACCCTAAACCCAACCCCAATATTCACCCAAACATAAGTGTGTCCTGAACTCTAACCCTAACCCTAACCCTTACCATATGGGCCCATTCATTTTATGAATCTCATAGGCTATAATGGAGAATGGAAAAACATCCAAAAATTTTCCCCATCAAGAATGTACCTTTCAGTGAGATATTAAAAATACATCTTAACCAACCCTAAACCCAACCCCAATATTCCCCCCAACATAAGTGTGTCCTGAACTCTAACCCTAACCCTAACCCTTACCATATGGGCCCATTCATTCTAATGATTCTCATAGGCTATAATGGAGAATGGAAAACCATCCAAAGAATTTTCCCATCAAGAGTATACCATTCAGTGTGATATTAAAAATAGATCTTACCCAACCCTAAACCCAACCCCAATATTCACACAAACATAAGTGTGTCCTGAACTCTAACCCTAACCCTAACCCTTACCATATGGGCCCATTCATTTTAATTAATCTCATAGGCTATAATGGAGAATGGAAAAACATCCAAAAATTTTCCCCATCAAGAATGTACCATTCAGTGTGATATTAAAAATACATCTTAACCAACCCTAAACCCAACCCCAATATTCCCCCCAACATAAGTGTGTCCTGAACTCTAACCCTAACCCTAACCCTTACCATATGGGCCCATTCATTCTAATGAATCTCATAGGCTATAATGGAGAATGGAAAACCATCCAAAAATTTTTCCCATCAAGAGTATACCATTCAGTGTGATATTAAAAATAGATCTTACCCAACCCTAAACCCAACCCCAATATTCACCCAAACATAAGTGTGTCCTGAACTCTAATCCTAACCCTAACCCTAACCATATGGGCCCATTCATTTTAATGAATCTCATAGGCTATAATGGAGAATGGAAAAACATCCAAAAATTTTCCCCATCAAGAATGTACCATTCAGTGTGATATTAAAAATACATCTTAACCAACCCTAAACCCAACCCCAATATTCCCCCCAACATAAGTGTGTCCTGAACTCTAACCCTAACCCTAACCCTTACCATATGGGCCCATTCATTCTAATGAATCTCATAGGCTATAATGGAGAATGGAAAACCATCCAAAATATTTTCCCATCAAGAGTATACCATTCAGTGTGATATTAGAAATAGATCTTACCCCACCCTTAACCCAACCCCAATATTCACCCAAACATAAGTGTGTCCTGAGCTCTAACCCAAACCCTAACCCTTACCATATGGGCCCATTCATTCTAATGAATCTCATAGGCTATAATGGAGAATGGAAAACCATCCAAAAAATTTTCCCATCAAGAGTATACCATTCAGAGTGATATTAAAAATAGATCTTACCCAACCCTAAGCCCAACCCCAATATTCACCCAAACATAAGTGTGTCCTGAACTCTAACCCTAACCCTAACCCTTACCATATGGGCCCATTCATTTTATGAATCTCATAGGCTATAATGGAGAATGGAAAAACATCCAAAAATTTTCCCCATCAAGAATGTACCTTTCAGTGTGATATTAAAAATACATCTTAACCAACCCTAAACCCAACCCCAATATTCCCCCCAACATAAGTGTGTCCTGAACTCTAACCCTAACCCTAACCCTTACCATATGGGCCCATTCATTCTAATGAGTCTCATAGGCTATAATGGAGAATGGAAAACCATCCAAAGAATTTTCCCATCAAGAGTATACCATTCAGTGTGATATTAAAAATAGATCTTACCCCACCCTAAACCCAACCCCAATATTCACACAAACATAAGTGTGTCCTGAACTCTAACCCTAACCCTAACCCTTACCATATGGGCCCATTCATTTTAATGAATCTCATAGGCTATAATGGAGAATGGAAAAACATCCAAAAATTTTCCCCATCAAGAATGTACCATTCAGTGTGATATTAAAAATACATCTTAACCAACCCTAAACCCAACCCCAATATTCCCCCCAACATAAGTGTGTCCTGAACTCTAACCCTAACCCTAACCCTTACCATATGGGCCCATTCATTCTAATGAATCTCATAGGCTATAATGGAGAATGGAAAACCATCCAAAAAATTTTCCCATCAAGAGTATACCATTCGGTGTGATATTAAAAATACATCATACCCAACCCTAAACCCAACCCCAATATTCACCCAAACATAAGTGTGTCCTGAGCTCTAACCCTAACCCTAACCCTTACCATATGGGCCCATTCATTCTAATGAATCTCATAGGCTATAATGGAGAATGGAAAACCAACCAAAAAATTTTCCCATCAAGAGTATACCATTCAGTGTGATATTAAAAATAGATCTTACCCAACCCTAAACCCAACCCCAATATTCAGCCAAACATAAGTGTGTCCTGAACTCTAACCCTAACCCTAACCCTTACCATATGGGCCCATTCATTTTAATGAATCTCATAGGCTATAATGGAGAATGGAAAAACATCCAAAAATTTTCCCCATCAAGAATGTACCATTCAGTGTGATATTAAAAATACATCATACCCAACCCTAAACCCAACCCCAATATTCACCCAAACATAAGTGTGTCCTGAGCTCTAACCCTAACCCTTAACATATGGGCCCATTCATTCTAATGAATCTCATAGGCTATAATGGAGAATGGAAAACCATCCAAAAATTTTTCCCATCAAGAGTATACCATTCAGTGTGATATTAAAAATAGATCTTACCCAACCCTAAACCCAACCCCAATATTCACCCAAACATAAGTGTGTCCTGAGCTCTAACCCTAACCCTAACCCTAACCCTTACCATATGGGCCCCTTCATTCTAATGAATCTCATAGGCTATAATGGAGAATGGAAAACCATCCAAAATATTTTCCCATCAAGAGTATACCATTCAGTGTGATATTAAAAATAGATCTTACCCCACCCTAAACCCAACCCCAATATTCACCCAAACATAAGTGTGTCCTGAGCTCTAACCCTAACCCTAACCCTTACCATATGGGCCCATTCATTTTAATGAATCTCATAGGCTATAATGGAGAATGGAAAAACATCCAAAAATTTTCCCCATCAAGAATGTACCATTCAGTGTGATATTAAAAATACATCTTAACCAACCCTAAACCCAACCCCAATATTCCCCCCATCATAAGTGTGTCCTGAACTCTAACCCTAACCCTAACCCTTACCATATGGGCCCATTCATTTTAAAGAATCTCATAGGCTATAATGGAGAATGGAAAAACATCCAAAAATTTTCCCCATCAAGAATGTACCATTCAGTGTGATATTAAAAATACATCTTAACCAACCCTAAACCCAACCCCAATATTCCCCCCATCATAAGTGTGTCCTGAACTCTAACCCTAACCCTAACCCTTACCATATGGGCCCATTCATTTTAATGAATCTCATAGGCTATAATGGAGAATGTAAAAACATCCAAAAATTTTTCCCATCAAGAGTATACCATTCAGTGTGATATTAAAAATACATCTTACCCAACCCTAAACGCAACCCCAATATTCACCCAAACATAAGTGTGTCCTGAGCTCTAACCCTAACCCTAACCCTTACCATATGGGCCCATTCATTCTAATGAATCTCATAGGCTATAATGGAGAATGGAAAACCATCCAAAAAATTTTCCCATCAAGATGTATACCATTCAGTGTGATATTAAAAATAGATCTTACCCAACCCTAAACCCAACCCCAATATTCCCCGCAACATAAGTGTGTCCTGAACTCTAACCCTAACCCTAACCCTTACCATATGGGCCCATTCATTCTAATGAATCTCATAGGCTATAATGGAGAATGGAAAACCATCCAAAGAATTTTAACATCAAGAGTATACCATTCAGTGTGATATTAAAAATAGGTCTTACCCAACCCTAAACCCAACCCCAATATTCACCAAAACATAAGTGTGTCCTGAACTCTAACCCTAACCCTAACCCTTACCATATGGGCCCATTCATTTTAATGAATCTCATAGGCTATAATGGAGAATGTAAAAACATCCAAAAATTTTCCCCATCAAGAATGTACCTTTCAGTGTGATATTAAAAATACATCTTAACCAACTCTAAACCCAACCCCAATATTCCCCCCAACATAAGTGTGTCCTGAACTCTAACCCTAACCCTAACCCTTACCCTATGGCCCATTCATTCTAATGAATCTCATAGGCTATAATGGAGAATGGAAAACCATCCAAAAATTTTTCCCATCAAGAGTATACCATTCAGTGTGATATTAAAAATACATCTTACCCAACCCTAAACCCAACCCCAATATTCACCCAAACATAAGTGTGTCCTGAGCTCTAACCCTAACCCTAACCCTTACCATATGGGCCCATTCATTCTAATGAATGTCATAGGCTATAATGGAGAATGGGAAACCATCCAAAAAATTTTCCCATCAAGAGTATACCATTCAGTGTGATATTAAAAATAGATCTTACCCAAACCTGAACCCAACCCCAATATTCACCCAAACATAAGTGTGTCCTGAGCTCTAACCCTAACCCTAACCCTTACCATATGGGCCCATTCATTCTAATGAATCTCATAGGGTATAATGGAGAATGGAAAACCATCCAAAAATCTTTCCCATCAAGAGTATACCATTCAGTGTGATATTAAAAATAGATCTTACCCAACCCTAAACCCAACCCCAATATTCACCCAAACAAAAGTGTGTCCTAAGCTCTAACCCTAACCCTAACCCTTACCATATGGGCGCATTCATTCTAATGAATCTCATAGGCTATAATGGAGAATGGAAAACCATCCAAAAAATTTTCCCATCAAGAGTATACCATTCAGTGTGATATTAAAAATAGATCTTACCCCACCCTAAACCCAACCCCAATATTCACCCAAACATAAGTGTGTCCTGAGCTCTAACCCTAACCCTAACCCTTACCATATGGGCCCATTCATTCTAATGAATCTCATAGGCTATAATGGAGAATGGAAAACCATCCAAAAAATTTTCCCATCAAGAGTATACCATTCAGAGTGATATTAAAAATACATCTTAACCAACCCTAAACTCAACCCCAATATTCACCCAAACATAAGTGTGTCCTGAACTCTAACCCTAACCCTAACCCTTACCATATGGGCCCATTCATTTTAATGAATCTCATAGGCTATAATGGAGAATGGAAAAACATCCAAAAATTTTCCCCATCAAGAATGTACCTTTCAGTGTGATATTAAAAAAAAATCTTAACCAAACCTAAACCCAACCCCAATATTCCCCCCAACATAAGTGTGTCCTGAACTCTAACCCTAACCCTCACCCTTACCATATGGGCCCATTCATTCTAATGAATCTTATAGGCTATAATGGAGAATGGAAAACCTTCCAAAAAATTTTCCCATCAAGAGTATACCATTCAGTGTGATGTTAAAAATACATCATACCCAACCCTAAACCCAACCCCAATATTCACCCAAACATAAGTGTGTCCTGAGCTCTAACCCTAACCCTAACCCTTACCATATGGGCCCATTCATTTTATTGAATCTCATAGGTTATAATGGAGAATGGAAAACCATCCAAAAAATTTCCCCATCAAGAATGTACCATTCAGTGTGATATTAAAATTACATCTTAACCAACCCTAAACCCAACCCCAATATTCCCCCCAACATAAGTGTGTCCTGAACTCTAACCCTAACGCTAACCCTTACCATATGGGCCCATTCATTCTAATGAATCTCATAGGCTATAATGGAGAATGGAAAACCATCCAAAAAATTTTCCCATCAAGATGTATACCATTCAGTGTGATATTAAAAATAGATCTTACCCAACCCTAAACCCAACCCCAATATTCACCCAAACATAAGTGTGTCCTGAACTCTAACCCTAACCCTAACCCTTACCATATGGGCCCATTCATTTTAATGAATCTCATAGGCTATAATGGAGAATGGAAAAACATCCAAAAATTTTCCCCATCAAGAATGTACCATTCAGTGTGATATTAAAAATACATCTTAACCAACCCTAAACCCAACCCCAATATTCACCCAAACATAAGTGTGTCCTGAGCTCTAACCCTAACCCTAACCCTTACCATATGGGCCCATTCATTCTAATGAATGTCATAGGCTATAATGGAGAATGGGAAACCATCCAAAAAATTTTCCCATCAAGAGTATACCATACAGTGTGATATTAAAAATAGATCTTACCCCACCCTAAACCCAACCCCAATATTCACCCAAACATAAGTGTGTCCTGAGCTCTAACCCTAACCCTAACCCTTACCATATGGGCGCATTCATTCTAATGAATCTCATAGGCTATAATGGAGAATGGAAAACCATCCAAAAAATTTTCCCATCAAGAGTATACCATTCAGTGTGATATTAAAAATAGATCTTACCCCACCCTAAACCCAACCCCAATATTCACCCAAACATAAGTGTGTCCTGAGCTCTAACCCTAACCCTAACCCTTACCATATGGGCCCATTCATTCTAATGAATCTCATAGGCTATAATGGAGAATGGAAAACCATCCAAAAAATTTTCCCATCAAGAGTATACCATTCAGAGTGATATTAAAAATACATCTTAACCAACCCTAAACTCAACCCCAATATTCACCCAAACATAAGTGTGTCCTGAACTCTAACCCTAACCCTAACCCTTACCATATGGGCCCATTCATTTTAATGAATCTCATAGGCTATAATGGAGAATGGAAAAACATCCAAAAATTTTCCCCATCAAGAATGTACCTTTCAGTGTGATATTAAAAATACATCTTAACCAAACCTAAACCCAACCCCAATATTCCCCCCAACATAAGTGTGTCCTGAACTCTAACCCTAACCCTAACCCTTACCATATGGGCCCATTCATTCTAATGAATCTTATAGGCTATAATGGAGAATGGAAAACCATCCAAAAAATTTTCCCATCAAGAGTATACCATTCAGTGTGATGTTAAAAATACATCATACCCAACCCTAAACCCAACCCCAATATTCACCCAAACATAAGTGTGTCCTGAACTCTAACCCTAACCCTAACCCTTACCATATGGGCCCATTCATTTTAATGAATCTCATAGGCTATAATGGAGAATGGAAAAACATCCAAAAATTTTCCCCATCAAGAATGTACCATTCAGTGTGATATTAAAAATACATCTTAACCAACCCTAAACCCAACCCCAATATTCCCCCCAACATAAGTGTGTCCTGAGCTCTAACCCTAACCCTAACCCTTACCATATGGGCCCATTCATTCTAATGAATCTCATAGGCTATAATGGAGAATGGAAAACCATCCAAAAATTTTTCCCATCAAGAGTATACCATTCGGTGTGATATTAAAAATACATCATACCCAACCCTAAACCCAACCCCAATATTCACCCAAACATAAGTGTGTCCTGAGCTCTAACCCTAACCCTAACCCTTACCATATGGGCCCATTCATTCTAATGAATCTCATAGGCTATAATGGAGAATGGAAAACCATCCAAAAAATTTTCCCATCAAGAGTATACCATTCAGTGTGATATTAAAAATAGATCTTACCCAACCCTAAACCCAACCCCAATATTCACCCAAACATAAGTGTGTCCTGAACTCTAACCCTAACCCTAACCCTTACCATATGGGCCCATTCATTTTAATGAATCTCATAGGCTATAATGGAGAATGGAAAAACATCCAAAAATTTTCCCCATCAAGAATGTACCATTCAGTGTGATATTAAAAATACATCTTAACCAACCCTAAACCCAACCCCAATATTCCCCCCAACATAAGTGTGTCCTGAACTCTAACCCTAACCCTAACCCTTACCATATGGGCCCATTCATTCTAATGAATCTCATAGGCTATAATGGAGAATGGAAAACCATCCAAAAATTTTTCCCATCAAGAGTATACCATTCGGTGTGATATTAAAAATACATCATACCCAACCCTAAACCCAACCCCAATATTCACCCAAACATAAGTGTGTCCTGAGCTCTAACCCTAACCCTAACCCTTACCATATGGGCCCATTCATTCTAATGAATCTCATAGGCTATAATGGAGAATGGAAAACCATCCAAAATTTTTTCCCATCAAGAGTATACCATTCAGTGTGATATTAAAAATAGATCTTACCCAACCCTAAACCCAACCCCAATATTCACCCAAACATAAGTGTGTCCTGAACTCTAACCCTAACCCTTACCATATGGGCCCATTCATTTTAATGAATCTCATAGGCTATAATGGAGAATGGAAAAACATCCAAAAATTTTCCCCATCAAGAATGTACCATTCAGTGTGATATTAAAAATACATCTTAACCAACCCTAAACCCAACCCCAATATTCCCCCCAACATAAGTGTGTCCTGAGATCTAACCCTAACCCTAACCCTTACCATATGGCCCATTCATTCTAATGAATCTCATAGGCTATAATGGAGAATGGAAAACCATCCAAAAATTTTTCCCATCAAGAGTATACCATTCGGTGTGATATTAAAAATACATCATACCCAACCCTAAACCCAACCCCAATATTCACCCAAACATAAGTGTGTCCTGAGCTCTAACCCTAACCCTAACCCTTACCATATGGGCCCATTCATTCTAATGAATCTCATAGGCTATAATGGAGAATGGAAAACCATCCAAAAAATTTTCCCATCAAGAGTATACCATTCAGTGTGATATTAAAAATAGATCTTACCCAACCCTAAACCCAACCCCAATATTCACCCAAACATAAGTGTGTCCTGAACTCTAACCCTAACCCTAACCCTTACCATATGGGCCCATTCATTTTAATGAATCTCATAGGCTATAATGGAGAATGGAAAAACATCCAAAAATTTTCCCCATCAAGAATGTACCATTCAGTGTGATATTAAAAATACATCTTAACCAACCCTAAACCCAGCCCCAATATTCCCCCCAACATAAGTGTGTCCTGAACTCTAACCCTAACCCTAACCCTTACCATATGGGCCCATTCATTCTAATGAATCTCATAGGCTATAATGGAGAATGGAAAACCATCCAAAATATTTTCCCATCAAGAGTATACCATTCAGTGTGATATTAAAAATAGATCTTACCCAACCCTAAACCCAACCCCAATATTCACCCAAACATAAGTGTGTCCTGAGCTCTAACCCTAACCCTAACCCTTACCATATGGGCCCATTCATTTTAATGAATCTCATAGGCTATAATGGAGAATGTAAAAACATCCAAAAATTTTCCCCATCAAGAATGTACCTTTCAGTGTGATATTAAAAATACATCTTAACCAACTCTAAACCCAACCCCAATATTCCCCCCAACATAAGTGTGTCCTGAACTCTAACCCTAACCCTAACCCTTACCATATGGCCCATTCATTCTAATGAATCTCATAGGCTATAATGGAGAATGGAAAACCATCCAAAAATTTTTCCCATCAAGAGTATACCATTCAGTGTGATATTAAAAATACATCTTACCCAACCCTAAACCCAACCCCAATATTCACCCAAACATAAGTGTGTCCTGAGCTCTAACCCTAACCCTAACCCTTACCATATGGGCCCATTCATTCTAATGGATGTCATAGGCTATAATGGAGAATGGGAAACCATCCAAAAAATTTTCCCATCAAGAGTATACCATTCAGTGTGATATTAAAAATAGATCTTACCCAAACCTGAACCCAACCCCAATATTCACCCAAACATAAGTGTGTCCTGAGCTCTAACCCTAACCCTAACCCTTACCATATGGGCCCATTCATTCTAATGAATCTCAAAGGCTATAATGGAGAATGGAAAACCATCCAAAAATCTTTCCCATCAAGAGTATACCATTCAGTATGATATTAAAAATAGATCTTACCCAACCCTAAACCCAACCCCAATATTCACCCAAACATAAGTGTGTCCTGAGCTCTAACCCTAACCCTAACCCTTACCATATGGGCCCATTCATTCTAATGAATCTCATAGGCTATAATGGAGAATGGAAAACCATCCAAAAAATTTTCCCATCAAGAGTATACCATTCAGTGTGATATTAAAAATACATCATACCCAACCCTAAACCCAACCCCAATATTCACCCAAACATAAGTGTGTCCTGAGCTCTAACCCTAACCCTAACCCTTACCATATGGGCCCATTCATTCTAATGAATCTCATAGGCTATAATGGAGAATGGAAAACCATCCAAAAAATTTTCCCATCAAGAGTATACCATTCAGTGTGATATTAAAAATAGATCTTACCCAACCCTAAACCCAACCCCAATATTCACCCAAACATAAGTGTGTCCTGAACTCTAACCCTAACCCTAACCCTTACCATATGGGCCCATTCATTTTAATGAATCTCATAGGCTATAATGGAGAATGGAAAAACATCCAAAAATTTTCCCCATCAAGAATGTACCATTCAGTGTGATATTAAAAATACATCTTAACCAACCCTAAACCCAGCCCCAATATTCCCCCCAACATAAGTGTGTCCTGAACTCTAACCCTAACCCTAACCCTTACCATATGGGCCCATTCATTCTAATGGATGTCATAGGCTATAATGGAGAATGGGAAACCATCCAAAAAATTTTCCCATCAAGAGTATACCATTCAGTGTGATATTAAAAATAGATCTTACCCAACCCTAAACCCAACCCCAATATTCACCCAAACATAAGTGTGTCCTGAGCTCTAACCCTAACCCTAACCCTTACCATATGGGCCCATTCATTCTAATGAATCTCAAAGGCTATAATGGAGAATGGAAAACCATCCAAAAATCTTTCCCATCAAGAGTATACCATTCAGTGTGATATTAAAAATACATCATACCCAACCCTAAACCCAACCCCAATATTCACCCAAACATAAGTGTGCCCTGAGCTCTAACCCTAACCCTTACCATATGGGCCCATTCATTCTAATGAATCTCATAGGCTATAATGGAGAATGGAAAACCATCCAAAAAATTTTCCCATCAAGAGTATACCATTCAGTGTGATATTAAAAATAGATCTTACCCAACCCTAAACCCAACCCCAATATTCACCCAAACATAAGTGTGTCCTGAACTCTAACCCTAACCCTAACCCTTACCATATGGGCCCATTCATTTTAATGAATCTCATAGGCTATAATGGAGAATGGAAAAACATCCAAAAATTTTCCCCATCAAGCAAGTACCTTTCAGTGTGATATTAAAAATACATCTTAACCAACCCTAAACCCAACCCCAATATTCCCCCCAACATAAGTGTGTCCTGAACTCTAACCCTAACCCTAACCCTTACCACATGGGCCCATTCATTCTAATGAATCTCATAGGCTATAATGGAGAATGGAAAACCATCCAAAAAATTTTCCCATCAAGAGTATACCATTCAGTGTGATATTAAAAATAGATCTTACCCAACCCTAAACCCAACCCCAATATTCACCCAAACATGAGTGTGTCCTGAACTCTAACCCTAACCCTAACCCTTTACCATATGGGCCCATTCATTTTAATGAATCTCATAGGCTATAATGGAGAATGGAAAAACATCCAAAAATTTTCCCCATCAAGAATGTACCATTCAGTGTGATGTTAAAAATAAATCTTAACCAACCCTAAACCCAATCCCAATATTCCCCCCAACATAAGTGTGTCCTGAACTCTAACCCTAACCCTAACCCTTACCATATGGGCCCATTCATTCTAATGAATCTCATAGGCTATAATGGAGAATGGAAAACCATCCAAAAATTTTTCCCATCAAGAGTATACCATTCAGTGTGATATTAAAAATACATCTTACCCAACCCTAAACCCAACCCCAATATTCACCCAAACATAAGTGTGTCCTGAGCTCTAACCCTAACCCTAACCCTTACCATATGGGCCCATTCATTCTAATGAATCTCATAGGCTATAATGGAGAATGGAAAACCATCCAAAAATTTTTCCCATCAAGAGTATACCATTCAGTGTGATATTAAAAATAGATCTTACCCAACCCTGAACCCAACCCCAATATTCACCCAAACATAAGTGTGTCCTGAGCTCTAACCCTAACCCTAACCCTTACCATATGGGCCCATTCATTCTAATGAATCTCATAGGCTATAATGGAGAATGGAAAACCATCCAAAAATCTTTCCCATCAAGAGTATACCATTCAGTGTGATATTAAAAATAGATCTTACCCAACCCTAAACCCAACCCCAATATTCACCCAAACATAAGTGTGTCCTAAGCTCTAACCCTAACCCTAACCCTTACCATATGGGCCCATTCATTCTGATGAATCTCATAGGCTATAATGCAGAATGGAAAACCATCCAAAATATTTTCCCATCAAGAGTATACCATTCAGTGTGATATTAAAAATAGATCTTACCCCACCCTAAACCCAACCCCAACATTCACCCAAACATAAGTGTGTCCTGAGCTCTAACCCTAACCCTAACCCTTACCATATGGCCACATTCATTCTAATGAATCTCATAGGCTATAATGGAGAATGGAAAACCATCCAAAAATTTTTCCCATCAAGAGTATACCATTCAGTGTGATATTAAAAATACATCTTACCCAACCCTAAACCCAACCCCAATATTCACCCAAACATAAGTGTGTCCTGAGCTCTAACCCTAACCCTAACCCTTACCATATGGGCCCATTCATTCTAATGAATCTCATAGGCTATAATGGAGAATGGAAAACCATCCAAAAAATTTTCCCATCAAGAGTATACCATTCAGTGTGATATTAAAAATACATCATACCCAACCCTAAACCCAACCCCAATATTCACCCAAACATAAGTGTGTCCTGAGCTCTAACCCTAACCCTAACCCTTACCATATGGGCCCATTCATTATAATGAATCTCATAGGCTATAATGGAGAATGGAAAACCATCCAAAAAATTTTCCCATCAAGAGTACACCATTCAGTGTGATATTAAAAATAGATCTTACCCAACCCTAAACCCAACCCCAATATTCACCCAAACATAAGTGTGTCCTGAACTCTAACCCTAACCCTAACCCTTACCATATGGGCCCATTCATTTTAATGAATCTCATAGGCTATAATGGAGAATGGAAAAACATCCAAAAATTTTCCCCATCAAGAATGTACCATTCAGTGTGATATTAAAAATACATCTTAACCAACCCTAAACCCAACCCCAATATTCCCCCCAACATAAGTGTGTCCTGAACTCTAACCCTAACCCTAACCCTTACCATATGGGCCCATTCATTCTAATGAATCTCATAGGCTATAATGGAGAATGGAAAACCATCCAAAAATTTTTCCCATCAAGAGTATACCATTCGGTGTGATATTAAAAATACATCATACCCAACCCTAAACCCAACCCCAATATTCACCCAAACATAAGTGTGTCCTGAGCTCTAACCCTAACCCTAACCCTTACCATATGGGCCCATTCATTCTAATGAATCTCATAGGCTATAATGGAGAATGGAAAACCATCCAAAAATTTTTCCCATCAAGAGTATACCATTCAGTGTGATATTAAAAAGAGATCTTACCCAACCCTAAACCCAACCCCAATATTCAC
Source organism: Heteronotia binoei (assembly GCF_032191835.1). Lineage (NCBI taxonomy): Eukaryota > Metazoa > Chordata > Lepidosauria > Squamata > Gekkonidae > Heteronotia > Heteronotia binoei. Next base: position 198,552 of record NW_026799995.1, read on the forward strand.
CCAAACATAAGTGTGTCCTGAACTCTAACCCTAACCCTTACCATATGGGCCCATTCATTTTAATGAATCTCATAGGCTATAATGGAGAATGGAAAAACATCCAAAAATTTTCCCCATCAAGAATGTACCATTCAGTGTGATATTAAAAATACATCTTAACCAACCCTAAACCCAACCCCAATATTCCCCCCAACATAAGTGTGTCCTGAGATCTAACCCTAACCCTAACCCTTACCATATGGCCCATTCATTCTAATGAATCTCATAGGCTATAATGGAGAATGGAAAACCATCCAAAAATTTTTCCCATCAAGAGTATACCATTCGGTGTGATATTAAAAATACATCATACCCAACCCTAAACCCAACCCCAATATTCACCCAAACATAAGTGTGTCCTGAGCTCTAACCCTAACCCTAACCCTTACCATATGGGCCCATTCATTCTAATGAATCTCATAGGCTATAATGGAGAATGGAAAACCATCCAAAAAATTTTCCAATCAGGAGTATACCATTCAGTGTGATATTAAAAATAGATCTTACCCAACCCTAAACCCAACCCCAATATTCACCCAAACATAAGTGTGTCCTGAACTCTAACCCTAACCCTAACCCTTACCATATGGGCCCATTCATTTTAATGAATCTCATAGGCTATAATGGAGAATGGAAAAACATCCAAAAATTTTCCCCATCAAGAATGTACCATTCAGTGTGATATTAAAAATACATCTTAACCAACCCTAAACCCAGCCCCAATATTCCCCCCAACATAAGTGTGTCCTGAACTCTAACCCTAACCCTAACCCTTACCATATGGGCCCATTCATTCTAATGAATCTCATAGGCTATAATGGAGAATGGAAAACCATCCAAAATATTTTCCCATCAAGAGTATACCATTCAGTGTGATATTAAAAATAGATCTTACCCAACCCTAAACCCAACCCCAATATTCACCCAAACATAAGTGTGTCCTGAGCTCTAACCCTAACCCTAACCCTTACCATATGGGCCCATTCATTTTAATGAATCTCATAGGCTATAATGGAGAATGTAAAAACATCCAAAAATTTTCCCCATCAAGAATGTACCTTTCAGTGTGATATTAAAAATACATCTTAACCAACTCTAAACCCAACCCCAATATTCCCCCCAACATAAGTGTGTCCTGAACTCTAACCCTAACCCTAACCCTTACCATATGGCCCATTCATTCTAATGAATCTCATAGGCTATAATGGAGAATGGAAAACCATCCAAAAATTTTTCCCATCAAGAGTATACCATTCAGTGTGATATTAAAAATACATCTTACCCAACCCTAAACCCAACCCCAATATTCACCCAAACATAAGTGTGTCCTGAGCTCTAACCCTAACCCTAACCCTTACCATATGGGCCCATTCATTCTAATGGATGTCATAGGCTATAATGGAGAATGGGAAACCATCCAAAAAATTTTCCCATCAAGAGTATACCATTCAGTGTGATATTAAAAATAGATCTTACCCAAACCTGAACCCAACCCCAATATTCACCCAAACATAAGTGTGTCCTGAGCTCTAACCCTAACCCTAACCCTTACCATATGGGCCCATTCATTCTAATGAATCTCAAAGGCTATAATGGAGAATGGAAAACCATCCAAAAATCTTTCCCATCAAGAGTATACCATTCAGTGTGATATTAAAAATAGATCTTACCCAACCCTAAACCCAACCCCAATATTCACCCAAACATAAGTGTGTCCTGAGCTCTACCCCTAACCCTAACCCTTACCATATGGGCCCATTCATTCTAATGAATCTCATAGGCTATAATGGAGAATGGAAAACCATCCAAAAAATTTTCCCATCAAGAGTATACCATTCAGTGTGATATTAAAAATACATCATACCCAACCCTAAACCCAACCCCAATATTCACCCAAACATAAGTGTGTCCTGAGCTCTAACCCTAACCCTAACCCTTACCATATGGGCCCATTCATTCTAATGAATCTCATAGGCTATAATGGAGAATGGAAAACCATCCAAAAAATTTTCCCATCAAGAGTATACCATTCAGTGTGATATTAAAAATAGATCTTACCCAACCCTAAACCCAACCCCAATATTCACCCAAACATAAGTGTGTCCTGAACTCTAACCCTAACCCTAACCCTTACCATATGGGCCCATTCATTTTAATGAATCTCATAGGCTATAATGGAGAATGGAAAAACATCCAAAAAATTTTCCCATCAAGAATGTACCATTCAGTGTGATATTAAAAATACATCTTAACCAACCCTAAACCCAGCCCCAATATTCCCCCCAACATAAGTGTGTCCTGAACTCTAACCCTAACCCTTACCATATGGGCCCATTCATTCTAATGAATCTCATAGGCTATAATGGAGAATGGAAAACCATCCAAAATATTTTCCCATCAAGAGTATACCATTCAGTGTGATATTAAAAATAGATCTTACCCAACCCTAAACCCAACCCCAATATTCACCCAAACATAAGTGTGTCCTGAGCTCTAACCCTAACCCTAACCCTTACCATATGGGCCCATTCATTTTAATGAATCTCATAGGCTATAATGGAGAATGTAAAAACATCCAAAAATTTTCCCCATCAAGAATGTACCTTTCAGTGTGATATTAAAAATACATCTTAACCAACTCTAAACCCAACCCCAATATTCCCCCCAACATAAGTGTGTCCTGAACTCTAACCCTAACCCTAACCCATACCATATGGCCCATTCATTCTAATGAATCTCATAGGCTATAATGGAGAATGGAAAACCATCCAAAAATTTTTCCCATCAAGAGTATACCATTCAGTGTGATATTAAAAATACATCTTACCCAACCCTAAACCCAACCCCAATATTCACCCAAACATAAGTGTGTCCTGAGCTCTAACCCTAACCCTAACCCTTACCATATGGGCCCATTCATTCTAATGGATGTCATAGGCTATAATGGAGAATGGGAAACCATCCAAAAAATTTTCCCATCAAGAGTATACCATTCAGTGTGATATTAAAAATAGATCTTACCCAAACCTGAACCCAACCCCAATATTCACCCAAACATAAGTGTGTCCTGAGCTCTAACCCTAACCCTAACCCTTACCATATGGGCCCATTCATTCTAATGAATCTCAAAGGCTATAATGGAGAATGGAAAACCATCCAAAAATCTTTCCCATCAAGAGTATACCATTCAGTGTGATATTAAAAATAGATCTTACCCAACCCTAAACCCAACCCCAATATTCACCCAAACATAAGTGTGTCCTGAGCTCTAACCCTAACCCTAACCCTTACCATATGGGCCCATTCATTCTAATGAATCTCATAGGCTATAATGGAGAATGGAAAACCATCCAAAAAATTTTCCCATCAAGAGTATACCATTCAGTGTGATATTAAAAATACATCATACCCAACCCTAAACCCAACCCCAATATTCACCCAAACATAAGTGTGTCCTGAGCTCTAACCCTAACCCTTACCATATGGGCCCATTCATTCTAATGAATCTCATAGGCTATAATGGAGAATGGAAAACCATCCAAAAAATTTTCCCATCAAGAGTATACCATTCAGTGTGATATTAAAAATAGATCTTACCCAACCCTAAACCCAACCCCAATATTCACCCAAACATAAGTGTGTCCTGAACTCTAACCCTAACCCTAACCCTTACCATATGGGCCCATTCATTTTAATGAATCTCATAGGGTATAATGGAGAATGGAAAAACATCCAAAAATTTTCCCCATCAAGCAAGTACCTTTCAGTGTGATATTAAAAATACATCTTAACCAACCCTAAACCCAACCCCAATATTCCCCGCAACATAAGTGTGTCCTGAACTCTAACCCTAACCCTAACCCTTACCATATGGGCCCATTCATTCTAATGAATCTCATAGGCTATAATGGAGAATGGAAAACCATCCAAAAAATTTTCCCATCAAGAGTATACCATTCAGTGTGATATTAAAAATAGATCTTACCCAACCCTAAACCCAACCCCAATATTCACCCAAACATGAGTGTGTCCTGAACTCTAACCCTAACCCTAACCCTTACCATATGGGCCCATTCATTCTAATGAATCTCATAGGCTATAATGGAGAATGGAAAACCATCCAAAAATTTTTCCCATCAAGAGTATACCATTCAGTGTGATATTAAAAATAGATCTTACCCAACCCTGAACCCAACCCCAATATTCACCCAAACATAAGTGTGTCCTGAGCTCTAACCCTAACCCTAACCCTTACCATATGGGCCCATTCATTCTAATGAATCTCATAGGCTATAATGGAGAATGGAAAACCATCCAAAAATCTTTCCCATCAAGAGTATACCATTCAGTGTGATATTAAAAATAGATCTTACCCAACCCTAAACCCAACCCCAATATTCACCCAAACATAAGTGTGTCCTAAGCTCTAACCCTAACCCTAACCCTTACCATATGGGCCCATTCATTCTGATGAATCTCATAGGCTATAATGCAGAATGGAAAACCATCCAAAATATTTTCCCATCAAGAGTATACCATTCAGTGTGATATTAAAAATAGATCTTACCCCACCCTAAACCCAACCCCAACATTCACCCAAACATAAGTGTGTCCTGAGCTCTAACCCTAACCCTAACCCTTACCATATGGCCACATTCATTCTAATGAATCTCATAGGCTATAATGGAGAATGGAAAACCATCCAAAAATTTTTCCCATCAAGAGTATACCATTCAGTGTGATATTAAAAATACATCTTACCCAACCCTAAACCCAACCCCAATATTCACCCAAACATAAGTGTGTCCTGAGCTCTAACCCTAACCCTAACCCTTACCATATGGGCCCATTCATTCTAATGAATCTCATAGGCTATAATGGAGAATGGAAAACCATCCAAAAAATTTTCCCATCAAGAGTATACCATTCAGTGTGATATTAAAAATACATCATACCCAACCCTAAACCCAACCCCAATATTCACCCAAACATAAGTGTGTCCTGAGCTCTAACCCTAACCCTAACCCTTACCATATGGGCCCATTCATTCTAATGAATCTCATAGGCTATAATGGAGAATGGAAAACCATCCAAAAAATTTTCCCATCAAGAGTACACCATTCAGTGTGATATTAAAAATAGATCTTACCCAACCCTAAACCCAACCCCAATATTCACCCAAACATAAGTGTGTCCTGAGCTCTAACCCTAACCCTAACCCTTACCATATGGGCCCATTCATTCTAATGAATCTCATAGGCTATAATGGAGAATGGAAAACCATCCAAAAATTTTTCCCATCAAGAGTATACCATTCAGTGTGATATTAAAAATACATCATACCCAACCCTAAACCCAACCCCAATATTCACCCAAACATAAGTGTGTCCTGAGCTCTAACCCTAACCCTAACCCTTACCATATGGGCCCATTCATTCTAATGAATCTCATAGGCTATAATGGAGAATGGAAAAGCATCCAAAAAATTTTCCCATCAAGAGTATACCATTCAGTGTGATATTAAAAATAGATCTTACCCAACCCTAAACCCAACCCCAATATTCACCCAAACATAAGTGTATCCTGAACTCTAACCCTAACCCTAACCCTTACCATATGGGCCCATTCATTTTAATGAATCTCATAGGCTATAATGGAGAATGGAAAAACATCCAAAAATTTTCCCCATCAAGCAAGTACCTTTCAGTGTGATATTAAAAATACATCTTAACCAACCCTAAACCCAACCCCAATATTCCCCCCAACATAAGTGTGTCCTGAACTCTAACCCTAACCCTAACCCTTACCATATGGGCCCATTCATTCTAATGAATCTCATAGGCTATAATGGAGAATGGAAAACCATCCAAAAAATTTTCCCATCAAGAGTATACCATTCAGTGTGATATTAAAAATAGATCTTACCCAACCCTAAACCCAACCCCAATATTCACCCAAACATAAGTGTGTCCTGAACTCTAACCCTAACCCTAACCCTTTACCATATGGGCCCATTCATTTTAATGAATCTCATAGGCTATAATGGAGAATGTAAAAACATCCAAAAATTTTCCCCATCAAGAATGTACCATTCAGTGTGATGTTAAAAATACATCTTAACCAACCCTAAACCCAATCCCAATATTCCCCCCAACATAAGTGTGTCCTGAACTCTAACCCTAACCCTAACCCTTACCATATGGGCCCATTCATTCTAATGAATCTCATAGGCTATAATGGAGAATGGAAAACCATCCAAAAATTTTTCCCATCAAGAGTATACCATTCAGTGTGATATTAAAAATACATCTTACCCAACCCTAAACCCAACCCCAATATTCACCCAAACATAAGTGTGTCCTGAGCTCTAACCCTAACCCTAACCCTTACCATATGGGCCCATTCATTCTAATGAATCTCATAGGCTATAATGGAGAATGGAAAACCATCCAAAAATTTTTCCCATCAAGAGTATACCATTCAGTGTGATATTAAAAATAGATCTTACCCAACCCTGAACCCAACCCCAATATTCACCCAAACATAAGTGTGTCCTGAGCTCTAACCCTAACCCTAACCCTTACCATATGGGCCCATTCATTCTAATGAATCTCATAGGCTATAATGGAGAATGGAAAACCATCCAAAAATCTTTCCCATCAAGAGTATACCATTCAGTGTGATATTAAAAATAGATCTTACCCAACCCTAAACCAAACCCCAATATTCACCCAAACATAAGTGTGTCCTAACCTCTAACCCTAACCCTAACCCTTACCATATGGGCCCATTCATTCTGATGAATCTCATAGGCTATAATGCAGAATGGAAAACCATCCAAAATATTTTCCCATCAAGAGTATACCATTCAGTGTGATATTAAAAATAGATCTTACCCCACCCTAAACCCAACCCCAACATTCACCCAAACATTAGTGTGTCCTGAGCTCTAACCCTAACCCTAACCCTTACCATATGGGCCCATTCATTCTAATGAATCTCATAGGCTATAATGGAGAATGGAAAACCATCCAAAAAATTATCCCAACAAGAGTATACCATTCAGTGTGATATTAAAAATAGATCTTACCCAACCCTAAACCCAACCCCAATATTCACCCAAACATAAGTGTGTCCTGAACTCTAACCCTAACCCTAACCCTTACTATATGGGCCCATTCATTTTAATGAATCTCATAGGCTATAATGGAGAATGGAAAAACATCCAAAAATTTTCCCCATCAAGAATGTACCATTCAGTGTGATATTAAAAATACATCTTAACCAACCCTAAACCGAACCCCAATATTCCCCCCAACATAAGTGTGTCCTGAACTCTAACCCTAACCCTAACCCTTACCATATGAGCCCATTCATTCTAATGAATCTCATAGGCTATAATGGAGAATGGAAAACCATCCAAAAAATTTTCCCATCAAGAGTATACCATTCAGTGTGATATTAAAAATACATCTTACCCAACCCTAAACCCAACCCCAATATTCACCCAAACATAAGTGTGTCCTGAGCTCTAACCCTAACCCTAACCCTTACCATATGGGCCCATTCATTCTAATGAATCTCATAGGCTATAATGGAGAATGGAAAACCATCCAAAAATTTTTCCCATCAAGAGTATACCATTCAGTGTGATATTAAAAATACATCATACCCAACCCTAAACCCAACCCCAATATTCACCCAAACATAAGTGTGTCCTGAGCTCTAACCCTAACCCTAACCCTTACCATATGGGCCCATTCATTCTAATGAATCTCATAGGCTATAATGGAGAATGGAAAACCATCCAAAAAATTTTCCCATCAAGAGTATACCATTCAGTGTGATATTAAAAATAGATCTTACCCAACCCTAAACCCAACCCCAATATTCACCCAAACATAAGTGTGTCCTGAGCTCTAACCCTAACCCTAACCCTTACCATATGGGCCCATTCATTCTAATGAATCTCATAGGCTATAATGGAGAATGGAAAACCATCCAAAATTTTTTCCCATCAAGAGTATAAAATTCAGTGTGATATTAAAAATACATCATACCCAACCCTAAACCCAACCCCAATATTCACCCAAACATAAGTGTGTCCTGAGCTCTAACCCTAACCCTTACCATATGGGCCCATTCATTCTAATGAATCTCATAGGCTATAATGGAGAATGGAAAACCATCCAAAAAATTATCCCATCAAGAGTATACCATTCAGTGTGATATTAAAAATAGATCTTACCCAACCCTAAACCCAACCCCAATATTCACCCAAACATAAGTGTGTCCTGAACTCTAACCCTAACCCTAACCCTTACCATATGGGCCCATTCATTTTAATGAATCTCATAGGCTATAATGGAGAATGGAAAAACATCCAAAAAATTTTCCCATCAAGAGTATACCATTCAGTGTGATATTAAAAATACATCTTACCCAACCCTAAACCCAACCCCAATATTCACCCAAACATAAGTGTGTCCTGAACTCTAACCCTAACCCTAACCCTTACCATATGGGCCCATTCATTCTAATGAATCTCATAGGCTATAATGGAGAATGGAAAAACATCCAAAAATTTTCCCCATCAAGAATGTACCATTCAGTGTGATATTAAAAATACATCTTAACCAACCCTAAACCCAACCCCAATATTCCCCCCAACATAAGTGTGTCCTGAACTCTAACCCTAACCCTAACCCTTACCATATGGGCCCATTCATTCTAATGAATCTCATAGGCTATAATGGAGAATGGAAAACCATCCAAAAATTTTTCCCATCAAGAGTATACCATTCAGTGTGATATTAAAAATAGATCTTACCCAACCCTGAACCCAACCCCAATATTCACCCAAACATAAGTGTGTCCTGAGCTCTAACCCTAACCCTAACCCTTACCATATGGGCCCATTCATTCTAATGAATCTCATAGGCTATAATGGAGAATGGAAAACCATCCAAAAATCTTTCCCATCAAGAGTATACCATTCAGTGTGATATTAAAAATAGATCTTACCCAACCCTAAACCCAACCCCAATATTCACCCAAACATAAGTGTGTCCTAAGCTCTAACCCTAACCCTAACCCTTACCATATGGGCCCATTCATTCTGATGAATCTCATAGGCTATAATGCAGAATGGAAAACCATCCAAAATATTTTCCCATCAAGAGTATACCATTCAGTGTGATATTAAAAATAGATCTTACCCCACCCTAAACCCAACCCCAACATTCACCCAAACATAAGTGTGTCCTGAGCTCTAACCCTAACCCTAACCCTTACCATATGGGCCCATTCATTCTAATGAATCTCATAGGCTATAATGGAGAATGGAAAACCATCCAAAAATTTTTCCCATCAAGAGTATACCATTCAGTGTGATATTAAAAATAGATCTTACCCAACCCTAAACCCAACCCCAATATTCACCCAAACATAAGTGTGTCCTGAACTCTAACCCTAACCCTAACCCTTACTATATGGGCCCATTCATTTTAATGAATCTCATAGGCTATAATGGAGAATGGAAAAACATCCAAAAATTTTCCCCATCAAGAATGTACCATTCAGTGTGATATTAAAAATACATCTTAACCAACCCTAAACCGAACCCCAATATTCCCCCCAACATAAGTGTGTCCTGAACTCTAACCCTAACCCTAACCCTTACCATATGAGCCCATTCATTCTAATGAATCTCATAGGCTATAATGGAGAATGGAAAACCATCCAAAAAATTTTCCCATCAAGAGTATACCATTCAGTGTGATATTAAAAATACATCTTACCCAACCCTAAACCCAACCCCAATATTCACCCAAACATAAGTGTGTCCTGAGCTCTAACCCTAACCCTAACCCTTACCATATGGGCCCATTCATTCTAATGAATCTCATAGGCTATAATGGAGAATGGAAAACCATCCAAAAATTTTTCCCATCAAGAGTATACCATTCAGTGTGATATTAAAAATACATCATACCCAACCCTAAACCCAACCCCAATATTCACCCAAACATAAGTGTGTCCTGAGCTCTAACCCTAACCCTAACCCTTACCATATGGGCCCATTCATTCTAATGAATCTCATAGGCTATAATGGAGAATGGAAAACCATCCAAAAAATTTTCCCATCAAGAGTATACCATTCAGTGTGATATTAAAAATAGATCTTACCCAACCCTAAACCCAACCCCAATATTCACCCAAACATAAGTGTGTCCTGAGCTCTAACCCTAACCCTAACCCTTACCATATGGGCCCATTCATTCTAATGAATCTCATAGGCTATAATGGAGAATGGAAAACCATCCAAAAATTTTTCCCATCAAGAGTATACCATTCAGTGTGATATTAAAAATACATCATACCCAACCCTAAACCCAACCCCAATATTCACCCAAACATAACTGTGTCCTGAGCTCTAACCCTAACCCTTACCATATGGGCCCATTCATTCTAATGAATCTCATAGGCTATAATGGAGAATGGAAAACCATCCAAAAAATTATCCCATCAAGAGTATACCATTCAGTGTGATATTAAAAATAGATCTTACCCAACCCTAAACCCAACCCCAATATTCACCCAAACATAAGTGTGTCCTGAACTCTAACCCTAACCCTAACCCTTACCATATGGGCCCATTCATTTTAATGAATCTCATAGGCTATAATGGAGAATGGAAAAACATCCAAAAAATTTTCCCATCAAGAGTATACCATTCAGTGTGATATTAAAAATAGATCTTACCCAACCCTAAACCCAACCCCAATATTCACCCAAACATAAGTGTGTCCTGAACTCTAACCCTAACCCTAACCCTTACCATATGGGCCCATTCATTCTAATGAATCTCATAGGCTATAATGGAGAATGGAAAAACATCCAAAAATTTTCCCCATCAAGAATGTACCATTCAGTGTGATATTAAAAATACATCTTAACCAACCCTAAACCCAACCCCAATATTCCCCCCAACATAAGTGTGTCCTGAACTCTAACCCTAACCCTAACCCTTACCATATGGGCCCATACATTCTAATGAATCTCATAGGCTATAATGGAGAATGGAAAACCATCCAAAAAATTTTCCCATCAAGAGTATACCATTCAGTGTGATATTAAAAATACATTTTACCCAACCCTAAACCCAACCCCAATATTCACCCAAACATAAGTGTGTCCTGAGCTCTAACCCTAACCCTAACCCTTACCATATGGGCCCATTCATTCTAATGAATCTCATAGGCTATAATGGAGAATGGAAAACCATCCAAAAATTTTCCCATCAAGAGTATACCATTCAGTGTGTTATTAAAAATATATCATACCCAACCCTAAACCCAACCCCAATATTCACCCAAACATAAGTGTGTCCTGAGCTCTAACCCTAACCCTAACCCTTACCATATGGGCCCATTCATTCTAATGAATCTCATAGGCTATAATGGAGAATGGAAAACCATCCAAAAAATTTTCCCATCAAGAGTATACCATTCAGTGTGATATTAAAAATAGATCTTACCCAACCCTAAACCCAACCCCAATATTCACCCAAACATAAGTGTGTCCTGAACTCTAACTCTAACCCTAACCCTTACCATATGGGCCCATTCATTTTAATGAATCTCATAGGCTATAATGGAGAATGGAAAAACATCCAAAAATTTTCCCCATCAAGAATGTACCTTTCAGTGTGATATTAAAAATACATCTTAACCAACCCTAAACCCAACCCCAATATTCCCCCCAACATAAGAGTGTCCTGAACTCTAACTCTAACCCTAACGCTTACCATATGGGCCCATTCATTCTAATGAATCTCATAGGCTATAATGGAGAATGGAAAACCATCCAAAAAATTTTCCCATCAAGAGTATACCATTCAGTGTGATATTAAAAATAGATCTTACCCAACCCTAAACCCAACCCCAATATTCACCCAAACATAAGTGTGTCCTGAACTCTAACCCTAACCCTAACCCTTACTATATGGGCCCATTCATTTTAATGAATCTCATAGGCTATAATGGAGAATGGAAAAACATCCAAAAATTTTCCCCATCAAGAATGTACCATTCAGTGTGATATTAAAAATACATCTTAACCAACCCTAAACCGAACCCCAATATTCCCCCCAACACAAGTGTGTCCTGAACTCTAACCCTAACCCTAACCCTTATCATATGAGCCCATTCATTCTAATGAATCTCATAGGCTATAATGGAGAATGGAAAACCATCCAAAAAATTTTCCCATCAAGAGTATACCATTCAGTGTGATATTAAAAATACATCTTACCCAACCCTAAACCCAACCCCAATATTCACCCAAACATAAGTGTGTCCTGAGCTCTAACCCTAACCCTAACCCTTACCATATGGGCCCATTCATTCTAATGAATCTCATAGGCTATAATGGAGAATGGAAAACCATCCAAAAAATTTTCCCATCAAGAGTATACCATTCAGTGTGATATTAAAAATACATCATACCCAACCCTAAACCCAACCCCAATATTCACCCAAACATAAGTGTGTCCTGAGCTCTAACCCTAACCCTAACCCTTACCATATGGGCCCATTCATTCTAATGAATCTCATAGGCTATAATGGAGAATGGAAAACCATCCAAAAAATTTTCCCATCAAGAGTATACCATTCAGTGTGATATTAAAAATAGATCTTACCCAACCCTAAACCCAACCCCAATATTCACCCAAACATAAGTGTGTCCTGAACTCTAACCCTAACCCTAACCCTTACCATATGGGCCCATTCATCTTAATGAATCTCATAGGCTATAATGGAGAATGGAAAAACATCCAAAAATTTTCCCCATCAAGAATGTACCATTCAGTGTGATGTTAAAAATACATCTTAACCAACCCTAAACCCAATCCCAATATTCCCCCCAACATAAGTGTGTCCTGAACTCTAACCCTAACCCTAACCCTTACATATGGGCCCATTCATTCTAATGAATCTCATAGGCTATAATGGAGAATGGAAAACCATCCAAAAATTTTTCCCATCAAGAGTATACCATTCAGTGTGATATTAAAAATACATCTTACCCAACCCTAAACCCAACCCCAATATTCACCCAAACATAAGTGTGTCCTGAGCTCTAACCCTAACCCTAACCTTTACCATATGGGCCCATTCATTCTAATGAATCTCATAGGCTATAATGGAGAATGGAAAACCATCCAAAAATTTTTCCCATCAAGAGTATACCATTCAGTGTGATATTAAAAATTGATCTTATCCAACCCTGAACCCAACCCCAATATTCACCCAAACATAAGTGTGTCCTGAGCTCTAACCCTAACCCTAACCCTTACCATATGGGCCCATTCATTCTAATGAATCTCATAGGCTATAATGGAGAATGGAAAACCATCCAAAAATCTTTCCCATCAAGAGTATACCATTCAGTGTGATATTAAAAATAGATCTTACCCAACCCTAAACGCAACCCCAATATTCACCCAAACATAAGTGTGTCCTAAGCTCTAACCCTAACCCTAACCCTTACCATATGGGGCCATTCATTTTAATGAATCTCATAGGTTATAATGGAGAATGGAAAACCATCCAAAAATTTTTCCCATCAAGAGTATACCATTCAGTGTGATATTAAAAATACATCATTCCCAACCCTAAACCCAACCCCAATATTCACCTAAACATAAGTGTGTTCTGAGCTCTAACCCTAACCCTAACCCTTACCATATGGGCCCATTCATTCTCATGAATCTCATAGGCTATAATGGAGAATGGAAAACCATCCAAAAAATTTTCCCATCAAGATGTATACCATTCAGTGTGATATTAAAAATAGATCTTACCCAACCCTAAACCCAACCCCAATATTCACCCAAACATAAGTGTGTCCTGAACTCTAACCCTAACCCTAACCCTTACCATATGGGCCCATTCATTCTAATGAATCTCATAGGGTATAATGGAGAATGGAAAACCATCCAAAAATTTTTCCCATCAAGAGTATACCATTCAGTGTGATATTAAAAATACATCATTCCCAACCCTAAACCCAACCCCAATATTCACCTAAACATAAGTGTGTTCTGAGCTCTAACCCTAACCCTAACCCTTACCATATGGGCCCATTCATTCTAATGAATCTCATAGGCTATAATGGAGAATGGAAAACCATCCAAAAAATTTTCCCATCAAGATGTATACCATTCAGTGTGATTTTAAAAATACATCTTACCCAACCCTAAACCCAACCCCAATATTCACCCAAACATAAGTGTGTCCTGAACTCTAACCCTAACCCTAACCCTTACCATATGGGCCCATTCATTTTAATGAATCTCATAGGCTATAATGGAGAATGGAAAAACATCCAAAAATTTTCCCCATCAAGAATGTACCATTCAGTGTGATATTAAAAATACATCTTAACCAACCCTAAACCCAACCCCAATATTCACCCAAACATAAGTGTGTCCTGAGCTCTAACCCTAACCCTAACCCTTACCATATGGGCCCATTCATTCTAATGAATGTCATAGGCTATAATGGAGAATGGGAAACCATCCAAAAAATTTTCCCATCAAGAGTATACCATTCAGTGTGATATTAAAAATAGATCTTACCCCACCCTAAACCCAACCCCAATATTCACCCAAACATAAGTGTGTCCTGAGCTCTAACCCTAACCCTAACCCTTACCATATGGGCGCATTCATTCTAATGAATCTCATAGGCTATAATGGAGAATGGAAAACCATTCAAAAAATTTTCCCATCAAGAGTATACCATTCAGTGTGATATTAAAAATAGATCTTACCCCACCCTAAACCCAACCCCAATATTCACCCAAACATAAGTGTGTCCTGAGCTCTAACCCTAACCCTAACCCTTACCATATGGGCCCATTCATTCTAATGAATCTCATAGGCTATAATGGAGAATGGAAAACCATCCAAAAAATTTTCCCATCAAGAGTATACCATTCAGAGTGATATTAAAAATACATCTTAACCAACCCTAAACTCAACCCCAATATTCACCCAAACATAAGTGTGTCCTGAACTCTAACCCTAACCCTAACCCTTACCATATGGGCCCATTCATTTTAATGAATCTCATAGGCTATAATGGAGAATGGAAAAACATCCAAAAATTTTCCCCATCAAGAATGTACCTTTCAGTGTGATATTAAAAATACATCTTAACCAAACCTAAACCCAACCCCAATATTCCCCCCAACATAAGTGTGTCCTGAACTCTAACCCTAACCCTAACCCTTACCATATGGGCCCATTCATTCTAATGAATCTTAAAGGCTATAATGGAGAATGGAAAACCATCCAAAAAATTTTCCCATCAAGAGTATACCATTCAGTGTGATGTTAAAAATACATCATACCCAACCCTAAACCCAACCCCAATATTCACCCAAACATAAGTGTGTCCTGAACTCTAACCCTAACCCTAACCCTTACCATATGGGCCCATTCATTTTAATGAATCTCATAGGCTATAATGGAGAATGGAAAAACATCCAAAAATTTTCCCCATCAAGAATGTACCATTCAGTGTGATATTAAAAATACATCTTAACCAACCCTAAACCCAACCCCAATATTCCCCCCAACATAAGTGTGTCCTGAGCTCTAACCCTAACCCTAACCCTTACCATATGGGCCCATTCATTCTAATGAATCTCATAGGCTATAATGGAGAATGGAAAACCATCCAAAAATTTTTCCCATCAAGAGTATACCATTCGGTGTGATATTAAAAATACATCATACCCAACCCTGAACCCAACCCCAATATTCACCCAAACATAAGTGTGTCCTGAGCTCTAACCCTAACCCTAACCCTTACCATATGGGCCCATTCATTCTAATGAATCTCATAGGCTATAATGGAGAATGGAAAACCATCCAAAAATTTTTCCCATCAAGAGTATACCATTCAGTGTGATATTAAAAATAGATCTTACCCAACCCTAAACCCAACCCCAATATTCACCCAAACATAAGTGTGTCCTGAACTCTAACCCTAACCCTAACCCTTACCATATGGGCCCATTCATTTTAATGAATCTCATAGGCTATAATGGAGAATGGAAAAACATCCAAAAATTTTCCCCATCAAGAATGTACCATTCAGTGTGATATTAAAAATACATCTTAACCAACCCTAAACCCAACCCCAATATTCCCCCCAACATAAGTGTGTCCTGAACTCTAACCCTAACCCTAACCCTTACCATATGGGCCCATTCATTCTAATGAATCTCATAGGCTATAATGGAGAATGGAAAACCATCCAAAAATTTTTCCCATCAAGAGTATACCATTCGGTGTGATATTAAAAATACATCATACCCAACCCTAAACCCAACCCCAATATTCACCCAAACATAAGTGTGTCCTGAGCTCTAACCCTAACCCTAACCCTTACCATATGGGCCCATTCATTCTAATGAATCTCATAGGCTATAATGGAGAATGGAAAACCATCCAAAATTTTTTCCCATCAAGAGTATACCATTCAGTGTGATATTAAAAATAGATCTTACCCAACCCTAAACCCAACCCCAATATTCACCCAAACATAAGTGTGTCCTGAACTCTAACCCTAACCCTTACCATATGGGCCCATTCATTTTAATGAATCTCATAGGCTATAATGGAGAATGGAAAAACATCCAAAAATTTTCCCCATCAAGAATGTACCATTCAGTGTGATATTAAAAATACATCTTAACCAACCCTAAACCCAACCCCAATATTCCCCCCAACATAAGTGTGTCCTGAGATCTAACCCTAACCCTAACCCTTACCATATGGGCCCATTCATTCTAATGAATCTCATAGGCTATAATGGAGAATGGAAAACCATCCAAAAAATTTTCCCATCAAGAGTATACCATTCAGTGTGATATTAAAAATAGATCTTACCCAACCCTAAACCCAACCCCAATATTCACCCAAACATAAGTGTGTCCTGAACTCTAACCCTAACCCTAACCCTTACCATATGGGCCCATTCATTTTAATGAATCTCATAGGCTATAATGGAGAATGGAAAAACATCCAAAAATTTTCCCCATCAAGAATGTACCATTCAGTGTGATATTAAAAATACATCTTAACCAACCCTAAACCCAGCCCCAATATTCCCCCCAACATAAGTGTGTCCTGAACTCTAACCCTAACCCTAACCCTTACCATATGGGCCCATTCATTCTAATGAATCTCATAGGCTATAATGGAGAATGGAAAACCATCCAAAATATTTTCCCATCAAGAGTATACCATTCAGTGTGATATTAAAAATAGATCTTACCCAACCCTAAACCCAACCCCAATATTCACCCAAACATAAGTGTGTCCTGAGCTCTAACCCTAACCCTAACCCTTACCATATGGGCCCATTCATTTAATGAATCTCATAGGCTATAATGGAGAATGTAAAAACATCCAAAAATTTTCCCCATCAAGAATGTACCTTTCAGTGTGATATTAAAAATACATCTTAACCAACTCTAAACCCAACCCCAATATTCCCCCCAACATAAGTGTGTCCTGAACTCTAACCCTAACCCTAACCCTTACCATATGGGCCCATTCATTCTAATGAATCTCATAGGCTATAATGGAGAATGGAAAACCATCCAAAAATTTTTCCCATTAAGAGTATACCATTCGGTGTGATATTAAAAATACATCATACCCAACCCTAAACCCAACCCCAATATTCACCCAAACATAAGTGTGTCCTGAGCTCTAACCCTAACCCTAACCCTTACCATATGGGCCCATTCATTCTAATGAATCTCATAGGCTATAATGGAGAATGGAAAACCATCCAAAAATTTTTCCCATCAAGAGTATACCATTCGGTGTGATATTAAAAATACATCATACCCAACCCTAAACCCAACCCCAATATTCACCCAAACATAAGTGTGTCCTGAGCTCTAACCCTAACCCTAACCCTTACCATATGGGCCCATTCATTCTAATGAATCTCATAGGCTATAATGGAGAATGGAAAACCATCCAAAAAATTTTCCCATCAAGAGTATACCATTCAGTGTGATATTAAAAATAGATCTTACCCAACCCTAAACCCAACCCCAATATTCACCCAAACATAAGTGTGTCCTGAACTCTAACCCTAACCCTAACCCTTACCATATGGGCCCATTCATTTTAATGAATCTCATAGGCTATAATGGAGAATGGAAAAACATCCAAAAATTTTCCCCATCAAGAATGTACCATTCAGTGTGATATTAAAAATACATCTTAACCAACCCTAAACCCAGCCCCAATATTCCCCCCAACATAAGTGTGTCCTGAACTCTAACCCTAACCCTAACCCTTACCATATGGGCCCATTCATTCTAATGAATCTCATAGGCTATAATGGAGAATGGAAAACCATCCAAAAAATTTTCCCATCAAGAGTATACCATTCAGTGTGATATTAAAAATAGATCTTACCCAACCCTAAACCCAACCCCAATATTCACCCAAACATAAGTGTGTCCTGAACTCTAACCCTAACCCTAACCCTTACCATATGGGCCCATTCATTTTAATGAATCTCATAGGCTATAATGGAGAATGGAAAAACATCCAAAAATTTTCCCCATCAAGAATGTACCATTCAGTGTGATATTAAAAATACATCTTAACCAACCCTAAACCCAGCCCCAATATTCCCCCCAACATAAGTGTGTCCTGAACTCTAACCCTAACCCTAACCCTTACCATATGGGCCCATTCATTCTAATGAATCTCATAGGCTATAATGGAGAATGGAAAACCATCCAAAATATTTTCCCATCAAGAGTATACCATTCAGTGTGATATTAAAAATAGATCTTACCCAACCCTAAACCCAACCCCAATATTCACCCAAACATAAGTGTGTCCTGAGCTCTAACCCTAACCCTAACCCTTACCATATGGGCCCATTCATTTTAATGAATCTCATAGGCTATAATGGAGAATGTAAAAACATCCAAAAATTTTCCCCATCAAGAATGTACCTTTCAGTGTGATATTAAAAATACATCTTAACCAACTCTAAACCCAACCCCAATATTCCCCCCAACATAAGTGTGTCCTGAACTCTAACCCTAACCCTAACCCTTACCATATGGCCCATTCATTCTAATGAATCTCATAGGCTATAATGGAGAATGGAAAACCATCCAAAAAATTTTCCCATTAAGAGTATACCATTCAGTGTGATATTAAAAATACATCTTACCCAACCCTAAACCCAACCCCAATATTCACCCAAACATAAGTGTGTCCTGAGCTCTAACCCTAACCCTAACCCTTACCATATGGGCCCATTCATTCTAATGGATGTCATAGGCTATAATGGAGAATGGGAAACCATCCAAAAATTTTTCCCATCAAGAGTATACCATTCAGTGTGATATTAAAAATAGATCTTACCCAAACCTGAACCCAACCCCAATATTCACCCAAACATAAGTGTGTCCTGAGCTCTAACCCTAACCCTTACCATATGGGCCCATTCATTCTAATGAATCTCATAGGCTATAATGGAGAATGGAAAAACATCCAAAAATCTTTCCCATCAAGAGTATACCATTCAGTGTGATATTAAAAATAGATCTTACCCAACCCTAAACCCAACCCCAATATTCACCCAAACAGAAGTGTGTCCTAAGCTCTAACCCTAACCCTAACCCTTACCATATGGGCGCATTCATTCTAATGAATCTCATAGGCTATAATGGAGAATGGAAAACCATCCAAAAAATTTTCCCATCAAGAGTATACCATTCAGTGTGATATTAAAAATAGATCTTACCCCACCCTAAACCCAACCCCAATATTCACCCAAACATAAGTGTGTCCTGAGCTCTAACCCTAACCCTAACCCTTACCATATGGGCGCATTCATTCTAATGAATCTCATAGGCTATAATGGAGAATGGAAAACCATCCAAAAATTTTTCCCATCAAGAGTATACCATTCAGTGTGATATTAAAAATAGATCTTACCCCACCCTAAACCCAACCCCAATATTCACCCAAACATAAGTGTGTCCTGAGCTCTAACCCTAACCCTAACCCTTACCATATGGGCCCATTCATTCTAATGAATCTCATAGGCTATAATGGAGAATGGAAAACCATCCAAAAAATTTTCCCATCAAGAATATACCATTCAGAGTGATATTAAAAATACATCTTAACCAACCCTAAACTCAACCCCAATATTCACCCAAACATAAGTGTGTCCTGAACTCTAACCCTAACCCTAACCCTTACCATATGGGCCCATTCATTTTAATGAATCTCATAGGCTATAATGGAGAATGGAAAAACATCCAAAAATTTTCCCCATCAAGAATGTACCTTTCAGTGTGATATTAAAAATACATCTTAACCAAACCTAAACCCAACCCCAATATTCCCCCCAACATAAGTGTGTCCTGAACTCTAACCCTAACCCTAACCCTTACCATATGGGCCCATTCATTCTAATGAATCTTATAGGCTATAATGGAGAATGGAAAACCATCCAAAAAATTTTCCCATCAAGAGTATACCATTCAGTGTGATGTTAAAAATACATCATACCCAACCCTAAACCCAACCCCAATATTCACCCAAACATAAGTGTGTCCTGTGCTCTAACCCTAACCCTAACCCTTACCATATGGGCCCATTCATTCTAATGAATCTCATAGGCTATAATGGAGAATGGAAAACCATCCAAAAAATTTTCCCATCAAGAGTATACCATTCAGTGTGATATTAAAAATAGATCTTACCCAACCCTAAACCCAACCCCAATATTTACCCAAACATAAGTGTGTCCTGAACTCTAACCCTAACCCTAACCCTTACCATATGGGCCCATTCATTTTAATGAATCTCATAGGCTATAATGGAGAATGAAAAAACATCCAAAAATTTTCCCCATCAAGAATGTACCATTCAGTGTGATATTAAAAATACATCTTAACCAACCCTAAACCCAACCCCAATATTCCCCCCAACATAAGTGTGTCCTGAACTCTAACCCTAACCCTAACCCTTACCATATGGGCCCATTCATTCTAATGAATCTCATAGGCTATAATGGAGAATGGAAAACCATCCAAAAAATTTTCCCATCAAGAGTATACCATTCAGTGTGATATTAAAAATAGATCTTACCCAACCCTAAACCCAACCCCAATATTCACCAAAACATAAGTGTGTCCTGAACTCTAACCCTAACCCTAACCCTTACCATATGGGCCCATTCATTTTAATGAATCTCATAGGTAATAATGGAGAATGGAAAAACATCCAAAAAATTTTCCCATCAAGAATGTAACATTCAGTGTGATATTAAAAATACATCTTAACCAACCCTAAACCCAACCCCAATATTCCCCCCAACATAAGTGTGTCCTGAACTCTAACCCTAACCCTAACCCTTACCATATGGGCCCATTCATTCTAATGAATCTCATAGGCTATAATGGAGAATGGAAAACCATCCAAAAATTTTTCCCATCAAGAGTATACCATTCAGTGTGATATTAAAAATAGATCTTACCCAACCCTAAACCCAACCCCAATATTCACCCAAACATAAGTGTGTCCTGAACTCTAACCCTAACCCTAACCCTTACCATATGGGGCCATTCATTTTAATGAATCTCATAGGTTATAATGGAGAATGGAAAAACATCCAAAAATTTTCCCCATCAAGAATGTACCATTCAGTGTGATATTAAAATTACATCTTAACCAACCCTAAACCCAACCCCAATATTCCCCCCAACATAAGTGTGTCCTGAACTCTAACCCTAACCCTAACCCTTACCATATGGGCCCATTCATTCTAATGAATCTCATAGGCTATAATGGAGAATGGAAAACCATCCAAAAAATTTTCCCATCAAGATGTATACCATTCAGTGTGATATTAAAAATAGATCTTACCCAACCCTAAACCCAACCCCAATATTCACCCAAACATAAGTGTGTCCTGAACTCTAACCCTAACCCTAACCCTTACCATATGGGCCCATTCATTCTAATGAATCTCATAGGGTATAATGGAGAATGGAAAACCATCCAAAAATTTTTCCCATCAAGAGTATACCATTCAGTGTGATATTAAAAATACATCATTCCCAACCCTAAACCCAACCCCAATATTCACCTAAACATAAGTGTGTTCTGAGCTCTAACCCTAACCCTAACCCTTACCATATGGGCCCATTCATTCTAATGAATCTCATAGGCTATAATGGAGAATGGAAAACCAACCAAAAAATTTTCCCATCAAGAGTATACCATTCAGTGTGATATTAAAAATAGATCTTACCCAACCCTAAACCCAACCCCAATATTCACACAAACATAAGTGTGTCCTGAACTCTAACCCTAACCCTAACCCTTACCATATGGGCCCATTCATTTTAATGAATCTCATAGGCTATAATGGAGAATGGAAAAACATACAAAATTTTTTCCCATCAAGAATGTACCATTCAGTGTGATATTAAAAATACATCTTAACCAACCCTAAACCCAACCCCAATATTCCCCCCAACATAAGTGTGTCCTGAACTCTAACCCTAACCCTAACCCTTACCATATGGGCCCATTCATTCTAATGAATCTCATAGGCTATAATGGAGAATGGAAAACCATCCAAAAATTTTTCCCATCAAGAGTATACCATTCAGTGTGATATTAAAAATAGATCTTACCCAACCCTAAACCCAACCCCAATATTCACCCAAACATAAGTGTGTCCTGAACTCTAACCCTAACCCTAACCCTTACCATATGGGCCCTTTCATTTTAATGAATCTCATAGGTTATAATGGAGAATGGAAAACCATCCAAAAAATTTCCCCATCAAGAATGTACCATTCAGTGTGATATTAAAATTACATCTTAACCAACCCTAAACCCAACCCCAATATTCCCCCCAACATAAGTGTGTCCTGAACTCTAACCCTAACCCTAACCCTTACCATATGGGCCCATTCATTCTAATGAATCTCATAGGCTATAATGGAGAATGGAAAACCATCCAAAAATTTTTCCCATCAAGATGTATACCATTCAGTGTGATATTAAAAATAGATCTTACCCAACCCTAAACCCAACCCCAATATTCACCCAAACATAAGTGTGTCCTGAACTCTAACCCTAACCCTAACCCTTACCATATGGGCCCATTCATTTTAATGAATCTCATAGGCTATAATGGAGAATGGAAAAACATCCAAAAATTTTCCCCATCAAGAATGTACCATTCAGTGTGATATTAAAAATACATCTTAACCAACCCTAAACCCAACCCCAATATTCCCCCCAACATAAGTGTGTCCTGAACTCTAACCCTAACCCTAACCCTTACCATATGGGCCCATTCATTCTAATGAATCTCACAGGCTATAATGGAGAATGGAAAAACATCCAAAAAATTTTCCCATCAAGAGTATACCATTCAGTGTGATATTAAAAATAGATCTTACCCAACCCTGAACCCAACCCCAATATTCACCCAAACATAAGTGTGTCCTAAGCTCTAACCCTAACCCTAACCCTTACCATATGGGCGCATTCATTCTAATGAATCTCATTGGCTATAATGGAGAATGGAAAACCATCCAAAATATTTTCCCATCAAGAGTATACCATTCAGTGTGATATTAAAAATAGATCTTACCCAACCCTAAACCCAACCCCAATATTCACACAAACATAAGTGTGTCCTGAACTCTAACCCTAACCCTAACCCTTACCATATGGGCCCATTCATTTTAATGAATCTCATAGGCTATAATGGAGAATGGAAAAACATCAAAAAATTTTCCCCATCAAGAATGTACCATTCAGTGTGATATTAAAAATACATCTTAACCAACCCTAAACCCAACCCCAATATTCCCCCCAACATAAGTGTGTCCTGAACTCTAACCCTAACCCTAACCCTTACCATATGGGCCCATACATTCTAATGAATCTCATAGGCTATAATGGAGAATGGAAAACCATCCAAAAAGTTTTCCCATCAAGATGTATACCATTCAGTGTGATATTAAAAATAGATCTTACCCAACCCTAAACCCAACCCCAATATTCACCCAAACATAAGTGTGTCCTGAACTCTAACCCTAACCCTAACCCTTACCATATGGGCCCATTCATTCTAATGAATCTCATAGGGTATAATGGAGAATGGAAAACCATCCAAAAATTTTTCCCATCAAGAGTATACCATTCAGTGTGATATTAAAAATACATCATTCCCAACCCTAAACCCAACCCCAATATTCACCTAAACATAAGTGTGTTCTGAGCTCTAACCCTAACCCTAACCCTTACCATATGGGCCCATTCATTCTAATGAATCTCATAGGCTATAATGGAGAATGGAAAACCAACCAAAAAATTTTCCCATCAAGAGTATACCATTCAGTGTGATATTAAAAATAGATCTTACCCAACCCTAAACCCAACCCCAATATTCACACAAACATAAGTGTGTCCTGAACTCTAACCCTAACCCTAACCCTTACCATATGGGCCCATTCATTTTAATGAATCTCATAGGCTATAATGGAGAATGGAAAAACATACAAAATTTTTTCCCATCAAGAATGTACCATTCAGTGTGATATTAAAAATACATCTTAACCAACCCTAAACCCAACCCCAATATTCCCCCCAACATAAGTGTGTCCTGAACTCTAACCCTAACCCTAACCCTTACCATATGGGCCCATTCATTCTAATGAATCTCATAGGCTATAATGGAGAATGGAAAACCATCCAAAAAATTTTCCCATCAAGATGTATACCATTCAGTGTGATATTAAAAATAGATCTTACCCAACCCTAAACCCAACCCCAATATTCACCCAAACATAAGTGTGTCCTGAACTCTAACCCTAACCCTAACCCTTACCATATGGGCCCATTCATTTTAATGAATCTCATAGGCTATAATGGAGAATGGAAAAACATCCAAAAATTTTCCCCATCAAGAATGTACCATTCAGTGTGATATTAAAAATACATCTTAACCAACCCTAAACCCAACCCCAATATTCCCCCCAACATAAGTGTGTCCTGAACTCTAACCCTAACCCTAACCCTTACCATATGGGCCCATTCATTTTAATGAATCTCATAGGCTATAATGGAGAATGTAAAAACATCCAAAAATTTTCCCCATCAAGAATGTACCTTTCAGTGTGATATTAAAAATACATCTTAACCAACTCTAAACCCAACCCCAATATTCCCCCCAACATAAGTGTGTCCTGAACTCTAACCCTAACCCTAACCCCTACCATATGGCCCATTCATTCTAATGAATCTCATAGGCTATAATGGAGAATGGAAAACCATCCAAAAATTTTTCCCATCAAGAGTGTACCATTCAGTGTGATATTAATAATACATCTTACCCAACCCTAAACCCAACCCCAATATTCACCCAAACATAAGTGTGTCCTGAGCTCTAACCCTAACCCTAACCCTTACCATATGGGCCCATTCATTCTAATGAATCTCATAGGCTATAATGGAGAATGGAAAAACATCCAAAAAATTTTCCCATCAAGAGTATACCATTCAGTGTGATATTAAAAATAGATCTTACCCAACCCTGAACCCAACCCCAATATTCACCCAAACATAAGTGTGTCCTAAGCTCTAACCCTAACCCTAACCCTTACCATATGGGCCCATTCATTCTAATGAATCTCATTGGCTATAATGGAGAATGGAAAACCATCCAAAATATTTTCCCATCAAGAGTATACCATTCAGTGTGATATTAAAAATAGATCTTACCCAACCCTAAACCCAACCCCAATATTCACACAAACATAAGTGTGTCTTGAACTCTAACCCTAACCCTAACCCTTACCATATGGGCCCATTCATTTTAATGAATCTCATAGGCTATAATGGAGAATGGAAAAACATCAAAAAATTTTCCCCATCAAGAATGTACCATTCAGTGTGATATTAAAAATACATCTTAACCAACCCTAAACCCAACCCCAATATTCCCCCCAACATAAGTGTGTCCTGAACTCTAACCCTAACCCTAACCCTTACCATATGGGCCCATTCATTCTAATGAATCTCATAGGCTATAATGGAGAATGGAAAACCATCCAAAAATTTTTCCCATCAAGATGTATACCATTCAGTGTGATATTAAAAATAGATCTTACCCAACCCTAAACCCAACCCCAATATTCACCCAAACATAAGTGTGTCCTGAACTCTAACCCTAACCCTAACCCTTACCATATGGGCCCATTCATTCTAATGAATCTCATAGGGTATAATGGAGAATGGAAAACCATCCAAAAATTTTTCCCATCAAGAGTATACCATTCAGTGTGATATTAAAAATACATCATTCCCAACCCTAAACCCAACCCCAATATTCACCTAAACATAAGTGTGTTCTGAGCTCTAACCCTAACCCTAACCCTTACCATATGGGCCCATTCATTCTAATGAATCTCATTGGCTATAATGGAGAATGGAAAACCATCCAAAATATTTTCCCATCAAGAGTATACCATTCAGTGTGATATTAAAAATAGATCTTACCCAACCCTAAACCCAACCCCAATATTCACACAAACATAAGTGTGTCCTGAACTCTAACTCTAACCCTAACCCTTACCATATGGGCCCATTCATTTTAATGAATCTCATAGGCTATAATGGAGAATGGAAAAACATCAAAAAATTTTCCCCATCAAGAATGTACCATTCAGTGTGATATTAAAAATACATCTTAACCAACCCTAAACCCAACCCCAATATTCCCCCCAACATAAGTGTGTCCTGAACTCTAACCCTAACCCTAACCCTTACCATATGGGTCCATTCATTCTAATGAATCTCATAGGCTATAACGGAGAATGGAATACCATCCAAAAATTTTTCCCATCAAGAGTATACCATTCAGTGTGATATTAAAAATACATCATACCCAACCCTAAACCCAACCCCAATATTCACCTAAACATAAGTGTGTCCTGAGCTCTAACCCTAACCCTAACCCTTACCATATGGGCCCATTCATTCTAATGAATCTCATAGGCTATAATGGAGAATGGAAAACCATCCAAAAAATTTTCCCATCAAGAGTATACCATTCAGTGTGATATTAAAAATAGATCTTACCCAACCCTAAACCCAACCCCAATATTCACCCAAACATAAGTGTGTTCTGAACTCTAACCCTAACCCTAACCCTTACCATATGGGCCCATTCATTTTAATGAATCTCATAGGCTATAATGGAGAATGGAAAAACATACAAAAATTTTCCCCATCAAGAATGTACCATTCAGTGTGATATTAAAAATACATCTTAACCAACCCTAAACCCAACCCCAATATTCCCCCCAACATAAGTGTGTCCTGAACTCTAACCCTAACCCTAACCCTTACCATATGGGCCCATTCATTCTAATGAATCTCATAGGCTATAATGGAGAATGGAAAACCATCCAAAATATTTTCCCATCAAGAGTATACCATTCAGTGTGATATTAAAAATAGATCTTACCCAACCCTAAACCCAACCCCAATATTCACCCAAACATAAGTGTGTCCTGAACTCTAACCCTAACCCTAACCCTTACCATATGGGCCCCTTCATTTTAATGAATCTCTTAGGTTATAATGGAGAATGGAAAAACATCCAAAAATTTTCCCCATCAAGAATGTACCTTTCAGTGTGATATTAAAAATACATCTTAACCAACCCTAAACCAAACCCCAATATTCCCCCCAACATAAGTGTGTCCTGAACTCTAACCCTAACCCTAACCCTTACCATATGGGCCCATTCATTTTAATGAATCTCATAGGCTATAATGGAGAATGTAAAAACATCCAAAAATTTTCCCCATCAAGAATGTACCTTTCAGTGTGATATTAAAAATACATCTTAACCAACTCTAAACCCAACCCCAATATTCCCCCCAACATAAGTGTGTCCTGAACTCTAACCCTAACCCTAACCCTTACCATATGGCCCATTCATTCTAATGAATCTCATAGGCTATAATGGAGAATGGAAAACCATCCAAAAAATTTTCCCATCAAGAGTGTACCATTCAGTGTGATATTAATAATACATCTTACCCAACCTTAAACCCAACCCCAATATTCACCCAAACATAAGTGTGTCCTGAGCTCTAACCCTAACCCTAACCCGTACCATATGGGCCCATTCATTCTAATGAATCTCATAGGCTATAATGGAGAATGGAAAAAAATCAAAAAATTTTCCCCATCAAGAATGTACCATTCAGTGTGATATTAAAAATACATCTTAACCAACCCTAAACCCAACCCCAATATTCCCCCCAACATAAGTGTGTCCTGAACTCTAACCCTAAGCCTAACCCTTACCATATGGGCCCATTCATTCTAATGAATCTCATAGGCTATAATGGAGAATGGAAAACCATCCAAAAATTTTTCCCATCAAGAGTATACCATTCAGTGTGATATTAAAAATACATCATACCCAACCCTAAACCCAACCCCAATATTCACCTAAACATAAGTGTGTCCTGAGCTCTAACCCTAACCCTAACCCTTACCATATGGGCCCATTCATTCTAATGAATCTCATAGGCTATAATGGAGAATGGAAAACCATCCAAAAAATTTTCCCATCAAGAGTATACCATTCAGTGTGATATTAAAAATAGATCTTACCCAACCCTAAACCCAACCCCAATATTCACCCAAACATAAGTGTGTTCTGAACTCTAACCCTAACCCTAACCCTTAGCATATGGGCCCATTCATTTTAATGAATCTCATAGGCTATAATGGAGAATGGAAAAACATACAAAAATTTTCCCCATCAAGAATGTACCATTCAGTGTGATATTAAAAATACATCTTAACCAACCCTAAACCCAACCCCAATATTCCCCCCTACATAAGTGTGTCCTGAACTCTAACCCTAACCCTAACCCTTACCATATGGGCCCATTCATTCTAATGAATCTCATAGGCTATAATGGAGAATGGAAAACCATCCAAAAAATTTTCCCATCAAGAGTATACCATTCAGTGTGATATTAAAAATAGATCTTACCCAACCCTAAACCCAACCCCAATATTCACCCAAACATAAGTGTGTCCTGAACTCTAACCCTAACCCTAACCCTTACCATATGGGCCCCTTCATTTTAATGAATCTCTTAGGTTATAATGGAGAATGGAAAAACATCCAAAAATTTTCCCCATCAAGAATGTACCTTTCAGTGTGATATTAAAAATACATCTTAACCAACCCTAAACCAAACCCCAATATTCCCCCCAACATAAGTGTGTCCTGAACTCTAACCCTAACCCTAACCCTTACCATATGGGCCCATTCATTCTAATGAATCTCATAGGCTATAATGGAGAATGGAAAACCATCCAAAAAATTTTCCCATCAAGATGTATACCATTCAGTGTGATATTAAAAATAGATCTTACCCAACCCTAAACCCAACCCCAATATTCACCCAAACATAAGTGTGTCCTGAACTCTAACCCTAACCCTAACCCTTACCATATGGGCCCATTCATTTTAATGAATCTCATAGGCTATAATGGAGAATGGAAAAACATCCAAAAATTTTCCCCATCAAGAATGTACCATTCAGTGTGATATTAAAAATACATCTTAACCAACCCTAAACCCAACCCCAATATTCCCCCCAACATAAGTGTGTCCTGAACTCTAACCCTAACCCTAACCCTTACCATATGGGCCCATTCATTTTAATGAATCTCATAGGCTATAATGGAGAATGTAAAAACATCCAAAAATTTTCCCCATCAAGAATGTACCTTTCAGTGTGATATTAAAAATACATCTTAACCAACTCTAAACCCAACCCCAATATTCCCCCCAACATAAGTGTGTCCTGAACTCTAACCCTAACCCTAACCCTTACCATATGGCCCATTCATTCTAATGAATCTCATAGGCTATAATGGAGAATGGAAAACCATCCAAAATTTTTTCCCATCAAGAGTGTACCATTCAGTGTGATATTAATAATACATCTTACCCAACCCTAAACCCAACCCCAATATTCACCCAAACATAAGTGTGTCCTGAGCTCTAACCCTAACCCTAACCCTTACCATATGGGCCCATTCATTCTAATGAATCTCATAGGCTATAATGGAGAATGGAAAAACATCCAAAAAATTTTCCCATCAAGAGTATACCATTCAGTGTGATATTAAAAATAGATCTTACCCAACCCTGAACCCAACCCCAATATTCACCCAAACATAAGTGTGTCCTAAGCTCTAACCCTAACCCTAACCCTTACCATATGGGCCCATTCATTCTAATGAATCTCATTGGCTATAATGGAGAATGGAAAACCATCCAAAATATTTTCCCATCAAGAGTATACCATTCAGTGTGATATTAAAAATAGATCTTACCCAACCCTAAACCCAACCCCAATATTCACACAAACATAAGTGTGTCCTGAACTCTAACTCTAACCCTAACCCTTACCATATGGGCCCATTCATTTTAATGAATCTCATAGGCTATAATGGAGAATGGAAAAACATCAAAAAATTTTCCCCATCAAGAATGTACCATTCAGTGTGATATTAAAAATACATCTTAACCAACCCTAAACCCAACCCCAATATTCCCCCCAACATAAGTGTGTCCTGAACTCTAACCCTAACCCTAACCCTTACCATATGGGTCCATTCATTCTAATGAATCTCATAGGCTATAA
Organism: Heteronotia binoei; assembly: GCF_032191835.1. Lineage (NCBI taxonomy): Eukaryota > Metazoa > Chordata > Lepidosauria > Squamata > Gekkonidae > Heteronotia > Heteronotia binoei. The sequence continues at coordinate 229,443 of NW_026799995.1, forward strand.
TGGAGAATGGAATACCATCCAAAAATTTTTCCCATCAAGAGTATACCATTCAGTGTGATATTAAAAATACATCATACCCAACCCTAAACCCAACCCCAATATTCACCTAAACATAAGTGTGTCCTGAGCTCTAACCCTAACCCTAACCCTTACCATATGGGCCCATTCATTCTAATGAATCTCATAGGCTATAATGGAGAATGGAAAACCATCCAAAAAATTTTCCCATCAAGAGTATACCATTCAGTGTGATATTAAAAATAGATCTTACCCAACCCTAAACCCAACCCCAATATTCACCCAAACATAAGTGTGTTCTGAACTCTAACCCTAACCCTAACCCTTACCATATGGGCCCATTCATTTTAATGAATCTCATAGGCTATAATGGAGAATGGAAAAACATCAAAAAATTTTCCCCATCAAGAATGTACCATTCAGTGTGATATTAAAAATACATCTTAACCAACCCTAAACCCAACCCCAATATTCCCCCCAACATAAGTGTGTCCTGAACTCTAACCCTAACCCTAACCCTTACCATATGGGTCCATTCATTCTAATGAATCTCATAGGCTATAATGGAGAATGGAATACCATCCAAAAATTTTTCCCATCAAGAGTATACCATTCAGTGTGATATTAAAAATACATCATACCCAACCCTAAACCCAACCCCAATATTCACCTAAACATAAGTGTGTCCTGAGCTCTAACCCTAACCCTAACCCTTACCATATGGGCCCATTCATTCTAATGAATCTCATAGGCTATAATGGAGAATGGAAAACCATCCAAAAAATTTTCCCATCAAGAGTATACCATTCAGTGTGATATTAAAAATAGATCTTACCCAACCCTAAACCCAACCCCAATATTCACCCAAACATAAGTGTGTTCTGAACTCTAACCCTAACCCTAACCCTTACCATATGGGCCCATTCATTTTAATGAATCTCTTAGGTTATAATGGAGAATGGAAAAACATCCAAAAATTTTCCCCATCAAGAATGTACCTTTCAGTGTGATATTAAAAATACATCTTAACCAACCCTAAACCAAACCCCAATATTCCCCCCAACATAAGTGTGTCCTGAACTCTAACCCTAACCCTAACCCTTACCATATGGGCCCATTCATTCTAATGAATCTCATAGGCTATAATGGAGAATGGAAAACCATCCAAAAAATTTTCCCATCAAGATGTATACCATTCAGTGTGATATTAAAAATAGATCTTACCCAACCCTAAACCCAACCCCAATATTCACCCAAACATAAGTGTGTCCTGAACTCTAACCCTAACCCTAACCCTTACCATATGGGCCCATTCATTTTAATGAATCTCATAGGCTATAATGGAGAATGGAAAAACATCCAAAAATTTTCCCCATCAAGAATGTACCATTCAGTGTGATATTAAAAATACATCTTAACCAACCCTAAACCCAACCCCAATATTCCCCCCAACATAAGTGTGTCCTGAACTCTAACCCTAACCCTAACCCTTACCATATGGGCCCATTCATTTTAATGAATCTCATAGGCTATAATGGAGAATGTAAAAACATCCAAAAATTTTCCCCATCAAGAATGTACCTTTCAGTGTGATATTAAAAATACATCTTAACCAACTCTAAACCCAACCCCAATATTCCCCCCAACATAAGTGTGTCCTGAACTCTAACCCTAACCCTAACCCTTACCATATGGCCCATTCATTCTAATGAATCTCATAGGCTATAATGGAGAATGGAAAACCATCCAAAAATTTTTCCCATCAAGAGTGTACCATTCAGTGTGATATTAATAATACATCTTACCCAACCCTAAACCCAACCCCAATATTCACCCAAACATAAGTGTGTCCTGAGCTCTAACCCTAACCCTAACCCTTACCATATGGGCCCATTCATTCTAATGAATCTCATAGGCTATAATGGAGAATGGAAAAACATCCAAAAAATTTTCCCATCAAGAGTATACCATTCAGTGTGATATTAAAAATAGATCTTACCCAACCCTGAACCCAACCCCAATATTCACCCAAACATAAGTGTGTCCTAAGCTCTAACCCTAACCCTAACCCTTACCATATGGGCCCATTCATTCTAATGAATCTCATTGGCTATAATGGAGAATGGAAAACCATCCAAAATATTTTCCCATCAAGAGTATACCATTCAGTGTGATATTAAAAATAGATCTTACCCAACCCTAAACCCAACCCCAATATTCACACAAACATAAGTGTGTCCTGAACTCTAACTCTAACCCTAACCCTTACCATATGGGCCCATTCATTTTAATGAATCTCATAGGCTATAATGGAGAATGGAAAAACATCAAAAAATTTTCCCCATCAAGAATGTACCATTCAGTGTGATATTAAAAATACATCTTAACCAACCCTAAACCCAACCCCAATATTCCCCCCAACATAAGTGTGTCCTGAACTCTAACCCTAACCCTAACCCTTACCATATGGCCCATTCATTCTAATGAATCTCATAGGCTATAATGGAGAATGGAAAACCATCCAAAAATTTTCCCCATCAAGAATGTACCTTTCAGTGTGATATTAAAAATACATCTTAACCAACTCTAAACCCAACCCCAATATTCCCCCCAACATAAGTGTGTCCTGAACTCTAACCCTAACCCTAACCCTTACCATATGGCCCATTCATTCTAATGAATCTCATAGGCTATAATGGAGAATGGAAAAACATCAAAAAATTTTCCCCATCAAGAATGTACCATTCAGTGTGATATTAAAAATACATCTTAACCAACCCTAAACCCAACCCCAATATTCCCCCCAACATAAGTGTGTCCTGAACTCTAACCCTAAGCCTAACCCTTACCATATGGGCCCATTCATTCTAATGAATCTCATAGGCTATAATGGAGAATGGAAAACCATCCAAAAATTTTTCCCATCAAGAGTATACCATTCAGTGTGATATTAAAAATACATCATACCCAACCCTAAACCCAACCCCAATATTCACCTAAACATAAGTGTGTCCTGAGCTCTAACCCTAACCCTAACCCTTACCATATGGGCCCATTCATTCTAATGAATCTCATAGGCTATAATGGAGAATGGAAAACCATCCAAAAAATTTTCCCATCAAGAGTATACCATTCAGTGTGATATTAAAAATAGATCTTACCCAACCCTAAACCCAACCCCAATATTCACCCAAACATAAGTGTGTTCTGAACTCTAACCCTAACCCTAACCCTTACCATATGGGCCCATTCATTTTAATGAATCTCATAGGCTATAATGGAGAATGGAAAAACATACAAAAATTTTCCCCATCAAGAATGTACCATTCAGTGTGATATTAAAAATACATCTTAACCAACCCTAAACCCAACCCCAATATTCCCCCCTACATAAGTGTGTCCTGAACTCTAACCCTAACCCTAACCCTTACCATATGGGCCCATTCATTCTAATGAATCCCATAGGCTATAATGGAGAATGGAAAACCATCCAAAAAATTTTCCCATCAAGAGTATACCATTCAGTGTGATATTAAAAATAGATCTTACCCAACCCTAAACCCAACCCCAATATTCACCCAAACATAAGTGTGTCCTGAACTCTAACCCTAACCCTAACCCTTACCATATGGGCCCCTTCATTTTAATGAATCTCTTCGGTTATAATGGAGAATGGAAAAACATCCAAAAATTTTCCCCATCAAGAATGTACCTTTCAGTGTGATATTAAAAATACATCTTAACCAACCCTAAACCAAACCCCAATATTCCCCCCAACATAAGTGTGTCCTGAACTCTAACCCTAACCCTAACCCTTACCATATGGGCCCATTCATTCTAATGAATCTCATAGGCTATAATGGAGAATGGAAAACCATCCAAAAAATTTTCCCATCAAGATGTATACCATTCAGTGTGATATTAAAAATAGATCTTACCCAACCCTAAACCCAACCCCAATATTCACCCAAACATAAGTGTGTCCTGAACTCTAACCCTAACCCTAACCCTTACCATATGGGCCAATTCATTCTAATGAATCTCATAGGCTATAATGGAGAATGTAAAAACATCCAAAAATTTTCCCCATCAAGAATGTACCTTTCAGTGTGATATTAAAAATACATCTTATCCAACTCTAAACCCAACCCCAATATTCCCCCCAACATAAGTGTGTCCTGAACTCTAACCCTAACTCTAACCCTTACCATATGGCCCATTCATTCTAATGAATCTCATAGGCTATAATGGAGAATGGAAAACCATCCAAAATTTTTTCCCATCAAGAGTGTACCATTCAGTGTGATTTTAATAATACATCTTACCCAACCCTAAACCCAACCCCAATATTCACCCAAACATAAGTGTGTCCTGAGCTCTAACCCTAACCCTAACCCTTACCATATGGGCCCATTCATTCTAATGAATCTCATAGGCTATAATGGAGAATGGAAAAACATCCAAAAAATTTTCCCATCAAGAGTATACCATTCAGTGTGATATTAAAAATAGATCTTACCCAACCCTGAACCCAACCCCAATATTCACCCAAACATAAGTGTGTCCTAAGCTCTAACCCTAACCCTAACCCTTACCATATGGGCCCATTCATTCTAATGAATCTCATAGGCTATAATGGAGAATGGAAAACCATCCAAAATATTTTCCAATCAAGAGTATACCATTCAGTGTGATATTAAAAATAGATCTTACCCAACCCTAAACCCAACCCCAATATTCACCCAAACATAAGTGTGTTCTGAACTCTAACCCTAACCCTAACCCTTACCATATGGGCCCATTCATTTTAATGAATCTCATAGGCTATAATGGAGAATGGAAAAACATACAAAAATTTTCCCCATCAAGAATGTACCATTCAGTGTGATATTAAAAATACATCTTAACCAACCCTAAACCCAACCCCAATATTCCCCCCAACATAAGTGTGTCCTGAACTCTAACCCTAACCCTAACCCTTACCATATGGACCCATTCATTCTAATGAATCTCATAGGCTATAATGGAGAATGGAAAACCATCCAAAAAATTTTCCCATCAAGAGTATACCATTCAGTGTGATATTAAAAATAGATCTTACCCAACCCTAAACCCAACCCCAATATTCACCCAAACATAAGTGTGTCCTGAACTCTAACCCTAACCCTAACCCTTACCATATGGGCCCCTTCATTTTAATGAATCTCTTAGGTTATAATGGAGAATGGAAAAACATCCAAAAATTTTCCCCATCAAGAATGTACCTTTCAGTGTGATATTAAAAATACATCTTAACCAACCCTAAACCAAACCCCAATATTCCCCCCAACATAAGTGTGTCCTGAACTCTAACCCTAACCCTAACCCTTACCATATGGGCCCATTCATTCTAATGAATCTCATAGGCTATAATGGAGAATGGAAAACCATCCAAAAAATTTTCCCATCAAGATGTATACCATTCAGTGTGATATTAAAAATAGATCTTACCCAACCCTAAACCCAACCCCAATATTCACCCAAACATAAGTGTGTCCTGAACTCTAACCCTAACCCTAACCCTTACCATATGGGCCAATTCATTCTAATGAATCTCATAGGCTATAATGGAGAATGTATAAACATCCAAAAATTTTCCCCATCAAGAATGTACCTTTCAGTGTGATATTAAAAATACATCTTATCCAACTCTAAACCCAACCCCAATATTCCCCCCAACATAAGTGTGTCCTGAACTCTAACCCTAACCCTAATCCTTACCATATGGCCCATTCATTCTAATGAATCTCATAGGCTATAATGGAGAATGGAAAACCATCCAAAATTTTTTCCCATCAAGAGTGTACCATTCAGTGTGATATTAATAATACATCTTACCCAACCCTAAACCCAACCCCAATATTCACCCAAACATAAGTGTGTCCTGAGCTCTAACCCTAACCCTAACCCTTACCATATGGGCCCATTCATTCTAATGAATCTCATAGGCTATAATGGAGAATGGAAAAACATCCAAAAAATTTTCCCATCAAGAGTATACCATTCAGTGTGATATTAAAAATAGATCTTACCCAACCCTGAACCCAACCCCAATATTCACCCAAACATAAGTGTGTCCTAAGCTCTAACCCTAACCCTAACCCTTACCATATGGGCCCATTCATTCTAATGAATCTCATAGGCTATAATGGAGAATGGAAAACCATCCAAAAAATTTTCCCATCAAGAGTATACCATTCAGTGTGATATTAAAAATAGATCTTACCCAACCCTAAACCCAACCCCAATATTCACACAAACATAAGTGTGTCCTGAACTCTAACCCTAACCCTAACCCTTACCATATGGGCCCATTCATTTTAATGAATCTCATAGGATATAATGGAGAATGGAAAAACATCAAAAAATTTTCCCCATCAAGAATGTACCATTCAGTGTGATATTAAAAATACATCTTAACCAACCCTAAACCCAACCCCAATATTCCCCCCAACATAAGTGTGTCCTGAACTCTAACCCTAACCCTAACCCTTACCATATGGGCCCATTCATTCTAATGAATCTCATAGGCTATAATGGAGAATGGAAAACCATCCAAAAATTTTTCCCATCAAGAGTATACCATTCAGTGTGATATTAAAAATAGATCTTACCCAACCCTAAACCCAACCCCAATATTCACCCAAACATAAGTGTGTCCTGAACTCTAACCCTAACCCTAACCCTTACCATATGGGCCAATTCATTCTAATGAATCTCATAGGCTATAATGGAGAATGTAAAAACATCCAAAAATTTTCCCCATCAAGAATGTACCTTTCAGTGTGATATTAAAAATACATCTTATCCAACTCTAAACCCAACCCCAATATTCCCCCCAACATAAGTGTGTCCTGAACTCTAACCCTAACCCTAACCCTTACCATATGGCCCATTCATTCTAATGAATCTCATAGGCTATAATGGAGAATGGAAAACCATCCAAAATTTTTCCCCATCAAGAGTGTACCATTCAGTGTGATATTAATAATACATCTTACCCAACCCTAAACCCAACCCCAATATTCACCCAAACATAAGTGTGTCCTGAGCTCTAACCCTAACCCTAACCCTTACCATATGGGCCCATTCATTCTAAAGAATCTCATAGGCTATAATGGAGAATGGAAAAACATCCAAAAAATTTTCCCATCAAGAGTATACCATTCAGTGTGATATTAAAAATAGATCTTACCCAACCCTGAACCCAACCCCAATATTCACCCAAACATAAGTGTGTCCTAAGCTCTAACCCTAACCCTAACCCTTAGCATATGGGCCCATTCATTCTAATGAATCTCATAGGCTATAATGGAGAATGGAAAACCATCCAAAAAATTTTCCCATCAAGAGTATACCATTCAGTGTGATATTAAAAATAGATCTTACCCAACCCTAAACCCAACCCCAATATTCCCCCCAACATAAGTGTGTCCTGAACTCTAACCCTAACCCTAACCCTTACCATATGGGCCCATTCATTCTAATGAATCTCATAGGCTATAATGGAGAATGGAAAACCATCCAAAAATTTTTCCCATCAAGAGTATACCATTCAGTGTGATATTAAAAATACATCATACCCAACCCTAAACCCAACCCCAATATTCACCTAAACATAAGTGTGTCCTGAGCTCTAACCCTAACCCTAACCCTTACCATATGGGCCCATTCATTCTAATGAATCTCATAGGCTATAATGGAGAATGGAAAACCATCCAAAAAATTTTCCCATCAAGAGTATACCATTCAGTGTGATATTAAAAATAGATCTTACCCAACCCTAAACCCAACCCCAATATTCACCCAAACATAAGTGTGTTCTGAACTCTAACCCTAACCCTAACCCTTACCATATGGGCCCATTCATTTTAATGAATCTCATAGGCTATAATGGAGAATGGAAAAACATACAAAAATTTTCCCCATCAAGAATGTACCATTCAGTGTGATATTAAAAATACATCTTAACCAACCCTAAACCCAACCCCAATATTCCCCCCAACATAAGTGTGTCCTGAACTCTAACCCTAACCCTAACCCTTACCATATGGGCCCATTCATTCTAATGAATCTCATAGGCTATAATGGAGAATGGAAAACCATCCAAAAAATTTTCCCATCAAGAGTATACCATTCAGTGTGATATTAAAAATAGATCTTACCCAACCCTAAACCCAACCCCAATATTCACCCAAACATAAGTGTGTCCTGAACTCTAACCCTAACCCTAACCCTTACCATATGGGCCCCTTCATTTTAATGAATCTCTTAGGTTATAATGGAGAATGGAAAAACATCCAAAAATTTTCCCCATCAAGAATGTACCTTTCAGTGTGATATTAAAAATACATCTTAACCAACCCTAAACCAAACCCCAATATTCCCCCCAACATAAGTGTGTCCTGAACTCTAACCCTAACCCTAACCCTTACCATATGGGCCCATTCATTCTAATGAATCTCATAGGCTATAATGGAGAATGGAAAACCATCCAAAATATTTTCCCATCAAGAGTATACCATTCAGTGTGATATTAAAAATAGATCTTACCCAACCCTAAACCCAACCCCAATATTCACACAAACATAAGTGTGTCCTGAACTCTAACCCTAACCCTAACCCTTACCATATGGGCCCATTCATTTTAATGAATCTCATAGGCTATAATGGAGAATGGAAAAACATCAAAAAAAATTTCCCCATCAAGAATGTACCATTAAGTGTGATATTAAAAATACATCTTAACCAAACCTAAACCCAACCCCAATATTCCCCCCAACATAAGTGTGTCCTGAACTCTAACCCTAACCCTAACCCTTACCATATGGGCCCATTCATTCTAATGAATCTCATAGGCTATAATGGAGAATGGAAAACCATCCCAAAAATTTTTCCCATCAAGAGTATACCACTCAGTGTGATATTAAAAATACATCATACCCAACCGTAAACCCAACCCCAATATTCACCCAAACATAAGTGTGTCCTGAGCTCTAACCCTAACCCTAACCCTTACCATATGGGCCCATTCATTCTAATGAATCTCACAGGCTATAATGGAGAATGGAAAACCATCCAAAAATTTTTCCCATCAAGAGTATACCATTCAGTGTGATATTAAAAATACATCTTACCCAACCCTAAACCCAACCCCAATATTCACCCAAACATAAGTGTGTTCTGAACTCTAACCCTAACCCTAACCCTTACCATATGGGCCCATTCATTTTAATGAATCTCTTAGGTTATAATGGAGAATGGAAAAACATCCAAAAATTTTCCCCATCAAGAATGTACCTTTCAGTGTGATATTAAAAATACATCTTAACCAAACCTAAACCCAACCCCAATATTCCCCCCAACATAAGTGTGTCCTGAACTCTAACCCTAACCCTAACCCTTACCATATGGGCCCATTCATTTTAATGAATCTCATAGGCTATAATGGAGAATGGAAAAACATACAAAAATTTTCCCCATCAAGAATGTACCATTCAGTGTGATATTAAAAATACATCTTAACCAACCCTAAACCCAACCCCAATATTCCCCCCAACATAAGTGTGTCCTGAACTCTAACCCTAACCCTAACCCTTACCATATGGGCCCATTCATTCTAATGAATCTCATAGGCTATAATGGAGAATGGAAAACCATCCAAAAAATTTTCCCATCAAGAGTATACCATTCAGTGTGATATTAAAAATAGATCTTACCCAACCCTAAACCCAACCCCAATATTCACCCAAACATAAGTGTGTCCTGAACTCTAACCCTAACCCTAACCCTTACCATATGGGCCCCTTCATTTTAATGAATCTCTTAGGTTATAATGGAGAATGGAAAAACATCCAAAAATTTTCCCCATCAAGAATGTACCTTTCAGTGTGATATTAAAAATACATCTTAACCAACCCTAAACCAAACCCCAATATTCCCCCCAACATAAGTGTGTCCTGAACTCTAACCCTAACCCTAACCCTTACCATATGGGCCCATTCATTCTAATGAATCTCATAGGCTATAATGGAGAATGGAAAACCATCCAAAATATTTTCCCATCAAGAGTATACCATTCAGTGTGATATTAAAAATAGATCTTACCCAACCCTAAACCCAACCCCAATATTCACACAAACATAAGTGTGTCCTGAACTCTAACCCTAACCCTAACCCTTACCATATGGGCCCATTCATTTTAATGAATCTCATAGGCTATAATGGAGAATGGAAAAACATCAAAAAAAATTTCCCCATCAAGAATGTACCATTCAGTGTGATATTAAAAATACATCTTAACCAAACCTAAACCCAACCCCAATATTCCCCCCAACATAAGTGTGTCCTGAACTCTAACCCTAACCCTAACCCTTACCATATGGGCCCATTCATTCTAATGAATCTCATAGGCTATAATGGAGAATGGAAAACCATCCCAAAAATTTTTCCCATCAAGAGTATACCACTCAGTGTGATATTAAAAATACATCATACCCAACCGTAAACCCAACCCCAATATTCACCCAAACATAAGTGTGTCCTGAGCTCTAACCCTAACCCTAACCCTTACCATATGGGCCCATTCATTCTAATGAATCTCACAGGCTATAATGGAGAATGGAAAACCATCCAAAAAATTTTCCCATCAAGAGTATACCATTCAGTGTGATATTAAAAATACATCTTACCCAACCCTAAACCCAACCCCAATATTCACCCAAACATAAGTGTGTTCTGAACTCTAACCCTAACCCTAACCCTTACCATATGGGCCCATTCATTTTAATGAATCTCTTAGGTTATAATGGAGAATGGAAAAACATCCAAAAATTTTCCCCATCAAGAATGTACCTTTCAGTGTGATATTAAAAATACATCTTAACCAAACCTAAACCCAACCCCAATATTCCCCCCAACATAAGTGTGTCCTGAACTCTAACCCTAACCCTAACCCTTACCATATGGGCCCATTCATTTTAATGAATCTCATAGGCTATAATGGAGAATGGAAAAACACACAAAAATTTTCCCCATCAAGAATGTACCATTCAGTGTGATATTAAAAATACATCTTAACCAACCCTAAACCCAACCCCAATATTCCCCCCAACATAAGTGCGTCCTGAACTCTAACCCTAACCCTTACCCTTACCATATGGGCCCATTCATTCTAATGAATCTCATAGGCTATAATGGAGAATGGAAAACCATCCAAAAATTTTTCCCACCAAGAGTATACCATTCAGTGTGATATTAAAAATAGATCTTACCCAACCCTAAACCCAACCCCAATATTCACCCAAACATAAGTGTGTCCTGAACTCTAACCCTAACCCTAACCCTTACCATATGGGCCCATTCATTTTAATGAATCTCATAGGTTATAATGGAGAATGGAAAAACATCCAAAAATTTTCCCCATCAAGAATGTACCTTTCAGTGTGATATTAAAAATAAATCTTAACCAACCCTAAACCCAACCCCAATATTCCCCCCAACATAAGTGTGTCCTGAACTCTAACCCTAACCCTAACCCTTACCATATGGGCCCATTCATTCTAATGAATCTCATAGGCTATAATGGAGAATGGAAAACCATCCAAAAAATTTTCCCATCAAGATGTATACCATTCAGTGTGATATTAAAAATAGATCTTACCCAACCCTAAACCCAACCCCAATATTCACCCAAACATAAGTGTGTCCTGAACTCTAACCCTAACCCTAACCCTTACCATATGGGCCCATTCATTTTAATGAATCTCATAGGCTATAATGGAGAATGTAAAAACATCCAAAAATTTTCCCCATCAAGAATGTACCTTTCAGTGTGATATTAAAAATACATCTTAACCAACTCTAAACCCAACCCCAATATTCCCCCCAACATAAGTGTGTCCTGAACTCTAACCCTAACCCTAACCCTTAACATATGGGCCCATTCATTCTAACGAATCTCATAGGCTATAATGGAGAATGGAAAACCATCCAAAAATTTTTCCCATCAAGAGTATACCATTCAGTGTGATATTAAAAATACATCTTACCAAACCCTAAACCCAACCCCAATATTCACCCAAACATAAGTGTGTCCTGAGCTCTAACCCTAACCCTAACCCTTACCATATGGGCCCATTCATTCTAATGAATCTCATAGGCTATAATGGATGATGGAAAACCATCCAAAAATTTTTCCCATCAAGAGTATACCATTCAGTGTGATATTAAAAATAGATCTTACCCAAACCTGAACCCAACCCCAATATTCACCCAAACATAAGTGTGTCCTGAGCTCTAACCCTAACCCTAACCCTTACCATATGGGCCCATTCATTCTAATGAATCTCATAGGCTATAATGGAGAATGTAAAACCATCCAAAATATTTTCCCATCAAGAGTATACCATTCAGTGTGATATTAAAAATAGATCTTACCCCACCCTAAACCCAACCCCAATATTCACCCAAACATAAGTGTGTCCTGAGCTCTAACCCTAACCCTAACCCTTACCATATGGGCCCATTCATTCTAATGAATCTCATAGGCTATAATGGAGAATGGAAAACCATCCAAAAAATTTTCCCATCAAGAGTATACCATTCAGTGTGATATTAAAAATAGATCTTACCCAACCCTAAACCCAACCCCAATATTCACCCAAACATAAGTGTGTCCTGAACTCTAACCCTAACCCTAACCCTTACCATATGGGCCCATTCATTTTAATGAATCTCATAGGCTATAATGGAGAATGGAAAAACATCCAAAAATTTTCCCCATCAAGAATTTACCATTCAGTGTGATATTAAAAATACATCTTAACCAACCCTAAACCCAACCCCAATATTCTCCCCAACATAAGTGTGTCCTGAACTCTAACCCTAACCCTAACCCTTACCATATGGGCCCATTCATTCTAATGAATCTCATAGGCTATAATGGAGAATGGAAAACCATCCAAAAAATTTTCCCATCAAGAGTATACCATTCAGTGTGATATTAAAAATAGATCTTACCCAACCCTAAACCCAACCCCAATATTCACCCAAACATAAGTGTGTCCTGAGCTCTAACCCTAACCCTAACCCTTACCATATGGCCCATTCATTCTAATGAATCTCATAGGCTATAATGGAGAATGGAAAACCATCCAAAATTTTTTCCCATCAAGAGTATACCATTCAGTGTGATATTAAAAATAGATCTTACCCCACCCTAAACCCAACCCCAATATTCACCCAAACATAAGTGTGTCCTGAGCTCTAACCCTAACCCTAACCCTTACCATATGGGCCCATTCATTCTAATGAATCTCATAGGCTATAATGGAGAATGGAAAACCATCCAAAAAATTTTCCCATCAAGAGTATACCATTCAGTGTGATATTAAAAATAGATCTTACCCAACCCTAAACCCAACCCCAATATTCACCCAAACATAAGTGTGTCCTGAACTCTAACCCTAACCCTAACCCTTACCATATGGGCCCATTCATTTTAATGAATCTCATAGGCTATAATGGAGAATGGAAAAACATCCAAAAATTTTCCCCATCAAGAATTTACCATTCAGTGTGATATTAAAAATACATCTTAACCAACCCTAAACCCAACCCCAATATTCTCCCCAACATAAGTGTGTCCTGAACTCTAACCCTAACCCTTACCATATGGGCCCATTCATTCTAATGAATCTCATAGGCTATAATGGAGAATGGAAAACCATCCAAAAAATTTTCCCATCAAGAGTATACCATTCAGTGTGATATTAAAAATAGATCTTACCCAACCCTAAACCCAACCCCAATATTCACCCAAACATAAGTGTGTCCTGAGCTCTAACCCTAACCCTAACCCTTACCATATGGGCCCATTCATTCTAATGAATCTCATAGGCTATAATGGAGAATGGAAAACCATCCAAAAATTTTTCCCATCAAGAGTATACCATTCAGTGTGATATTAAAAATACATCATACCCAACCCTAAACCCAACCACAATATTCACCCAAACATAAGTGTGTCCTGAGCTCTAACCCTAACCCTAACCCTTACCATATGGGCCCATTCATTCTAATGAATCTCATAGGCTATAATGGAGAATGGAAAACCATCCAAAAAATTTTCCCATCAAGAGTATACTATTCAGTGTGATATTAAAAATAGATCTTACCCAACCCTAAACCCAACCCCAATATTCACCCAAACATAAGTGTGTCCTGAACTCTAACCCTAACCCTAACCCTTACCATATGGGCCCATTCATTTTAATGAATCTTATAGGCTATAATGGAGAATGGAAAAACATTCAAAAATTTTCCCCATCAAGAATGTACCATTCAGTGTGATATTAAAAATACATCTTAACCAACCCTAAACCCAATCCCAATATTCCCCCCAACATAAGTGTGTCCTGAACTCTAACCCTAACCCTAACCCTTACCATATGGGCCCATTCATTCTAATGAATCTCATAGGCTATAATGGAGAATGGAAAACCATCCAAAAAATTGTCCCATCAAGAGTATACCATTCAGTGTGATATTAAAAATACATCATACCCAACCCTAAACCCAACCACAATATTCACCCAAACATAAGTGTGTCCTGAACTCTAACCCTAACCCTAACCCTTACCATATGGGCCCATTCATTTTAATGAATCTCATAGGCTATAATGGAGAATGTAAAAACATCCAAAAATTTTCCCCATCAAGAATGTACCTTTCAGTGTGATATTAAAAATACATCTTAACCAACTCTAAACCCAACCCCAATATTCCCCCCAACATAAGTGTGTCCTGAACTCTAACCCTAACCCTAACCCTTAACATATGGGCCCATTCATTCTAACGAATCTCATAGGCTATAATGGAGAATGGAAAAACCATCCAAAAATTTTTCCCATCAAGAGTATACCATTCAGTGTGATATTAAAAATACATCTTACCAAACCCTAAACCCAACCCCAATATTCACCCAAACATAAGTGTGTCCTGAGCTCTAACCCTAACCCTAACCCTTACCATATGGGCCCATTCATTCTAATGAATCTCATAGGCTATAATGGATGATGGAAAAACCATCCAAAAATTTTTCCCATCAAGAGTATACCATTCAGTGTGATATTAAAAATAGATCTTACCCAAACCTGAACCCAACCCCAATATTCACCCAAACATAAGTGTGTCCTGAGCTCTAACCCTAACCCTAACCCTTACCATATGGGCCCATTCATTCTAATGAATCTCATAGGCTATAATGGAGAATGTAAAACCATCCAAAATATTTTCCCATCAAGAGTATACCATTCAGTGTGATATTAAAAAATAGATCTTACCCCACCCTAAACCCAACCCCAATATTCACCAAACATAAGTGTGTCCTGAGCTCTAACCCTAACCCTAACCCTTACCATATGGGCCCATTCATTCTAATGAATCTCATAGGCTATAATGGAGAATGGAAAACCATCCAAAAAATTTTCCCATCAAGAGTATACCATTCAGTGTGATATTAAAAATAGATCTTACCCAACCCTAAACCCAACCCCAATATTCACCCAAACATAAGTGTGTCCTGAACTCTAACCCTAACCCTAACCCTTACCATATGGGCCCATTCATTTTAATGAATCTCATAGGCTATAATGGAGAATGGAAAAACATCCAAAAATTTTCCCCATCAAGAATTTACCATTCAGTGTGATATTAAAAATACATCTTAACCAACCCTAAACCCAACCCCAATATTCTCCCCAAAATAAGTGTGTCCTGAACTCTAACCCTAACCCTAACCCTTACCATATGGGCCCATTCATTCTAATGAATCTCATAGGCTATAATGAGAATGGAAAACCATCCAAAAAATTTTCCCATCAAGAGTATACCATTCAGTGTGATATTAAAAATAGATCTTACCCAACCCTAAACCCAACCCAATATTCACCCAAACATAAGTGTGTCCTGAGCTCTAACCCTAACCCTAACCCTTACCATATGGGCCCATTCATTCTAATGAATCTCATAGGCTATAATGGAGAATGGAAAACCATCCAAAAATTTTTCCCATCAAGAGTATACCATTCAGTGTGATATTAAAAATACATCATACCCAACCCTAAACCAACCACAATATTCACCCAAAACATAAGTGTGTCCTGAGCTCTAACCCTAACCCTAACCCTTACCATATGGGCCCATTCATTCTAATGAATCTCATAGGCTATAATGGAGAATGGAAAACCATCCAAAAAATTTTCCCATCAAGAGTATACTATTCAGTGTGATATTAAAAATAGATCTTACCCAACCCCTAAACCCAACCCCAATATTCACCCAAACATAAGTGTGTCCTGAACTCTAACCCTAACCCTAACCCCTTACCATATGGGCCCATTCATTTTAATGAATCTTATAGGCTATAATGGAGAATGGAAAACATTCAAAAATTTTCCCATCAAGAATGTACCATTCAGTGTGATATTAAAAATACATCTTAACCAACCCTAAACCCAATCCCAATATTCCCCCCAACATAAGTGTGTCCTGAACTCTAACCCTAACCCTAACCCTTACCATATGGGCCCATTCATTCTAATGAATCTCATAGGCTATAATGGAGAATGGAAAACCATCCAAAAAATTGTCCCCATCAAGAGTATACCATTCAGTGTGATATTAAAAATACATCATACCCAACCCTAAACCCAACCACAATATTCACCCAAACATAAGTGTGTCCTGAGCTCTAACCCTAACCCTAACCCTTACCATATGGGCCCATTCATTCTAATGAATCTCATAGGCTATAATGGAGAATGGAAAACCATCCAAAAAATTTTCCCATCAAGAGTATACTATTCAGTGTGATATTAAAAATAGATCTTACCCAACCCTAAACCCAACCCCAATATTCACCCAAACATAAGTGTGTCCTGAACTCTAACCCTAACCCTAACCCTTACCATATGGGCCCATTCATTTTAATGAATCTTATAGGCTATAATGGAGAATGGAAAAACATTCAAAAATTTTCCCCATCAAGAATGTACCATTCAGTGTGATATTAAAAATACATCTTAACAACCCTAAACCCCAATCCCAATATTCCCCCCAACATAAGTGTGTCCTGAACTCTAACCCTAACCCTAACGCTTACCATATGGGCCCATTCATTCTAATGAATCTCATAGGCTATAATGGAGAATGGAAAACCATCCAAAAAATTTTCCCATCAAGAGTATACCATTCAGTGTGATATTAAAAATACATCTTACCCAACCCTAAACCCAACCCCAATATTCACCCAAACATAAGTGTGTCCTGAGCTCTAACCCTAACCCTAACCCTTACCATATGGGCCCATTCATTCTAATGAATCTCATAGGGTATAATGGAGAATGGAAAACCATCCACAAATTTTTCCCATCAAGAGTATACCATTCAGTGTGATATTAAAAATACATCTTACCCAACCCTAAACCCAACCCCAATATTCACCCAAACATAAGTGTGTCCTGAACTCTAACCCTAACCCTAAGCCTTACCATATGGGCCCATTCATTTTAATGAATCACATAGGCTATAATGGAGAATAGAAAAACATCCAAAACTTTTCCCCATCAAGAAAGTACCATTCAGTGTGATATTAAAAATACATCTTACCCAACCCTAAACCCAACCCCAATATTCACCCAAACATAAGTGTGTCCTGAGCTCTAACCCTAACCCTAACCCTTACCATATGGGCCCATTCATTCTAATGAATCTCATAGGGTATAATGGAGAATGGAAAACCATCCACAAATTTTTCCCATCAAGGGTATACCATTCAGTGTGATATTAAAAATACATCTTACCCAACCCTAAACCCAACCCCAATATTCACCCAAACATAAGTGTGTCCTGATCTCTAACCCTAACCCTAAGCCTTACCATATGGGCCCATTCATTTTAATGAATCACATAGGCTATAATGGAGAATAGAAAAACATCCAAAACTTTTCCCCATCAAGAAAGTACCATTCAGTGTGATATTAAAAATACATCTTACCCAACCCTAAACCCAACCCCAATATTCACCCAAACATAAGTGTGTCCTGAACTCTAACCCTAACCCTAACCCTTACCATATGGCCCATTCATTCTAATGAATCTCATAGGCTATAATGGAGAATGGAAAACCATCCAAAAATTTTTCCCATCAAGAGTATACCATTCAGTGTGATATTAAAAATAGATCTTACCCAAACCTGAACCCAACCCCAATATTCACCCAAACATAAGTGTGTCCTGAACTCTAACCCTAACCCTAACCCTTACCATATGGGCCCATTCATTTTAATGAATCTCATAGGCTATAATGGAGAATGGAAAAACATCCAAAAATTTTCCCCATCAAGAATTTACCATTCAGTGTGATATTAAAAATACATCTTAACCAACCCTAAACCCAACCCCAATATTCCCCCAACATAAGTGTGTCCTGAACTCTAACCCTAACCCTAACCCTTACCATATGGGCCCATTCATTCTAATGAATCTCATAGGCTATAATGGAGAATGGAAAACCATCCAAAAAATTTTCCCATCAAGAGTATACCATTCAGTGTGATATTAAAAATAGATCTTACCCAACCCTAAACCCAACCCCAATATTCACCCAAACATAAGTGTGTCCTGAGCTCTAACCCTAACCCTAACCCTTACCATATGGGCCCATTCATTCTAATGAATCTCATAGGCTATAATGGAGAATGGAAAACCATCCAAAAATTTTTCCCATCAAGAGTATACCATTCAGTGTGATATTAAAAATACATCATACCCAACCCTAAACCCAACCACAATATTCACCCAAACATAAGTGTGTCCTGAGCTCTAACCCTAACCCTAACCCTTACCATATGGGCCCATTCATTCTAATGAATCTCATAGGCTATAATGGAGAATGGAAAACCATCCAAAAAATTTTCCCATCAAGAGTATACTATTCAGTGTGATATTAAAAATAGATCTTACCCAACCCTAAACCCAACCCCAATATTCACCCAAACATAAGTGTGTCCTGAAGTCTAACCCTAACCCTAACCCTTACCATATGGGCCCATTCATTTTAATGAATCTCATAGGCTATAATGGAGAATGGAAAAACATTCAAAAATTTTCCCCATCAAGAATGTACCATTCAGTGTGATATTAAAAATACATCTTAACCAACCCTAAACCCAATCCCAATATTCCCCCCAACATAAGTGTGTCCTGAACTCTAACCCTAACCCTAACCCTTACCATATGGGCCCATTCATTCTAATGAATCTCATAGGCTATAATGGAGAATGGAAAACCATCCAAAAATTTTTCCCATCAAGAGTATACCATTCAGTGTGATATTAAAAATACATCTTACCCAACCCTAAACCCAACCCCAATATTCACCCAAACATAAGTGTGTCCTGAGCTCTAACCCTAACCCTAACCCTTACCATATGGGCCCATTCATTCTAATGAATCTCATAGGGTATAATGGAGAATGGAAAACCATCCACAAATTTTTCCCATCAAGAGTATACCATTCAGTGTGATATTAAAAATACATCTTACCCAACCCTAAACCCAACCCCAATATTCACCCAAACATAAGTGTGTCCTGAACTCTAACCCTAACCCTAAGCCTTACCATATGGGCCCATTCATTTTAATGAATCACATAGGCTATAATGGAGAATAGAAAAACATCCAAAACTTTTCCCCATCAAGAAAGTACCATTCAGTGTGATATTAAAAATACATCTTACCCAACCCTAAACCCAACCCCAATATTCACCCAAACATAAGTGTGTCCTGAGCTCTAACCCTAACCCTAACCCTTACCATATGGGCCCATTCATTCTAATGAATCTCATAGGGTATAATGGAGAATGGAAAACCATCCACAAATTTTTCCCATCAAGAGTATACCATTCAGTGTGATATTAAAAATACATCTTACCCAACCCTAAACCCAACCCCAATATTCACCCAAACATAAGTGTGTCCTGAACTCTAACCCTAACCCTAAGCCTTACCATATGGGCCCATTCATTTTAATGAATCACATAGGGTATAATGGAGAATAGAAAAACATCCAAAACTTTTCCCCATCAAGAAAGTACCATTCAGTGTGATATTAAAAATACATCTTACCCAACCCTAAACCCAACCCCAATATTCACCCAAACATAAGTGTGTCCTGAACTCTAACCCTAACCCTAACCCTTACCATATGGGCCCATTCATTCTAATGAATCTCATAGGCTATAATTGTCAGAACTTGTAACTTTGATTTCTTTGCTTTAGCCAAACTGACTCCATGTTGTAATTTAGAAAGCTTGACAGCGGTCATTGACCCGGGCCTCTCTGCTATGCCAAATATTTAGGGCAGTAAGGCAGGCGGCAAAGAGTCTCTGCTTAACATCCACAGGTGCCCTTTGAAGCCAGGCCGTTTGGCCTTCGCAATAGGGGGGCATCCTCCTTCGCTGATAACGAAGGCTGGGAAGAGAGACAACCAGTTGAGACCGTGTGAATTATTGTTTTATTGTGCTTTTCTGTGGGCATAAAATGTAACCAATCGCCCAGAATCGCCATTACTGTTATTTCGTTACTATAGTACTGTAGTTCTGCTAATAAAGATCCTAACTTGCAACAAGTATTGGACTCTTTTGAAGTTCATCCAAGTTCTGACATTATAACAGTAATCCTTTTTGTTTGGGCTTATCGGAACTGGCAACCTGGCCCCATGGCGGCACCGGCACCAGACAACGGAGAACCCAATATCCCACCAGACGAGGAACCCCTCGACCCGAAGGTAACCGGCGTGAGGAGGAAGGTTAAAGCCCCCGCGCCGTTCTCCGTCGACGCTTTCCCCTCACGAACCTGGAGCCCGAGGAAGTCTACGTCCGCTATGGAGGCCGCGGAGCAACGCTACCGACTCATCGCCACGGGCGGGGGAGAAGGGGACGAATACGAGCCCAGAGACGAGGGGCTCGGGACTTACGGCGAAGGGGACCCGATCCGAACGCTACGCAACGAGTTGTTCGATTGGGTGAGAGAAATCCACGACGAGGTTCATGCCTCCAGGACCCTGATGGCCGAGGAGATGCAGCAGAACCTGGGAGCGGTCCGCGACCAAATCCGCACGCTCCAAGGGATCGTGGCAGCAGGACAAGCCCCGGGGGGGCGGCGGGCCCTCCGGCAGGCACGCCGGCCGGACCCCCGGCAGGGGCCCCAGCGGGGCCGCCGGCTGGCCCTCCAGCGGGACCCCCAGCGGGGCCGCCGGTTGGTCCTCCAGTAGGACCCCCCGTGGGGCAGCCAGCCGGCCCTCCGGCAGGACCCCCGGTTGGGGCCCCGGCGGGGCCTCCAGCAGGTCCCCCGGTTGGACCACCCGCAGGACCGCCCGTTGGCCCTCCGGTGGGACCCCCAGCTCCACTACCCGGTGGGCCGGTGGCTCCGGTAGTCCCTGCTCCAGTCGCCCCGGCCAGAGGGGACGGGGGAGGACACCGGGAGCTGAAAATTACCTTCGACGGAGACGGGGAAGCGGTGGAATACTTCACGATCCAGTGCAACACGTTTTTCACGCACTGGGGAGCGGGGTACCCCACGGAAGCAAGCCGCGTAGACCACATCGCCTCCAGACTGAGAGGACCGGCTGAAAAATGGTACGTGGGGCTCTACACGGGGCGAAAACCCGAGCTAGCCACCGTGGCTGACTTCCTACAAGCGATGCTCCGTCAGTACGGAGACCCCCTGCGAGAAGAGAAAGCCATCGTGGCCCTACAGAGGATAGAGCAAGGCAATCGCACCACCCGAGAGTACGCTACCGAGTTCATGGGCTACTGCGCGGCAGCCAGGGGGTGGAATGAAGTAATGAAATACACCGCGTTCAAGAACGGCCTGAACGCGAACATCTTAGACCGGTGCTACCATCAGGGAAGACCAGACACCCTGGTAGGATGGATCCAGCTAGCCGGGGAAGTAGAGACCGACCTCCAGCATGTCGGGATGCGATGCCAGCAACAAAGCAAGAAAGGAGGGAGGTCGAGCCCCTCGCCGAGCAAGACGGAAGGGAAGCGGGGCCCCGCGACCTCAACCCCCTTGACCGCAGCGCGGAAATGCTTCAGGTGCGGGGATCCGAATCACCTGGCCGCAAACTGCCCAGGGAAACCGACACCAACTCCGACACAGCCCAAACCGACGCCCACCGCGCCGAAGAAGAAAGGCGGGCGAGCGAAGGAACCCAGTCGGGGCACCGTCGCCACTTCCTTGGCGATTGACGAGGATATTACCACCATAGAAGAGTCCAGTGAGGAGTCCTGGGACCAGGAGTCGGCGGGAAACGACAGCGACCTGCTTTAATCAGTGCCACGAAGCAGGTCGACAAAACGCCGGCACTACTGATGGTGAGAGTTACCGGGGGGCTATTGTTCATGGCGGTCACCCTCTTAAACCCCAACTTGAAAAGATTTATGCACGCCCGGGCCCTAATTGACTCTGGGTGCACAAGGGACATTATCACCCCCCGCTTAGTAGAAGCACTAGGGCTAGCTACGTCTCCCCTTCCCCACCCCATCCAATTTGAACAAATGGACGGGTCACCCATGAGGGGGGAACCGTGCACCCTAGAGACCCAGGCCACCCCCGTGGGAACTGAAGAACATTGGGGGGTGGAAACTTTTGTCATAGCCCCTTCCTGCTCCTTCGATGTGGTGGTAGGATCGGGATGGCTAGCAAGACACCAACCGGACATTCGATGGGCAGAGCAAATCATACGGTTCCCGGATTGGCGGTGTGAGCACCACCACTGGAGACCTGAGTGGGGACCGAAAGCACCCCCCCAGAATGAGAGACTCTGCCTCACCCTCGAAGAGGTAGGATCGATCCCCAAAGAATATAGGGACTTGAGGAAAGCCTTTAGTGAGCGGGAGGCGGACGAACTCCCCCTGCACCGTCCCACAGACTGTGCTATCGAACTCATCCCCGGGCAGACTCTGCCAAAAGCAAAACTATATTCTATGGGTTGGGCAGAGAAAGCAGAACTGAGAAAATTCATTGACAAAAATTTGAAACGGGGTTTCATCCGACCAGCTACGGCCCCCCATGCAGCCCCAGTACTCTTCCGCAAGAAGAAGGATGGGGGGCTTAGACTTTGCACAGATTTTCATGGGATAAACGGGATTTCTATGTCCAACGCTTACCCGATCCCGCTGATAAGAGACCTTTTGAACACAGTGGCCGAGGGCAAGATCTTCACTAAACTCGATCTCAGAGACGCGTACTTTCGCGTGCGGATTAAAGAAGGAGACGAGTGGAAGACTGCGTTCAATACACCTATGGGACAATTTGAGTATCTTGTGATGCCATTCGGGCTCCAGGGGGCACCGGGGGTTTTCATGAACTTTATAAATGAAGTGTTGAGAGAATTTCTGTTATGGGGGTGGTGGTGTACCTTGATGACATCATTATCTATTCAAAAGATCTCGAATCTCATGTGCCCCTCGTACGAAAAGTGTTGACTACTCTCTGTAAGAACAAATTGTATGCTAAACTGTCTAAATGTGAGTTCCACAAGACGGAACTAGACTACTTGGGCTTCCGAGTATCGGGGGAGGGACTAGCAATGGACCCAGCAAAGATCCAAGCTGTTCTAGATTGGGAACCGCCCCGAACCCGACGGCAGTTACAATCGTTTCTCGGGTTCGCAAATTTTTACCGCGGATTCATTAAGGGGTTTGCCCGGGTGATGCTCCCCCTCACGGAGCTCCTAAAAACGAAGGGAAGGGGAGAAGCGGCGAAAAAACCCGGGGCGCGCCTGACATGGACACCGGAATGCCACCGTGCGTTCCAAGAACTTAAGCAACTCTTCACCTCTGAACCGATATTGGCTCACCCCAATGAATTAAAACCCTTTGTGGTGCAATGCGACGCCTCCGACGTCGCCGTAGGAGCCATATTGATGCAGAGGAACGAGGAGGGGGAACTGCGTCCCTGCGCCTACATCTCACACAAATTTTCAAACGAACAAAGAAACTGGTCGGTGTGGGACAAAGAGGCTTTTGCTGTAATGTTTGCCTTAAAAACTTGGAGATCCTGGTTAGAGGGGGCCCGAGTCCCTTTTGAAATTTGGACCGACCACAAAAACTTGGAGGCTCTCACGGGTCGCCGCAAACTAACAGCCAAACAAATTCGGTGGGCAGGATTCTTTGCAAAATTTGACTTCGTGCTGAAACACATCCCGGGCACTAAGAACTTTTTAGCCGACGCGTTATCGCGCATGCCCCAGCACAAAAGCCAGCGAGAGGAAGTAATCGACTCTCTCATCCCCCCCTCAGCAGTCGCGGGAGGGGTCACTACCCATTCAGGGAAAACAACCGGGGCCCCGGAATTGCCACAAAAGGAGCGCTTTGCGTCGGAGGCCGATTTAGAAGGAGCAGAGCGCCCCGACAACTTAGAACAAGGGGAGGGGGGACTTTGGCTCCACAAAGGGAAAATCTATGTACCTAAGTCTATGAGGAAGGAAGTGCTAGAACAGAGCCACTCGAACCGCTTGGCCGGTCACTTCGGGTATGTGAAAACCCTCCACCTCATCACCCGACAATTTTGGTGGCCAAAACTAAAAAGAGACGTTTCGGAGTTCGTGCTAGCCTGCCCCACCTGTATCATGTCCAAGCGCAGAGGAGGGAAACCCCCCGGCCACCTCGTTCCCCTCCCCACGGCTAGCCGACCCTGGGCTGTAGTGTCAATGGATTTTATAGTAGAACTCCCTCCATCCCAAGGGAAGACAGTGATATTGGTGGTGGTGGACACTTTTTCTAAGCAAGCCCACTTCATCCCCTGCAAAAAAGTGCCCACCGCTAAAAAATTGGCCCAACTCTTCTTTAATCACGTGGTCCGCCTACACTCATTCCCCGAGAAGGTCATTAGCGACCGCGGGCCACAGTTCGTTGCCAACTTCTGGCGGGAGTTTTGCAAGATAGCAGGCATTGAACAAGGGCTTAGCTCAGCCTACCACCCGCAAACGGACGGACAGACGGAGAGAGTGAACGGGCTTCTCGAACAGTACCTAAGGTGTTACATTAATTACCAACAAACAAATTGGGTGGAGCTGCTGCCATTCGCAGAATATGGGTACAATAACAGCCTCCATAGTTCCACCAAAACCTCCCCTTTCCAAATAGTCAACGGCTACGAAGGGAAGCCTTTCCCAAACCTCCCCCTTCCGGCAGGACCAAAAGAACCCACTTCCTGCCTCCAGTGGTGGGAGGGAGTGCGGGAGGGATGGAAAGTGATTCAAGAAAACCTGGAAGAGGCAAAAAGGGAATACAAGCGGTACTTTGACAAGAAGCATGCCCCGCAGTGGGAAATGAAGGAGGGAGAGACAGTGTTCCTATCTACCAAAAACTTGCCCCTTCCGCAAGGGTGCCGCAAACTTGCTCTCAAGTATTTAGGACCGCTCAAAATAAAGAAAGTTATCAACAAGGTAACTGTGGAACTGAAGTTGCCTAAATCCCTAAGTAAGATCCACCCTGTTTCCCATTGCAGCCTTCTTCGCAAGGATCCTGGAGCCACGCAATTCCATCCTCGCCCCCCGGAGCCGCCTCCGACATTAGTGAAGGGTCAGAGTCATCATGAGGTGTTAGATATTCTAGACTCTAAGGTCCGAAGGGGGGTGCTGTACTATCTGATCAGGTGGAAGTACTTTCCCCCTAGCTGTGATGAATGGGTAAAAGCTACTGATGTATCTGCACCGCAATTGCTCAGAAAGTTTCACCTACTGTACCCACACAAGCCCAAGCCGAAGAGCTTAGGGGGGGCAGTTTGTCAGAACTTGTAACTTTGATTTCTTTGCTTTAGCCAAACTGACTCCATGTTGTAATTTAGAAAGCTTGACAGCGGTCATTGACCCGGGCCTCTCTGCTATGCCAAATATTTAGGGCAAGAAGGCAGGCGGCAGAGAGTCTCTGCTTAACATCCACAGGTGCCCTTTGAAGCCAGGCCGTTTGGCCATCGCAATAGGAGGGCATCCTCCTTCGCTGATAACGAAGGCTGGGAAGAGAGACAACCAGTTGAGACCGTGTGAATTATTGTTTTATTGTGCTTTGCTGTGGGCATAAAATGTAACCAATCGCCCAGAATCGCCATTACTGTTATTTTGTTACCATAGTACTGTAGTTCTTCTAATAAAGACCCTAACTTGCAACAAGTATTGGACTCTTTTGAAGTTCATCCAAGTTCTGACAATAATGGAGAATGGAAAACCATCCAAAAAATTCTCCCATCAAGAGTATACCATTCAGTGTGATATTAAAAATACATCTTACCCAACCCTAAACCCAACCCCAATATTCACCCAAACATAAGTGTGTCCTGAACTCTAACCCTAACCCTAACCCTTACCATATGGGCCCATTCATTTTAATGAATCTCATAGGCTATAATGGAGAATGGAAAAACATCCAAAAATTTTCCCCATCAAGAATGTACCATTCAGTGTGATATTAAAAATACATCTTACCCAACCCTAAACCCAACCCCAATATTCCCCCCAACATAAGTGTGTCCTGAACTCTAACCCTAACCCTAACCCTTACCATATGGGCCCATTCATTCTAATGAATCTCATAGGCTATAATGGAGAATGGAAAATCATCCAAAATTTTTTCCCATCAAGAGTATACCATTCAGTGTGATATTAAAATACATCTTACCCAACCCTAAACCCAACCCCAATATTCACCCAAACATAAGTGTGTCCTGAGCTCTAACCCTAACCCTAACCCTTACCATATGGGCCCATTCATTCTAATGAATCTCATAGGCTATAATGGAGAATGGAAAACCATCCAAAAAAATTTCCCATCAAGAGTATACCATTCAGTGTGATATTAAAAATACATCATACCCAACCCTAAACCCAACCCCAATATTCACCCAAACATAAGTGTGTCCTGAGCTCTAACCCTAACCCTAACCCTTACCATATGGGCCCATTCATTCTAATGAATCTCATAGGCTATAATGGAGAATGGAAAACCATCCAAAAATTTTTCCCATCAAGAGTATACCATTCAGTGTGATATTAAAAATACATCTTACCCAACCCTAAACCCAACCCCAATATTCACCCAAACATAAGTGTGTCCTGAGCTCTAACGCTAACCCTAACCCTTACCATATGGGCCCATTCATTCTAATGAATCTCATAGGCTATAATGGAGAATGGAAAACCATCCACAAATTTTTCCCATCAAGAGTATACCATTCAGTGTGATATTAAAAATACATCTTACCCAACCCTAAACCCAACCCCAATATTCACCCAAACATAAGTGTGTCCTGAACTCTAACCCTAACCCTAAGCCTTACCATATGGGCCCATTCATTTTCATGAATCACATAGGCTATAATGGAGAATGGAAAAACATCCAAAAAATTTCCCCATCAAGAAAGTACCATTCAGTGTGATATTAAAAATACATCTTAACCAACCCTAAACCCAACCCCAATATTCACCCAAACATAAGTGTGTCCTGAACTCTAACCCTAACCCTAACCCTTACGATATGGGCCCATTCATTCTTATGAATCTCATAGGCTATAATGGAGAATGGAAAACCATCCAAAATTTTTTCCCATCAAGAGTATACCATTCAGTGTGATATTAAAAATACATCATACCCAACCCTAAACCCAACCACAATATTCACCCAAACATAAGTGTGTCCTGAACTCTAACCCTAACCCTAACCCTTACCATATGGGCCCATTCATTCTAATGAATCTCATAGGCTATAATGGAGAATGGAAAACCATCCACAAATTTTTCCCATCAAGAGTATACCATTCAGTGTGATATTAAAAATACATCTTACCCAACTCTAAACCCAACCCCAATATTCACCCAAACATAAGTGTGTCCTGAACTCTAACCCTAACCCTAAGCCTTACCATATGGGCCCATTCATTTTAATGAATCACATAGGCTATAATGGAGAATGGAAAAACATCCAAAAATTTTCCCCATCAAGAAAGTACCATTCAGTGTGATATTAAAAATAGATCTTACCCAACCCTAAACCCAACCCCAATATTCACCCAAACATAAGTGTGTCCTGAACTCTAACCCTAACCCTAACCCTTACCATATGGGCCCATTCATTCTAATGAATCTCATAGGCTATAATGGAGAATGGAAAACCATCCAAAAAATTTTCACATCAAGAGTATACCATTCAGTGTGATATTAAAAATAGATCTTACCCAACCCTAAACCCAACCCCAATATTCACTCAAACATAAGTGTGTCCTGAGCTCTAACCCTAACCCTAAGCCTTACCATATGGGCACATTCATTCTAATGAATCTCATAGGCTATAATGGAGAATGGAAAAACATCCAAAAATTTTTCCCATCAAGAGTATACCATTCAGTGTGATATTAAAAATGCATCTTACCCAACCCTAAACCCAACCCCAATATTCACCCAAACATAAGTGTGTCCTGAGTTCTAACCCTAACCCTAACCCTTACCATATGGGCCCATTCATTCTAATGAATCTCATAGGCTATAATGGAGAATGGAAAACCATCCAAAATTTTTTCCCATCAAGAGTATACCATTCAGTGTGATATTAAAAATACATCATACCTAACCCTAAACCCAACCCCAATATTCACCCAAACATAAGTGTGTCCTGAGCTCTAACCCTAACCCTAACCCTTACCATATGGGCCCATTCATTCTAATGAATCTCATAGGCTATAATGGAGAATGGAAAACCATCCACAACTTTTTCCCATCAAGAGTATACCATTCAGTGTGATATTAAAAATACATCTTACCCAACCCTAAACCCAACCCCAATATTCACCCAAACATAAGTGTGTCCTGAACTCTAACCCTAAGCCTAAGCCTTACCATATGGGGCCATTCATTTTCATGAATCACATAGGCTATAATGGAGAATGGAAAAACATTCAAAAATTTTTCCCCATCAAGAAAGTACCATTCAGTGTGATATTAAAAATACATCTTAACCAACCCTAAATCCAACCCCAATATTCACCCAAACATAAGTGTGTCCTGAACTCTAACACTAACCCTAACCCTTACCATATGGGCCCATTCATTCTAATGAATCTCATAGGCTATAATGGAGAATGGAAATCCATCCAAAATTTTTTCACATCAAGAGTATACCATTCAGTGTGATATTAAATATAGATCTTACCCAACCCTAAACCCAACCCCAATATTCACCCAAACATAAGTGTGTCCTGAGCTCTAACCCTAACCCTAACCCTTACCATATGGGCCCATTCATTCTAATGAATCTCATAGGCTATAATGCAGAATGGAAAAACATCCAAAATTTTTCCCCATCAAGAGTGTACCATTCACTGTGATAATAAAAATACATCTTACCCAACCCTAAACCCAACCCCAATATTCACCCAAACATAAGTGTGTCCTGAACTCTAACCCTAACCCTAAGCCTTACCATATGGGCCCATTCATTCTAATGAATCTCATAGGCTATAATGGAGAATGGAAAACCATCCATAAAATTTTCCCTTCAAGAGTATACCATTCTGTGTGATATTAAAAATCGATTTTACCCAACCCTAAACCCAACCCCAATATTCACCCAAACGTAAGTGTGTCCTGAGCTCTAACCCTAACCCTAACCCTTACCATATGGGCCCATTCATTCTAATGAATCTCATAGGCTATAATGGAGAATGGAAAACCATCCAAAAATTTTTCCCATCAAGAGTATACCATTCAGTGTGATATTAAAAATACATCATACCCAACCCCAATATTCACCCAAACATAAGTGTGTCCGGAGCTCTAACCCTAACCCTAACCCTTACCATATGGGCCCATTCATTCTAATGAATCTCATAGGCTATAATGGAGAATGGAAAACCATCCAAAAAATTTTCCCATCAAGAGTATACCATTCTGTGTGATATTAAAAATACATCATACCCAACCCCAATATTCACCCAAACATAAGTGTGTCCGGAGCTCTAACCCTAACCCTAACCCTTACCATATGGGCCCATTCATTCTAATGAATCTCATAGGCTATAATGGAGAATGGAAAACCATCCAAAAAATTTTCCCATCAAGAGTATACCATTCACTGTGATATTAAAAATACATCTTACCCAAACCTAAACCCAACCCCAATATTAACCCAAACATAAGTGTGTCCTGAGCTCTAACCCTAACCCTAACCCTTACCATATGGGCCCATTCATTCTAATGAATCTCATAGGCTATAATGCAGAATGGAAAAACATCCAAAATTTTTCCCCATCAAGAGTGTACCATTCACTGTGATAATAAAAATACATCTTACCCAAACCTAAACCCAACCCCAATATTCACCCAAACATAAGTGTGTCCTGAACTCTAACCCTAACTCTAAGCCTTACCTTATGGGCCCATTCATTCTAATGAATCTCATAGGCTATAATGGAGAATGGAAAACCATCCAAAAAATTTTCCCTTCAAGAGTATACCATTCTGTGTGATATTAAAAATCGATTTTACCCAACCCTAAACCCAACCCCAATATTCACCCAAACGTAAGTGTGTCCTGAGCTCTAACCCTAACCCTAACCCTTACCATATGGGCCCATTCATTCTAATGAATCTCATAGGCTATAATGGAGAATGGAAAACCATCCAAAAAATTTTCCCATCAAGAGTATACCATTCAGTGTGATATTAAAAATACATCATACCCAACCCCAATATTCACCCAAACATAAGTGTGTCCTGAGCTCTAACCCTAACCCTAACCCTTACCATATGGGCCCATTCATTCTAATGAATCTCATAGGCTATAATGGAGAATGGAAAACCATCCAAAAAATTTCCCCATCAAGAGTGTACCATTCACTGTGATATTAAAAATACATCTTACCCAACCCTAAACCCAACCCCAATATTCACCCAAACATAAGTGTGTCCTGAACTCTAACCCTAACCCTAAGCCTTACCATATGGGCCCATTCATTTTAATGAATCACATAGGCTATAATGGAGAATGGAAAAACATCCAAAAATTTTCCCCATCAAGAAAGTACCATTCAGTGTGATATTAAAAATAGATCTTACCCAACCCTAAACCCAACCCCAATATTCACCCAAACATAAGTGTGTCCTGAACTCTAACCCTAACCCTAACCCTTACCATATGGGCCCATTCATTCTAATGAATCTCATAGGCTATAATGGAGAATGGAAAACCATCCAAAAAATTTTCACATCAAGATTATACCATTCAGTGTGATACTAAAAATAGATCTTACCCAACCCTAAACCCAACCCCAATATTCACTCAAACATAAGTGTGTCCTGAGCTCTAACCCTAACCCTAAGCCTTACCATATGGGCACATTCATTCTAATGAATCTCATAGGCTATAATGGAGAATGGAAAAACATCCAAAAATTTTTCCCATCAAGAGTATACCATTCAGTGTGATATTAAAAATGCATCTTACCCAACCCTAAACCCAACCCCAATATTCACCCAAACATAAGTGTGTCCTGAGTTCTAACCCTAACCCTAACCCTTACCATATGGGCCCATTCATTCTAATGAATCTCATAGGCTATAATGGAGAATGGAAAACCATCCAAAAATTTTTCCCATCAAGAGTATACCATTCAGTGTGATATTAAAAATACATCATACCTAACCCTAAACCCAACCCCAATATTCACCCAAACATAAGTGTGTCCTGAGCTCTAACCCTAACCCTAACCCTTACCATATGGGCCCATTCATTCTAATGAATCTCATAGGCTATAATGGAGAATGGAAAACCATCCACAACTTTTTCCCATCAAGAGTATACCATTCAGTGTGATATTAAAAATACATCTTACCCAACCCTAAACCCAACCCCAATATTCACCCAAACATAAGTGTGTCCTGAACTCTAACCCTAAGCCTAAGCCTTACCATATGGGGCCATTCATTTTCATGAATCACATAGGCTATAATGGAGAATGGAAAAACATCCAAAAATTTTCCCCATCAAGAAAGTACCATTCAGTGTGATATTAAAAATACATCTTAACCAACCCTAAACCCAACCCCAATATTCACCCAAACATAAGTGTGTCCTGAACTCTAACCCTAACCCTAACCCTTACCATATGGGCCCATTGATTCTAATGAATCTCATAGGCTATAATGGAGAATGGAAATCCATCCAAAATTTTTTCACATCAAGAGTATACCATTCAGTGTGATATTAAAAATAGATCTTACCCAACCCTAAACCCAACCCCAATATTCACCCAAACATAAGTGTGTCCTGAGCTCTAACCCTAACCCTAACCCTTACCATATGGGCCCATTCATTCTAATGAATCTCATAGGCTATAATGCAGAATGGAAAAACATCCAAAATTTTTCCCCATCAAGAGTGTACCATTCACTGTGATAATAAAAATACATCTTACCCAACCCTAAACCCAACCCCAATATTCACCCAAACATAAGTGTGTCCTGAACTCTAACCCTAACCCTAAGCCTTACCATATGGGCCCATTCATTCTAATGAATCTCATAGGCTATAATGGAGAATGGAAAACCATCCATAAAATTTTCCCTTCAAGAGTATACCATTCTGTGTGATATTAAAAATCGATTTTACCCAACCCTAAACCCAACCCCAATATTCACCCAAACGTAAGTGTGTCCTGAGCTCTAACCCTAACCCTAACCCTTACCATATGGGCCCATTCATTCTAATGAATCTCATAGGCTATAATGGAGAATGGAAAACCATCCAAAAATTTTTCCCATCAAGAGTATACCATTCAGTGTGATATTAAAAATACATCATACCCAACCCCAATATTCACCCAAACATAAGTGTGTCCGGAGCTCTAACCCTAACCCTAACCCTTACCATATGGGCCCATTCATTCTAATGAATCTCATAGGCTATAATGGAGAATGGAAAACCATCCAAAAAATTTTCCCATCAAGAGTATACCATTCTGTGTGATATTAAAAATACATCATACCCAACCCCAATATTCACCCAAACATAAGTGTGTCCGGAGCTCTAACCCTAACCCTAACCCTTACCATATGGGCCCATTCATTCTAATGAATCTCATAGGCTATAATGGAGAATGGAAAACCATCCAAAAAATTTCCCCATCAAGAGTGTACCATTCACTGTGATAATAAAAATACATCTTACCCAACCCTAAACCCAACCCCAATATTCACCCAAACATAAGTGTGTCCTGAACTCTAACCCTAACCCTAAGCCTTACCATATGGGCCCATTCATTCTAATGAATCTCATAGGCTATAATGGAGAATGGAAAACCATCCATAAAATTTTCCCTTCAAGAGTATACCATTCTGTGTGATATTAAAAATCGATTTTACCCAACCCTAAACCCAACCCCAATATTCACCCAAACGTAAGTGTGTCCTGAGCTCTAACCCTAACCCTAACCCTTACCATATGGGCCCATTCATTCTAATGAATCTCATAGGCTATAATGGAGAATGGAAAACCATCCAAAAATTTTTCCCATCAAGAGTATACCATTCAGTGTGATATTAAAAATACATCATACCCAACCCCAATATTCACCCAAACATAAGTGTGTCCGGAGCTCTAACCCTAACCCTAACCCTTACCATATGGGCCCATTCATTCTAATGAATCTCATAGGCTATAATGGAGAATGGAAAACCATCCAAAAAATTTTCCCATCAAGAGTATACCATTCTGTGTGATATTAAAAATACATCATACCCAACCCCAATATTCACCCAAACATAAGTGTGTCCAGAGCTCTAACCCTAACCCTAACCCTTACCATATGGGCCCATTCATTCTAATGAATCTCATAGGCTATAATGGAGAATGGAAAACCATCCAAAAAATTTTCCCATCAAGAGTATACCATTCACTGTGATATTAAAAATACATCTTACCCAAACCTAAACCCAACCCCAATATTAACCCAAACATAAGTGTGTCCTGAGCTCTAACCCTAACCCTAACCCTTACCATATGGGCCCATTCATTCTAATGAATCTCATAGGCTATAATGCAGAATGGAAAAACATCCAAAATTTTTCCCCATCAAGAGTGTACCATTCACTGTGATAATAAAAATACATCTTACCCAAACCTAAACCCAACCCCAATATTCACCCAAACATAAGTGTGTCCTGAACTCTAACCCTAACTCTAAGCCTTACCATATGGGCCCATTCATTCTAATGAATCTCATAGGCTATAATGGAGAATGGAAAACCATCCAAAAAATTTTCCCTTCAAGAGTATACCATTCTGTGTGATATTAAAAATCGATTTTACCCAACCCTAAACCCAACCCCAATATTCACCCAAACGTAAGTGTGTCCTGAGCTCTAACCCTAACCCTAACCCTTACCATATGGGCCCATTCATTCTAATGAATCTCATAGGCTATAATGGAGAATGGAAAACCATCCAAAAAATTTTCCCATCAAGAGTATACCATTCAGTGTGATATTAAAAATACATCATACCCAACCCCAATATTCACCCAAACATAAGTGTGTCCTGAGCTCTAACCCTAACCCTAACCCTTACCATATGGGCCCATTCATTCTAATGAATCTCATAGGCTATAATGGAGAATGGAAAACCATCCAAAAAATTTCCCCATCAAGAGTGTACCATTCACTGTGATATTAAAAATACATCTTACCCAACCCTAAACCCAACCCCAATATTCACCCAAACATAAGTGTGTCCTGAGCTCTAACCCTAACCCTAACCCTTACCATATGGGCCCATTCATTCTAATGAATCTCATAGGCTATAATGCAGAATGGAAAAACATCCAAAATTTTTCCCCATCAAGAGTGTACCATTCACTGTGATAATAAAAATACATCTTACCCAACCCTAAACCCAACCCCAATATTCACCCAAACATAAGTGTGTCCTGAACTCTAACCCTAACCCTAAGCCTTACCATATGGGCCCATTCATTCTAATGAATCTCATAGGCTATAATGGAGAATGGAAAACCATCCATAAAATTTTCCCTTCAAGAGTATACCATTCTGTGTGATATTAAAAATCGATTTTACCCAACCCTAAACCCAACCCCAATATTCACCCAAACGTAAGTGTGTCCTGAGCTCTAACCCTAACCCTAACCCTTACCATATGGGCCCATTCATTCTAATGAATCTCATAGGCTATAATGGAGAATGGAAAACCATCCAAAAATTTTTCCCATCAAGAGTATACCATTCAGTGTGATATTAAAAATACATCATACCCAACCCCAATATTCACCCAAACATAAGTGTGTCCGGAGCTCTAACCCTAACCCTAACCCTTACCATATGGGCCCATTCATTCTAATGAATCTCATAGGCTATAATGGAGAATGGAAAACCATCCAAAAAATTTTCCCATCAAGAGTATACCATTCTGTGTGATATTAAAAATACATCATAACCAACCCCAATATTCACCCAAACATAAGTGTGTCCGGAGCTCTAACCCTAACCCTAACCCTTACCATATGGGCCCATTCATTCTAATGAATCTCATAGGCTATAATGGAGAATGGAAAACCATCCAAAAAATTTTCCCATCAAGAGTATACCATTCACTGTGATATTAAAAATACATCTTACCCAAACCTAAACCCAACCCCAATATTAACCCAAACATAAGTGTGTCCTGAGCTCTAACCCTAACCCTAACCCTTACCATATGGGCCCATTCATTCTAATGAATCTCATAGGCTATAATGCAGAATGGAAAAACATCCAAAATTTTTCCCCATCAAGAGTGTACCATTCACTGTGATAATAAAAATACATCTTACCCAAACCTAAACCCAACCCCAATATTCACCCAAACATAAGTGTGTCCTGAACTCTAACCCTAACTCTAAGCCTTACCATATGGGCCCATTCATTCTAATGAATCTCATAGGCTATAATGGAGAATGGAAAACCATCCAAAAAATTTTCCCTTCAAGAGTATACCATTCTGTGTGATATTAAAAATCGATTTTACCCAACCCTAAACCCAACCCCAATATTCACCCAAACGTAAGTGTGTCCTGAGCTCTAACCCTAACCCTAACCCTTACCATATGGGCCCATTCATTCTAATGAATCTCATAGGCTATAATGGAGAATGGAAAACCATCCAAAAATTTCCCCATCAAGAGTGTACCATTCACTGTGATATTAAAAATACATCTTACCCAACCCTAAACCCAACCCCAATATTCACCCAAACATAAGTGTGTCCTGAACTCTAACCCTAACCCTAACCCTTACCATATGGGACTATTCATTTTAATGAATCTCATAGGCTATAATGGAGAATGGAAAAACATCCAAAAATTTTCCCCATCAAGAATGTACCATTCAGTGTGATATTAAAAATACATCTTAACCAACCCTAAACCCAACCCCAATATTCCCCCCAACATAAGTGTGTCCTGAACTCTAACCCTAACCCTAACCCTTACCATATGGGCCCATTCATTCTAATGAATCACATAGGCTATAATGGAGAATGGAAAACCATTAAAAAAATTTTCCCATCAAGAGTATACCATTCAGTGTGATATTAAAAATACATCTTACCCAACCCTAAACCCAACCCCAATATTCACCCAAACATAAGTGTGTCCTGAGCTCTAACCCTAACCCTAACCCTTACCATATGGGCCCATTCATTCTAATGAATCTCATAGGCTATAATGGAGAATGGAAAACCATCCAAAAAATTTTCCCATAAAGAGTATACCATTCAGTGTGATATTAAAAATACATCATACCCAACCCTAAACCCAACCCCAATATTCACCCAAACATAAGTGTGTCCTGAGCTCTAACCCTAACCCTAACCCTTACCATATGGGCCCATTCATTCTAATGAATCTCATAGTCTATAATGGAGAATGGAAAACCATCCAAAAATTTTTCCCATCAAGAGTATACCATTCAGTGTGATATTAAAAATAGATCTTACCCAACCCTAAACCCAACCGCAATATTCACCCAAACATAAGTGTGTCCTGAGCTCTAACCCTAACCCTAACCCTTACCATATGGGCCCATTCATTCTAATGAATCTCATAGGCTATAATGGAGAATGGAAAACCATCCACAAATTTTTCCCATCAAGAGTATACCATTCAGTGTGATATTAAAAATACATCTTACCCAACCCTAAACCCAACCCCAATATTCACCCAAACATAAGTGTGTCCTGAACTCTAAAACTAACCCTAAGCCTTACCATAAGGGCCCATTCATTTTCATGAATAACATAGGCTATAATGGAGAATGGAAAAACATCCAAAAATTTTCCCCATCAAGAAAGTACCATTCAGTGTGATATTAAAAATAGATCTTAACCAACCCTAAACCCAACCCCAATATTCACCCAAACATAAGTGTGTCCTGAGCTCTAACCCTAACCCTAACCCTTACCATATAGGCCCATTCATTCTAATGAATCTCATAGGCTATAATGGAGAATGGAAAAACATCCAAAAATTTTTCCCATCAAGTGTATACCATTCAGTGTGATATTAAAAATGCATCTTACCCAACCCTAAACCCAACCCCAATATTCACCCAAACATAAGTGTGTCCTGAGCTCTAACCCTAACCCTAACCCTTACCATATGGGCCCATTCATTCTAATGAATCTCATAGGCTATAATGGAGAATGGAATCCATCCAAAAAATTTTCCCATCAAGAGTATACCATTCAGTGTGATATTAAAAATACATCATACCCAACCCTAAACCCAACCCCAATATTCACCCAAACATAAGTGTGTCCTGAGCTCTAACCCTAACCCTAACCCTTACCATATGGGCCCATTCATTCCAATGAATCTCATAGGCTATAATGGAGAATGGAAAACCATCCAAAAAATTTTCCCATGAAGAGTATACCATTCAGTGTGATATTAAAAATACATCTTACCCAACCCTAAACGCAACCCCAATATTCACCCAAACATAAGTGTGTCCTGAGCTCTAACCCTAACCCTAAGCCTTACCATATGGGCCCATTCATTTTCATGAATCACATAGGCTATAATGGAGAATGGAAAAACATCGAAAAATTTTCCCCATCAAGAAAGTACCATTCAGTGTGATATTAAAAATACATCTTACCCAACCCTAAACCCAACCCCAATATTCACCCAAACATAAGTGTGTCCTGAACTCTAAAACTAACCCTAAGCCTACCATATGGGCCCATTCATTCCAATGAATCTCATAGGCTATAATGGAGAATGGAAAACAATCCAAAAAATTTTCCCTTCAAGAGTATACCATTCAGTGTGATATTAAAAATACTTCTTTCCCAACCCTAAACCCAACCCCAATATTCACCCAAACATAAGTGTGTCCTGAACTCCAACCCTAACCCTAACCCTACCATATGGGCCCATTCATTTTAATGAATCTCATAGGCTATAATGGAGAATGGAAAAACATCCAAAAATATTTCCCATCAAGAGTATACCATTCAGTGTGATATTAAAAATACATCTTACCCAACCCTAAACCCAACCGCAATATTCACCCAAACATAAGTGTGTCCTGAGCTCTAACCCTAACCCTTACCATATGGGCCCATTCATTCTAATGAATCTCATAGGCTATAATGGAGAATGGAAAACCATCCACAAATTTTTCCCATCAAGAGTATACCATTCAGTGTGATATTAAAAATACATCTTACCCAACCCTAAACCCAACCCCAATATTCACCCAAACATAAGTGTGTCCTGAACTCTAAAACTAACCCTAAGCCTTACCATAAGGGCCCATTCATTTTCATGAATAACATAGGCTATAATGGAGAATGGAAAAACATCCAAAAATTTTCCCCATCAAGAAAGTACCATTCAGTGTGATATTAAAAATACATCTTAACCAACCCTAAACCCAACCCCAATATTCACCCAAACATAAGTGTGTCCTGAGCTCTAACCCTAACCCTAACCCTTACCATATGGGCCCATTCATTCTAATGAATCTCATAGGCTATAATGGAGAATGGAAAAACATCCAAAAATTTTTCCCATCAAGTGTATACCATTCAGTGTGATATTAAAAATGCATCTTACCCAACCCTAAACCCAACCCCAATATTCACCCAAACCTAAGTGTGTCCTGAGCTCTAACCCTAACCCTAACCCTTACCATATGGGCCCATTCATTCCAATGAATCTCATAGGCTATAATGGAGAATGGAAAACCATCCAAAAAATTTTCCCATGAAGAGTATACCATTCAGTGTGATATTAAAAATACATCTTACCCAACCCTAAACGCAACCCCAATATTCACCCAAACATAAGTGTGTCCTGAGCTCTAACCCTAACCCTAAGCCTTACCATATGGGCCCATTCATTTTCATGAATCACATAGGCTATAATGGAGAATGGAAAAACATCGAAAAATTTTCCCCATCAAGAAAGTACCATTCAGTGTGATATTAAAAATACATCTTAACCAACCCTAAACCCAACCCCAATATTCACCCAAACATAAGTGTGTCCTGAACTCTAACCCTAACCCTAACCCTTACCATATGGGCCCATTCATTCTAATGAACCTCATAAGCTATAATGGAGAATGGAAAACCATCCAAAAATTTTTCACATCAAGAGTATACCATTCAGTGTGATATTAAAAATAGATCTTACCCAACCCTAAACCCAACCCCAATATTCACCCAAACATAAGTGTGTCCTGAACTCTAACCCTAACCCTAACCCTTACCATATGGGCCCATTCATTCTAATGAATCTCATAGGCTATAATGGAGAATGGAAAACCATCCAAAAAATTTTCCCTTCAAGAGTATACCATTCAGTGTGATATTAAAAATACTTCTTTCCCAACCCTAAACCCAACCCCAATATTCACCCAAACATAAGTGTGTCCTGAACTCCAACCCTAACCCTAACCCTACCATATGGGCCCATTCATTTTAATGAATCTCATAGGCTATAATGGAGAATGGAAAAATATCCAAAAATATTTCCCATCAAGAGTATACCATTCAGTGTGATATTAAAAATACATCTTACCCAACCCTAAACCCAACCCCAATATTCACCCAAACATAAGTGTGTCCTGAGCTCTAACCCTAACCCTAACCCTTACTATATGGGCCCATTCATTCTAATGAATCTCATAGGCTATAATGGAGAATGGAAAACCATCCAAAAAATTTTCCCATCTAGAGTATACCATTCAGTGTGATATTAAAAATACATCATACCCAACCCTAAACCCAACCCCAATATTCACCCAAACCTAAGTGTGTCCTGAGCTCTAACCCTAACCCTAACCCTTACCATATGGGCCCATTCATTCCAATGAATCTCATAGGCTATAATGGAGAATGGAAAACCATCCAAAAAATTTTCCCATGAAGAGTATACCATTCAGTGTGATATTAAAAATACATCTTACCCAACCCTAAACGCAACCCCAATATTCACCCAAACATAAGTGTGTCCTGAGCTCTAACCCTAACCCTAAGCCTTACCATATGGGCCCATTCATTTTCATGAATCACATAGGCTATAATGGAGAATGGAAAAACATCGAAAAATTTTCCCCATCAAGAAAGTACCATTCAGTGTGATATTAAAAATACATCTTAACCAACCCTAAACCCAACCCCAATATTCACCCAAACATAAGTGTGTCCTGAACTCTAACCCTAACCCTAACCCTTACCATATGGGCCCATTCATTCTAATGAACCTCATAAGCTATAATGGAGAATGGAAAACCATCCAAAAATTTTTCACATCAAGAGTATACCATTCAGTGTGATATTAAAAATAGATCTTACCCAACCCTAAACCCAACCCCAATATTCACCCAAACATAAGTGTGTCCTGAACTCTAACCCTAACCCTAACCCTTACCATATGGGCCCATTCATTCTAATGAATCTCATAGGCTATAATGGAGAATGGAAAACCATCCAAAAAATTTTCCCTTCAAGAGTATACCATTCAGTGTGATATTAAAAATACTTCTTTCCCAACCCTAAACCCAACCCCAATATTCACCCAAACATAAGTGTGTCCTGAACTCCAACCCTAACCCTAACCCTACCATATGGGCCCATTCATTTTAATGAATCTCATAGGCTATAATGGAGAATGGAAAAATATCCAAAAATATTTCCCATCAAGAGTATACCATTCAGTGTGATATTAAAAATACATCTTACCCAACCCTAAACCCAACCCCAATATTCACCCAAACATAAGTGTGTCCTGAGCTCTAACCCTAACCCTAACCCTTACTATATGGGCCCATTCATTCTAATGAATCTCATAGGCTATAATGGAGAATGGAAAACCATCCAAAAAATTTTCCCATCAAGAGTATACCATTCAGTGTGATATTAAAAATACATCATACCCAACTCTAAACCCAACCCCAATATTCACCCAAACATAAGTGTGTCCTTAGCTCTAACCCTAACCCTACCCTTACCATATGGGCCCATTCATTCTAATGAATCTCATAGGCTATAATGGAGAATGGAAAACCATCCAAAAAATTTTCCCATCAAGAGTATACCATTCAGTGTGATATTAAAAATACATCTTACCCAACCCTAAACCCAACCCCAATATTCACCCAAACATAAGTGTGTCCTGAACTCTAACCCTAACCCTAAGCCTTACCATATGGGCCCATTCATTTTCATGAATCACATAGGTTATAATGGAGAATGGAAAAACATCCAGATATTTTCCCCATCAAGAAAGTACCATTCAGTGTGATATTAAAAATACATCTTAACCAACCCTAAACCCAACCCCAATATTCACCCAAACATAAGTGTGTCCTGAACTCTAACCCTAACCCTAAGCCTTACCATATGGGCCCATTCATTCTAATGAATCTCTTAGGCTATAATGGAGAATGGAAAACCATCCAAAAATTTTTCCCGTCAAGAGTATACCATTCAGTGTGATATTAAAAATACATCATACCCAACCCTAAACCCAACCCCAATATTCACCCAAACATAAGTGTGTCCTGAGCTCTAACCCTAACCCTAACCCTTACCATATGGGCCCATTCATTCTAATGAATCACATAGGCTATAATGGAGAATGGAAAACCATCCACAAATTTTTCCCATCAAGAGTATACCATTCAGTGTGATATTAAAAATACATCTTACCCAACCCTAAACCCAACCCCAATATTCACCCAAACATAAGTGTGTCCTGAGCTCTAACCCTAACCCTAACCCTTACCATATGGGCCCATTCATTCTAATGAATATCATAGGCTATAATGGAGAATGGAAAAACATCCAAAATTCTTTCCCATCAAGAGTATACCATTCAGTGTGATATTAAAAATACATCTTACCCAACCCTAAACCCAACCCCAATATTCACCCAAACATAAGTGTGTCCTGAGCTCTAACCCTAACCCTAACCCTTACCATATGGGCCCATTCATTCTAATGAATCTCATAGGCTGTAATGGAGAATGGAAAACCATCCAAAAATTTTTCCCATCAAGAGTATACCATTC
This sequence comes from Heteronotia binoei, assembly GCF_032191835.1. Lineage (NCBI taxonomy): Eukaryota > Metazoa > Chordata > Lepidosauria > Squamata > Gekkonidae > Heteronotia > Heteronotia binoei. Next base: position 272,191 of record NW_026799995.1, read on the forward strand.
AGTGTGATATTAAAAATACATCATACCCAACCCTAAACCCAACCCCAATATTCACCCAAACATAAGTGTGTCCTGAGCTCTAACCCTAACCCTAACCCTTACCATATGGGCCCATTCATTCTAATGAATCTCATAGGCTATAATGGAGAATGGAAAACCATCCACAAATTTTTCCCATCAAGAGTATACCATTCAGTGTGATATTAAAAATACTTCTTACCCAACCCTAAACCCAACCCCAATATTCACCCAAACATAAGTGTGTCCTGAACTCTAACCCTAACCCTAAGCCTTACCATATGGGCCCTTTCATTTTAATGAATCACATAGGCTATAATGGAGAATGGAAAAACATCCAAAAAATTTCCCCATCAAGAAAGTACCATTCAGTGTAATATTAAAAATAGATCTTACCCAACCCTAAACCCAACCCCAATATTCATCCAAACATAAGTGTGTCCTGAACTCTAACCCTAACCCTTACCATATGGGCCCATTCATTCTAATGAATCTCATAGGCTATAATGGAGAATGGAAAACCATCCAAAAATTTTTCACATCAAGAGTATACCATTCAGTGTGATATTAAAAATAGATCTTACCCAACCCTAAACCCAACCCCAATATTCACCCAAACATAAGTGTGTCCTGAGCTCTAAGCCTAACCCTTACCATATGGGCCCATTCATTCTAAGGAATCTCATAGGCTATAATGGAGAATGGAAAAACATCGAAAATTTTTTCCCATCAAGAGTATACCATTCAGTGTGATATTAAAAATGCATCTTACCCAACCCTAAACCCAACCCCAATATTCACCCAAACATAAGTGTGTCCTGAGCTCTAACCCTAACCCTAACCCTTACTATATGGGCCCATTCATTCTAATGAATCTCATAGGCTATAATGGAGAATGGAAAACCATCCAAAAAATTTTCCCATCAAGAGTATACCATTCAGTGTGATATTAAAAATACATCATACCCAACTCTAAACCCAACCCCAATATTCACCCAAACATAAGTGTGTCCTTAGCTCTAACCCTAACCCTACCCTTACCATATGGGCCCATTCATTCTAATGAATCTCATAGGCTATAATGGAGAATGGAAAACCATCCAAAAAATTTTCCCATCAAGAGTATACCATTCAGTGTGATATTAAAAATACATCTTACCCAACCCTAAACGCAACCCGAATATTCACCCAAACATAAATGTGTCCTGAGCTCTAACCCTAACCCTAACCCTTACCTTATGGGCCCATTCATACTAATGAATCTCATAGGCTATAATGGAGAATGATAAACCATCCACAAATTTTTCCCATCAAGAGTATACCATTCAGTTTGATATTAAAAATACATCTTACCCAACCCTAAACCCAACCCCAATATTCACCCAAACATAAGTGTGTCCTGAACTCTAACCCTAACCCTAAGCCTTACCATATGGGCCCATTCATTTTCATGAATCACATAGGTTATAATGGAGAATGGAAAAACATCCAGATATTTTCCCCATCAAGAAAGTACCATTCAGTGTGATATTAAAAATACATCTTAACCAACCCTAAACCCAACCCCAATATTCACCCAAACATAAGTGTGTCCTGAACTCTAACCCTAACCCTAAGCCTTACCATATGGGCCCATTCATTCTAATGAATCTCTTAGGCTATAATGGAGAATGGAAAACCATCCAAAATTTTTTCCCGTCAAGAGTATACCATTCAGTGTGATATTAAAAATACATCATACCCAACCCTAAACCCAACCCCAATATTCACCCAAACATAAGTGTGTCCTGAGCTCTAACCCTAACCCTAACCCTTACCATATGGGCCCATTCATTCTAATGAATCACATAGGCTATAATGGAGAATGGAAAACCATCCACAAATTTTTCCCATCAAGAGTATACCATTCAGTGTGATATTAAAAATACATCTTACCCAACCCTAAACCCAACCCCAATATTCACCCAAACATAAGTGTGTCCTGAGCTCTAACCCTAACCCTAACCCTTACCATATGGGCCCATTCATTCTAATGAATATCATAGGCTATAATGGAGAATGGAAAACCATGCAAAATTTTTTCCCATCAAGAGTATACCATTCAGTGTGATATTAAAAATACATCTTACCCAACCCTAAACCCAACCCCAATATTCACCCAAACATAAGTGTGTCCTGAGCTCTAACCCTAACCCTAACCCTTACCATATGGGCCCATTCATTCTAATGAATCACATAGGCTATAATGGAGAATGGAAAACCATCAACAAATTTTTCCCATCAAGAGTATACCATTCAGTGTGATATTAAAAATACATCTTACCCAACCCTAAACCCAACCCCAATATTCACCCAAACATAAGTGTGTCCTGAGCTCTAACCCTAACCCTAACCCTTACCATATGGTCCCATTCATTCTAATGAATCTCTTAGGCTATAATGGAGAATGGAAAACCATCCAAAATTTTTTCCCATCAAGAGTATACCATTCAGTGTGATATTAAAAATACATCTTACCCAACCCTAAACCCAACCCCAATATTCACCCAAACATAAGTGTGTCCTGAGCTCTAACCCTAACCCTAACCCTTACCATATGGGCCCATTCATTCTAATGAATCTCATAGGCTGTAATGGAGAATGGAAAACCATCCAAAAATTTTTCCCATCAAGAGTATACCATTCAGTGTGATATTAAAAATACATCTTACCCAACCCTAAACCCAACCCCAATATTCACCCAAACATAAGTGTGTCCTGAGCTCTAACCCTAACCCTAACCCTTACCATATGGGCCCATTCATTCTAATGAATCTCATAGGCTGTAATGGAGAATGGAAAACCATCCAAAAATTTTTCCCATCAAGAGTATACCATTCAGTGTGATATTAAAAATAGATCTTAGCCAACCCTAAACCCAACCCCAATATTCACCCAAACATAAGTGTGTCCTGAGCTCTAACCCTAACCCTAACCCTTACCATATGGGCCCATTCATTCTAATGAATCTCATAGGCTATAATGGAGAATCGAAAACCACCCACAAATTTTTCCCATCAAGAGTATACCATTCAGTGTGATATTAAAAATACTTCTTACCCAACCCTAAACCCAACCCCAATATTCACCCAAACATAAGTGTGTCCTGAACTCTAACCCTAACCCTAAGCCTTACCATATGGGCCCTTTCATTTTAATGAATCACATAGGCTATAATGGAGAATGGAAAAACATCCAAAAATTTTCCCCATCAAGAAAGTACCATTCAGTGTGATATTAAAAATAGATCTTACCCAACCCTAAACCCAACCCCAATATTCATCCAAACATAAGTGTTTCCTGAACTCTAACCCTAAACCTAACCATTACCATATGGGCCCATTCATTCTAATGAATCTCATAGGCTATAATGGAGAATGGAAAACCATCCAAAAATTTTTCACATCAAGAGTATACCATTCAGTGTGATATTAAAAATAGATATTACCCAACCCTAAACCCAACCCCAATATTCACCCAAACATAAGTGTGTCCTGAGCTCTAACCCTAACCCTTACCATATGGGCCCATTCATTCTAATGAATCTCATAGGCTATAATGGAGAATGGAAAAACACCGAAAATTTTTCCCATCAAGAGTATACCATTCAGTGTGATATTAAAAATGCATCTTACCCAACCCTAAACCCAACCCCAATATTCACCGAAACATAAGTGTGTCCTGAGCTCTAACCCTAACCCTAACCCTTACCATATGGGCCCATTCATTCTAATGAATCTCATAGGCTATAATGGAGAATGGAAAACCATCCAAAAATTTTTCCCATCAAGAGTATACCATTCAGTGTGATATTAAATATAGATCTTACCCAACCCTAAACCCAACCCCAATATTCACCCAAACATAAGTGTGTCCTGAACTCTAACCCTAACCCTAACCCTTACCATATGGGCCCATTCATTCTAATGAATCTCATAGGCTATAATGGAGAATGGAAAACCATCCAAAAATTTTTCCCATCAAGAGTATACCATTCAGTGTGATATTAAAAATACATCTTACCCAACCCTAAACCCAACCCCCATATTCACCCAAACGTAAGTGTGTCCTGAACTCTAACCCTAACCCTAACCCTTACAATATGGGCCCATTCATTCTAATGAATCTCATAGGCTATAATGGAGAATGGAAAACCATCCAAAAAATTTTCCCATCAAGAGTATACCATTCAGTGTGATATTAAAAATACATCATACCCAACCCCAATATTCACCCAAACATAAGTGTGTCCTGAGCTCTAACCCTAACCCTAACCCTTACCATATGGGCCCATTCATTCTAATGAATCTCATAGGCTATAATGGAGAATGGAAAACCATCCAAAAATTTTTCCCATCAAGAGTATACCATTCAGTGTGATATTAAAAATACATCATACCCAACCCTAAACCCAACCCCAATATTCACCCAAACATAAGTGTGTCCTGAGCTCTAACCCTAACCCTAACCCTTACCATATGGGCCCATTCATTCTAATGAATCTCATAGGCTATAATGGAGAATGGAAAACCATCCAAAAAATTTTCCCATCAAGAGTATACCATTCAGTGTGATATTAAAAATGCATCTTACCCAACCCTAAACGCAACCCCAATATTCACCCAAACATAAGTGTGTCCTGAGCTCTAACCCTAACCCTAACCCTTACCATATGGGCCCATTCATTCTAATGAATCTCATAGGCTATAATGGAGAATGGAAAACCATCCACAAATTTTTCCCATCAAGAGTATACCATTCAGTGTGATATTAAAAATACATCTTACCCAACCCTAAACCCAACCCCAATATTCACCCAAACATAAGTGTGTCCTGAACTCTAAAACTAACCCTAAGCCTTACCATAAGGGCCCATTCATTTTCATGAATCACATAGGCTATAATGGAGAATGGAAAAACATCCAAAAATTTTCCCCATCAAGAAAGTACCATTCAGTGTGATATTAAAAATACATCTTAACCAACCCTAAACCCAACCCCAATATTCACCCAAACATAAGTGTGTCCTGAGCTCTAACCCTAACCCTAACCCTTACCATATGGGCCCATTCATTCTAATGAATATCATAGGCTATAATGGAGAATGGAAAAACATCCAAAAAATTTTCCCATCAAGAGTATACCATTCAGTGTGATATTAAAAATACATCATACCCAACCCTAAACCCAACCGCAATATTCACCCAAACATAAGTGTGTCCTGAGCTCTAACCCTAACCCTAACCCTTACCATATGGGACCATTCATTCTAATGAATCTCATAGGCTATAATGGAGAATGGAAAAACATCCACAAATTTTTCCCATCAAGAGTATACCATTCAGTGTGATATTAAAAATACATCTTACCCAACCCTAAACCCAACCCCAATATTCACCCAAACATAAGTGTGTCCTGAACTCTAAAACTAACCCTAAGCCTTACCATAAGGGCCCATTCATTTTCATGAATAACATAGGCTATAATGGAGAATGGAAAAACATCCAAAAATTTTCCCCATCAAGAAAGTACCATTCAGTGTGATATTAAAAATACATCTTAACCAACCCTAAACCCAACCCCAATATTCACCCAAACATAAGTGTGTCCTGAGCTCTAACCCTAACCCTAACCCTTACCATATGGGCCCATTCATTCTAATGAATCTCATAGGCTATAATGGAGAATGGAAAAACATCCAAAAATTTTTCCCATCAAGTGTATACCATTCAATGTGATATTAAAAATGCATGTTAACCAACCCTAAACCCAACCCCAATATTCACCCAAACATAAGTGTGACCTGAGCTCTAACCCTAACCCTAACCCTTACCATATGGGCCCATTCATTCTAATGAATCTCATTGGCTATAATGGAGAATGGAATCCATCCAAAAAATTTTCCCATCAAGAGTATACCATTCAGTGTGATATTAAAAATACATCATACCCAACCCTAAACCCAACCCCAATATTCACCCAAACATAAGTGTGTCCTGAGCTCTAACCCTAACCCTAACCCTTACCATATGGGCCCATTCTTTCCAATGAATCTCATAGGCTATAATGGAGAATGGAAAACCATCCAAAAAATTTTCCCATGAAGAGTATACCATTCAGTGTGATATTAAAAATACATCTTACCCAACCCTAAACGCAACCCCAATATTCACCCAAACATAAGTGTGTCCTGAGCTCTTACCCTAACCCTAAGCCTTACCATATGGGCCCATTCATTTTCATGAATCACATAGGCTATAATGGAGAATGGAAAAACATCGAAAAATTTTCCCCATCAAGAAAGTACCATTCAGTGTGATATTAAAAATACATCTTAACCAACCCTAAACCCAACCCCAATATTCACCCAAACATAAGTGTGTCCTGAACTCTAACCCTAACCCTAACCCTTACCATATGGGCCCATTCATTCTAATGAACCTCATAGGCTATACTGGAGAATGGAAAACCATCCAAAAATTTTTCACATCAAGAGTATACCATTCAGTGTGATATTAAAAATGCATCTTACCCAACCCTAAACGCAACCCCAATATTCACCCAAACATAAGTGTGTCCTGAGCTCTAACCCTAACCCTAACCCTTACCATATGGGCCCATTCATTCTAATGAATCTCATAGGCTATAATGGAGAATGGAAAACCATCCACAAATTTTTCCCATCAAGAGTATACCATTCAGTGTGATATTAAAAATACATCTTACCCAACCCTAAACCCAACCCCAATATTCACCCAAACATAAGTGTGTCCTGAACTCTAAAACTAACCCTAAGCCTTACCATAAGGGCCCATTCATTTTCATGAATCACATAGGCTATAATGGAGAATGGAAAAACATCCAAAAATTTTCCCCATCAAGAAAGTACCATTCAGTGTGATATTAAAAATACATCTTAACCAACCCTAAACCCAACCCCAATATTCACCCAAACATAAGTGTGTCCTGAGCTCTAACCCTAACCCTAACCCTTACCATATGGGCCCATTCATTCTAATGAATATCATAGGCTATAATGGAGAATGGAAAAACATCCAAAAAATTTTCCCATCAAGAGTATACCATTCAGTGTGATATTAAAAATACATCATACCCAACCCTAAACCCAACCGCAATATTCACCCAAACATAAGTGTGTCCTGAGCTCTAACCCTAACCCTAACCCTTACCATATGGGACCATTCATTCTAATGAATCTCATAGGCTATAATGGAGAATGGAAAAACATCCACAAATTTTTCCCATCAAGAGTATACCATTCAGTGTGATATTAAAAATACATCTTACCCAACCCTAAACCCAACCCCAATATTCACCCAAACATAAGTGTGTCCTGAACTCTAAAACTAACCCTAAGCCTTACCATAAGGGCCCATTCATTTTCATGAATAACATAGGCTATAATGGAGAATGGAAAAACATCCAAAAATTTTCCCCATCAAGAAAGTACCATTCAGTGTGATATTAAAAATACATCTTAACCAACCCTAAACCCAACCCCAATATTCACCCAAACATAAGTGTGTCCTGAGCTCTAACCCTAACCCTAACCCTTACCATATGGGCCCATTCATTCTAATGAATCTCATAGGCTATAATGGAGAATGGAAAAACATCCAAAAATTTTTCCCATCAAGTGTATACCATTCAATGTGATATTAAAAATGCATGTTAACCAACCCTAAACCCAACCCCAATATTCACCCAAACATAAGTGTGTCCTGAGCTCTAACCCTAACCCTAACCCTTACCATATGGGCCCATTCATTCTAATGAATCTCATTGGCTATAATGGAGAATGGAATCCATCCAAAAAATTTTCCCATCAAGAGTATACCATTCAGTGTGATATTAAAAATACATCATACCCAACCCTAAACCCAACCCCAATATTCACCCAAACATAAGTGTGTCCTGAGCTCTAACCCTAACCCTAACCCTTACCATATGGGCCCATTCTTTCCAATGAATCTCATAGGCTATAATGGAGAATGGAAAACCATCCAAAAAATTTTCCCATGAAGAGTATACCATTCAGTGTGATATTAAAAATACATCTTACCCAACCCTAAACGCAACCCCAATATTCACCCAAACATAAGTGTGTCCTGAGCTCTAACCCTAACCCTAAGCCTTACCATATGGGCCCATTCATTTTCATGAATCACATAGGCTATAATGGAGAATGGAAAAACATCGAAAAATTTTCCCCATCAAGAAAGTACCATTCAGTGTGATATTAAAAATACATCTTAACCAACCCTAAACCCAACCCCAATATTCACCCAAACATAAGTGTGTCCTGAACTCTAACCCTAACCCTAACCCTTACCATATGGGCCCATTCATTCTAATGAACCTCATAGGCTATACTGGAGAATGGAAAACCATCCAAAAATTTTTCACATCAAGAGTATACCATTCAGTGTGATATTAAAAATAGATCTTACCCAACCCTAAACCCAACCCCAATATTCACCCAAACATAAGTGTGTCCTGAACTCTAACCCTAACCCTAACCCTTACCATATGGGCCCATTCATTCTAATGAATCTCATAGGCTATAATGGAGAATGGAAAACCATCCAAAAAATTTTCCCTTCAAGAGTATACCATTCAGTGTGATATTAAAAATACTTCTTTCCCAACCCTAAACCCAACCCCAATATTCACCCAAACATAAGTGTGTCCTGAACTCCAACCCTAACCCTAACCCTACCATATGGGCCCATTCATTTTAATGAATCTCATAGGCTATAATGGAGAATGGAAAAACATCCAAAAATATTTCCCATCAAGAGTATACCATTCAGTGTGATATTAAAAATACATCTTACCCAACCCTAAACCCAACCCCAATATTCACCCAAACATAAGTGTGTCCTGAGCTCTAACCCTAACCCTAACCCTTACCATATGGGCCCATTCATTCTAATGAATCTCATAGGCTATAATGGAGAATGGAAAACCATCCAAAAAATTTTCCCATCAAGAGTATACCATTCAGTGTGATATTAAAAATACATCATACCCAACTCTAAACCCAACCCCAATATTCACCCAAACATAAGTGTGTCCTGAGCTCTAACCCTAACCCTACCCTTACCATATGGGCCCATTCATTCTAATGAATCTCATAGGCTATAATGGAGAATGGAAAACCATCCAAAAAATTTTCCCATCAAGAGTATACCATTTAGTGTGATATTAAAAATACATCTTACCCAACCCTAAACGCAACCCGAATATTCACCCAAACATAAGTGTGTCCTGAGCTCTAACCCTAACCCTAACCCTTACCATATGGGCCCATTCATTCTAATGAATCTCATAGGCTATAATGGAGAATGGAAAACCATCCAAAAATTTTTCACATCAAGAGTATACCATTCAGTGTGATATTAAAAATAGATCTTAACCAACCCTAAACCCAACCCCAATATTCACCCAAACATAAGTGTGTCCTGAGCTCTAAGCCTAACCCTTACCATATGGGCCCATTCATTCTAATGAATCTCATAGGCTATAATGGAGAATGGAAAAACATCGAAAAATTTTTCCCATCAAGAGTATACCATTCAGTGTGATATTAAAAATGCATCTTACCCAACCCTAAACCCAACCCCAATATTCACCGAAACATAAGTGTGTCCTGAGCTCTAACCCTAACCCTAACCCTTACCATATGGGCCCATTCATTCTAATGAATCTCATAGGCTATAATGGAGAATGGAAAACCATCCAAAAAATTTTCCCATCAAGAGTATACCATTCAGTGTGATATTAAAAATAGATCTTACCCAACCCTAAACCCAACCCCAATATTCACCCAAACATAAGTGTGTCCTGAACTCTAACCCTAACCCTAACCCTTACCATATGGGCCCATTCATTCTAATGAATCTCATAGGCTATAATGGAGAATGGAAAACCATCCAAAAAATTTTCCCATCAAGAGTATACCATTCAGTGTGATATTAAAAATACATCTTACCCAACCCTAAACCCAACCCCCATATTCACCCAAAAGTAAGTGTGTCCTGAACTCTAACCCTAACCCTAACCCTTACAATATGGGCCCATTCATTCTAATGAATCTCATAGGCTATAATGGAGAATGGAAAACCATCCAAAAAATTTTCCCATCAAGAGTATACCATTCAGTGTGATATTAAAAATACATCATACCCAACCCCAATATTCACCCAAACATAAGTGTGTCCTGAGCTCTAACCCTAACCCTTACCATATGGGCCCATTCATTCTAATGAATCTCATAGGCTATAATGGAGAATGGAAAACCATCCAAAAAATTTTCCCATCAAGAGTATACCATTCAGTGTGATATTAAAAATACATCATACCCAACCCTAAACCCAACCCCAATATTCACCCAAACATAGGTGTGTCCTGAGCTCTAACCCTAACCCTAACCCTTACCATATGGGCCCATTCATTCTAATGAATCTTATAGGCTATAATGGAGAATGGAAAACCATCCAAAAATTTTTCCCATCAAGAGTATACCATTCAGTGTGATATTAAAAATGCATCTTACCCAACCCTAAACGCAACCCCAATATTCACCCAAACATAAGTGTGTCCTGAGCTCTAACCCTAACCCTTACCATATGGGCCCATTCATTCTAATGAATCTCATAGGCTATAATGGAGAATGGAAAACCATCCACAAATTTTTCCCATCAAGAGTATACCATTCAGTGTGATATTAAAAATACATCTTACCCAACCCTAAACCCAACCCCAATATTCACCCAAACATAAGTGTGTCCTGAACTCTAAAACTAACCCTAAGCCTTACCATAAGGGCCCATTCATTTTCATGAATCACATAGGCTATAATGGAGAATGGAAAAACATCCAAAAATTTTCCCCATCAAGAAAGTACCATTCAGTGTGATATTAAAAATACATCTTAACCAACCCTAAACCCAACCCCAATATTCACCCAAACATAAGTGTGTCCTGAGCTCTAACCCTAACCCTAACCCTTACCATATGGGCCCATTCATTCTAATGAATATCATAGGCTATAATGGAGAATGGAAAAACATCCAAAAATTTTTCCCATCAAGAGTATACCATTCAGTGTGATATTAAAAATACATCATACCCAACCCTAAACCCAACCCCAATATTCACCCAAACATAAGTGTGTCCTGAGCTCTAACCCTAACCCTAACCCTTACCATATGGGCCCATTCATTCTAATGAATCTCATAGGCTATAATGGAGAATGGAAAACCATCCAAAAATTTTTCACATCAAGAGTATACCATTCAGTGTGATATTAAAAATACATCTTACCCAACCCTAAACCCAACCCCAATATTCACCCAAACATAAGTGTGTCCTGAACTCTAAAACTAACCGTAAGCCTTAACATAAGGGCCCATTCATTTTCATGAATCACATAGGCTATAATGGAGAATGGAAAAACATCCAAAAATTTTCCCCATCAAGAAAGTACCATTCAGTGTGATATTAAAAATACATCTTAACCAACCCTAAACCCAACCCCAATATTCACCCAAACATAAGTGTGTCCTGAGCTCTAACCCTAACCCTAACCCTTACCATATGGGCCCATTCATTCTAATGAATGTCATAGGCTATAATGGAGAATGGAAAAACATCCAAAAATTTTTCCCATCAAGAGTATACCATTCAGTGTGATATTAAAAATACATCTTACCCAACCCTAAACCCAACCCCAATATTCACCCAAACATAAGTGTGTCCTGAACTCTAAAACTAACCCTAAGCCTTACCATAAGGGCCCATTCATTTTCATGAATCACATAGGCTATAATGGAGAATGGAAAAACATCCAAAAATTTTCCCCATCAAGAAAGTACCATTCAGTGTGATACTAAAAATACATCTTAACCAACCCTAAACCCAACCCCAATATTCACCCAAACATAAGTGTGTCCTGAGCTCTAACCCTAACCCTAACCCTTACCATATGGGCCCATTCATTCTAATGAATCTCATAGGCTATAATGGAGAATGGAAAAACATCCAAAAAATTTTCCCATCAAGTGTATACCATTCAGTGTGATATTAAAAATGCATCTTACCCAACCCTAAACCCAACCCCAATATTCACCCAAACATAAGTGTGTCCTGAGCTCTAACCCTAACCCTAACCCTTACCATATGGGCCCATTCATTCTAATGAATCTCATAGGCTATAATGGAGAATGGAATCCATCCAAAAAATTTTCCCATCAAGAGTACACCATTCAGTGTGATATTAAAAATACATCATACCCAACCCTAAACCCAACCCCAATATTCACCCAAACATAAGTGTGTCCTGAGCTCTAACCCTAACCCTAACCCTTACCATATGGGCCCATTCATTCCAATGAATCTCATAGGCTATAATGGAGAATGGAAAACCATCCAAAAATTTTTCCCATGAAGAGTATACCATTCAGTGTGATATTAAAAATACATCTTACCCAACCCTAAACGCAACCCCAATATTCACCCAAACATAAGTGTGTCCTGAGCTCTAACCCTAACCCTAAGCCTTACCATATGGGCCCATTCATTTTCATGAATCACATAGGCTATAATGGAGAATGGAAAAACATCGAAAAATTTTCCCCATCAAGAAAGTACCATTCAGTGTGATATTAAAAATTCATCTTAACCAACCCTAAACCCAACCCCAATATTCACCCAAACATAAGTGTGTCCTGAACTCTAACCCTAACCCTAACCCTTACCATATGGGCCCATTCATTCTAATGAACCTCATAGGCTATAATGGAGAATGGAAAACCATCCAAAAAATTTTCACATCAAGAGTATACCATTCAGTGTGATATTAAAAATAGATCTTACCCAACCCTAAACCCAACCCCAATATTCACTCAAACATAAGTGTGTCCTGAGCTCTAACCCTAACCCTAACCCTTACCATATGGGCCCATTCATTCTAATGAATCTCATAGGCTATAATGGAGAATGGAAAAACATCCAAAAATTTTTCCCATCAAGAGTATACCATTCAGTGTGATATTAAAAATGCATCTTACCCAACCCTAAACCCAACCCCAATATTCACCCAAACATAAGTGTGTCCTGAGCTCTAACCCTAACCCTAACCCTTACCATATGGGCCCATTCATTCTAATGAATCTCATAGGCTATAATGGAGAATGGAAAACCATCCAAAAAATTTTCCCATCAAGAGTATACCATTCAGTGTGATATTAAAAATACATCTTACCCAACCCTAAACGCAACCCCAATATTCACCCAAACATAAGTGTGTCCTGAGCTCTAACCCTAACCCTAACCCTTACCATATGGGCCCATTCATTCTAATGAATCTCATAGGCTATAATGGAGAATGGAAAACCATCCACAAATTTTTCCCATCAAGAGTATACCATTCAGTGTGATATTAAAAATACATCTTACCCAACCCTAAACCCAACCCCAATATTCACCCAAACATAAGTGTGCCCTGAGCTCTAACCCTAACCCTAACCCTTACCATATGGGCCCATTCATTCCAATGAATCTCATAGGCTATAATGGAGAATGGAAAACCATCCAAAAAATTTTCCCATGAAGAGTATACCATTCAGTGTGATATTAAAAATACATCTTACCCAACCCTAAACGCAACCCCAATATTCACCCAAACATAAGTGTGTCCTGAGCTCTAACCCTAACCCTAAGCCTTACCATATGGGCCCATTCATTTTCATGAATCACATAGGCTATAATGGAGAATGGAAAAACATCGAAAAATTTTCCCCATCAAGAAAGTACCATTCAGTGTGATATTAAAAATTCATCTTAACCAACCCTAAACCCAACCCCAATATTCACCCAAACATAAGTGTGTCCTGAACTCTAACCCTAACCCTAACCCTTACCATATGGGCCCATTCATTCTAATGAACCTCATAGGCTATAATGGAGAATGGAAAACCATCCAAAAAATTTTCACATCAAGAGTATACCATTCAGTGTGATATTAAAAATAGATCTTACCCAACCCTAAACCCAACCCCAATATTCACCCAAACATAAGTGTGTCCTGAGCTCTAACCCTAACCCTAACCCTTACCATATGGGCCCATTCATTCTTATGAATCTCATAGGCTATAATGGAGAATGGAAAACCATCCACAAATTTTTCCCATCAAGAGTATACCATTCAGTGTGATATTAAAAATGCATCTTACCCAACCCTAAACCCAACCCCAATATTCACCCAAACATAAGTGTGTCCTGAGCTCTAACCCTAACCCTAACCCTTACCATATGGGCCCATTCATTCTAATGAATCTCATAGGCTATAATGGAGAATGGAAACCATCCAAAAAATTTTCCCATCAAGAGTATACCATTCAGTGTGATATTAAAAATACATCTTACCCAACCCTAAACGCAACCCCAATATTCACCCAAACATAAGTGTGTCCTGAGCTCTAACCCTAACCCTAACCCTTACCATATGGGCCCATTCATTCTAATGAATCTCATAGGCTATAATGGAGAATGGAAAACCATCCACAAATTTTTCCCATCAAGAGTATACCATTCAGTGTGATATTAAAAATACATCTTACCCAACCCTAAACCCAACCCCAATATTCACCCAAACATAAGTGTGTCCTGAGCTCTAACCCTAACCCTAACCCTTACCATATGGGCCCATTCGTTCTAATGAATCTCATAGGCTATAATGGAGAATGGAAAACCATCCAAAATTTTTTCCCATCATGAGTATACCATTCAGTGTGATATTAAAAATGCATCTTACCCAACCCTAAACCCAACCCCAGTATTCACCCAAACATAAGTGTGTCCTGAGCTCTAACCCTAACCCTAACCCTTACCATATGGGCCCATTCATTCTAATGAATCTCATAGGCTGTAATGGAGAATGGAAAACCATCGAAAAATTTTTCCCATCAAGAGTATACCATTGAGTATGATATTAAAAATACATCATACCCAACCCTAAACCCAACCCCAATATTCACCCAAACATAAGTGTGTCCTGAACTCTAACCCTAACCCTAACCCTTACCATATGGGCCCATTCATTCTAATGAATCTCATAGGCTATAATGGAGAATGGAAAACCATCCAAAAAATTTTCACATCAAGAGTATACCATTCAGTGTGATATTAAAAATAGATCTTACCCAACCCTAAACCCAACCCCAATATTCACCCAAACATAAGTGTGTCCTGAGCTCTAACCCTAACCCTAACCCTTACCATATGGGCCCATTCATTCTAATGAATCTCATAGGCTATAATGGAGAATGGAAAAACATCCAAATTTTTTTCCCATCAAGAGTATACCATTCAGTGTGATATTAAAAATACATCTTACCCAACCCTAAACCCAACCCCAATATTCACCCAAACATAAGTGTGTCCTGAGCTCTAACCCTAACCCTAACCCTTACCATATGGGCCCATTCATTCTAATGAATCTCATAGGCTATAATGGAGAATGGAAAACCATCCAAAAAATTTTCCCATCAAGAGTATACCATTCAGTGTGATATTAAAAATACATCATACCCAACCCTAAACCCAACCCCAATATTCACCCAAACATAAGTGTGTCCTTAGCTCTAACCCTAACCCTATCCCTTACCATATGGGCCCATTCATTCTAATGAATCTCATAGGCTATAATGGAGAATGGAATCCATCCAAAAAATTTTCCCATCAAGAGTACACCATTCAGTGTGATATTAAAAATACATCATACCCAACCCTAAACCCAACCCCAATATTCACCCAAACATAAGTGTGTCCTGAGCTCTAACCCTAACCCTAACCCTTACCATATGGGCCCATTCATTCTAATGAATCTCATAGGCTATAATGGAGAATGGAATCCATCCAAAAAATTTTCCCATCAAGAGTATACCATTCAGTGTGATATTAAAAATACATCATACCCAACCCTAAACCCAACCCCAATATTCACCCAAACATAAGTGTGTCCTGAGCTCTAACCCTAACACTAAGCCTTACCATATGGGCCCATTCATTCTAATGAATCACATAGGCTATAATGGAGAATGGAAAAACATCCAAAAATTTTCCCCATCAAGAAAGTACCATTCAGTGTGATATTAAAAATACATCTTAACCAACCCTAAACCCAAACCCAATATTCACCCAAGCATAAGTGTGTCCTGAACTCTGACCCTAACCCTAACCCTTACCATATGGGCCCATTCATTCTAATGAATCTCATAGGCTATAATGGAGAATGGAAAACCATCCAAAAAATTTTCACATCAAGAGTATACCATTCAGTGTGATATTAAAAATGCATCTTACCCAACCCTAAACGCAACCCCAATATTCACCCAAACATAAGTGTGTCCTGAGCTCTAACCCTAACCCTAACCCTTACCATATGGGCCCATTCATTCTAATGAATCTCATAGGCTATAATGGAGAATGGAAAACCATCCAAAAAATTTTCCCATCAAGAGTATACCATTCAGTGTGATATTAAAAATACATCTTACCCAACCCTAAACGCAACCCCAATATTCACCCAAACATAAGTGTGTCCTGAGCTCTAACCCTAACCCTAACCCTTACCATATGGGCCCATTCATTCTAATGAATCTCATAGGCTATAATGGAGAATGGAAAACCATCCACAAATTTTTCCCATCAAGAGTATACCATTCAGTGTGATATTAAAAATACATCTTACCCAACCCTAAACCCAACCCCAATATTCACCCAAACATAAGTGTGTCCTGAACTCTAACCCTAACCCTAACCCTTACCATATGGGCCCATTCATTTTCATGAATCACATAGGGCTATAATGGAGAATGGAAAAACATCCAAAAATTTTCCCCATCAAGAAAGTACCATTCAGTGTGATATTAAAAATACATCTTAACCAACCCTAAACCCAACCCCAATATTCACCCAAACATAAGTGTGTCCTGAACTCTAACCCTAACCCTAACCCTTACCATATGGGCCCATTCATTTTCATGAATCACATAGGCTATAATGGAGAATGGAAAACCATCCAAAAATTTTCCCCATCAAGAAAGTACCATTCAGTGTGATATTAAAAATACATCTTAACAAACCCTAAACCCAACCTCAATATTCACCCAAACATAAGTGTGTCCTGAGCTCTAACCCTAACCCTAACCCTTACCATATGGGCCCATTCATTCTAATGAATCTCATAGGCTATAATGGAGAATGGAAAACCATCCAAAAATTTTTCCCATCAAGAGTATACCATTCAGTGTGATATTAAAAATACATCATACCCAACCCTAAACCCAACCCCAATATTCACCCAAACATAAGTGTGTCCTGAGCTCTAACCCTAACCCTAACCCTTACCATATGGGCCCATTCATTCTAATTAATCTCATAGGCTATAATGGAGAATGGAAAACCATCCAAAAAATTTTCCCATCAAGAGTATACCATTCAGTGTGATATTAAAAATACATCTTACCCAACCCTAAACCCAACACCAATATTCACCCAAACATAAGTGTGTCCTGAGCTCTAACCCTAACCCTAACCCTTACCATATGGGCCCATTCGTTCTAATGAATCTCATAGGCTATAATGGAGAATGGAAAACCATCCAAAATTTTTTCCCATCATGAGTATACCATTCAGTGTGATATTAAAAATGCATCTTACCCAACCCTAAACCCAACCCCAATATTCACCCAAACATAAGTGTGTCCTGAGCTCTAACCCTAACCCTAACCCTTACCATATGGGCCCATTCATTCTAATGAATCTCATAGGCTGTAATGGAGAATGGAAAACCATCCAAAAATTTTTCCCATCAAGAGTATACCATTGAGTGTGATATTAAAAATACATCATACCCAACCCTAAACCCAACCCCAATATTCACCCAAACATAAGTGTGTCCTGAGCTCTAACCCTAACCCTAACCCTTACCATATGGGCCCATTCATTCTAATGAATCTCATAGGCTATAATGGAGAATGGAAAACCATCCAAAAATTTTTCACATCAAGAGTATACCATTCAGTGTGATATTAAAAATAGATCTTACCCAACCCTAAACCCAACCCCAATATTCACCCAAACATAAGTGTGTCCTGAGCTCTAACCCTAACCCTAACCCTTACCATATGGGCCCATTCATTCTAATGAATCTCATAGGCTATAATGGAGAATGGAAAAACATCCAAAATTTTTTCCCATCAAGAGTATACCATTCAGTGTGATATTAAAAATACATCTTACCCAACCCTAAACCCAACCCCAATATTCACCCAAACATAAGTGTGTCCTGAGCTCTAACCCTAACCCTAACCCTTACCATATGGGCCCATTCATTCTAATGAATCTCATAGGGTATAATGGAGAATGGAAAACCATCCAAAAAATTTTCCCATCAAGAGTATACCATTCAGTGTGATATTAAAAATACATCTTACCCAACCCTAAACCCAACACCAATATTCACCCAAACATAAGTGTGTCCTGAGCTCTAACCCTAACCCTAACCCTTACCATATGGGCCCATTCGTTCTAATGAATCTCATAGGCTATAATGGAGAATGGAAAACCATCCAAAATTTTTTCCCATCATGAGTATACCATTCAGTGTGATATTAAAAATGCATCTTACCCAACCCTAAACCCAACCCCAATATTCACCCAAACATAAGTGTGTCCTGAGCTCTAACCCTAACCCTAACCCTTACCATATGGGCCCATTCATTCTAATGAATCTCATAGGCTGTAATGGAGAATGGAAAACCATCCAAAAATTTTTCCCATCAAGAGTATACCATTGAGTGTGATATTAAAAATACATCATACCCAACCCTAAACCCAACCCCAATATTCACCCAAACATAAGTGTGTCCTGAGCTCTAACCCTAACCCTAACCCTTACCATATGGGCTCATTCATTCTTATAAATCTCATAGGCTATAATGGAGAATGGAAAACCATCCACAAATTTTTCCCATCAAGAGTATACCATTCAGTGTGATATTAAAAATACATCTTACCCAACCCTAAACCCAACCACAATATTCACCCAAACATAAGTGTGTCCTGAACTCTAACGCTAACCCTAAGCCTTACCATATGGGCCCATTCATTTTAATGAATCACATAGGCTATAATGGAGAATGGAAAAACATCCAAAAATTTTCCCCATCAAGCAAGTACCATTCAGTGTGATATTAAAAATACATCTTAACCAACCCTAAACCCAACCCCAATATTCACCCAAACATAAGTGTGTCCTGAACTCTAACCCTAACCCTAACCCTTACCATATGGGCCCATTCATTCTAATGAATCTCATAGGCTATAATGGAGAATGGAAAACCATCCAAAAATTTTTCACATCAAGAGTATACCATTCAGTGTGATATTAAAAATAGATCTTACCCAACCCTAAACCCAACCCCAATATTCACCCAAACATAAGTGTGTCCTGAGCTCTAACCCTAACCCTAACCCTTACCATATGGGCCCATTCATTCTAATGAATCTCATAGGCTATAATGGAGAATGGAAAAACATCCAAAAATTTTTCCCATCAAGAGTATACCATTCAGTGTGATATTAAAAATACATCTTACCCAACCCTAAACCCAACCCCAATATTCACCCAAACATAAGTGTGTCCTGAGCTCTAACCCTAACCCTAACCCTTACCATATGGGCCCATTCATTCTAATGAATCTCATAGGCTATAATGGAGAATGGAAAACCATCCAAAAAATTTTCCCATCAAGAGTATACCATTCAGTGTGATATTAAAAATACATCATACCCAACCCTAAACCCAACCCCAATATTCACCCAAACATAGGTGTGTCCTTAGCTCTAACCCTAACCCTATCCCTTACCATATGGGCCCATTCATTCTAATGAATCTCATAGGCTATAATGGAGAATGGAATCCATCCAAAAAATTTTCCCATCAAGAGTACACCATTCAGTGTGATATTAAAAATACATCATACCCAACCCTAAACCCAACCCCAATATTCACCCAAACATAAGTGTGTCCTGAGCTCTAACCCTAACCCTAACCCTTACTATATGGGCCCATTCATTCTAATGAATCTCATAGGCTATAATGGAGAATGGAATCCATCCAAAAAATTTTCCCATCAAGAGTATACCATTCAGTGTGATATTAAAAATACATCATACCCAACCCTAAACCCAACCCCAATATTCACCCAAACATAAGTGTGTCCTGAGCTCTAACCCTAACACTAAGCCTTACCATATGGGCCCATTCATTCTAATGAATCACATAGGCTATAATGGAGAATGGAAAAACATCCAAAAATTTTCCCCATCAAGAAAGTACCATTCAGTGTGATATTAAAAATACATCTTAACCAACCCTAAACCCAAACCCAATATTCACCCAAGCATAAGTGTGTCCTGAACTCTGACCCTAACCCTAACCCTTACCATATGGGCCCATTCATTCTAATGAATCTCATAGGCTATAATGGAGAATGGAAAACCATCCAAAAAATTTTCACATCAAGAGTATACCATTCAGTGTGATATTAAAAATGCATCTTACCCAACCCTAAACGCAACCCCAATATTCACCCAAACATAAGTGTGTCCTGAGCTCTAACCCTAACCCTAACCCTTACCATATGGGCCCATTCATTCTAATGAATCTCATAGGCTATAATGGAGAATGGAAAACCATCCAAAAAATTTTCCCATCAAGAGTATACCATTCAGTGTGATATTAAAAATACATCTTACCCAACCCTAAACGCAACCCCAATATTCACCCAAACATAAGTGTGTCCTGAGCTCTAACCCTAACCCTAACCCTTACCATATGGGCCCATTCATTCTAATGAATCTCATAGGCTATAATGGAGAATGGAAAACCATCCACAAATTTTTCCCATCAAGAGTATACCATTCAGTGTGATATTAAAAATACATCTTACCCAACCCTAAACCCAACCCCAATATTCACCCAAACATAAGTGTGTCCTGAACTCTAACCCTAACCCTAACCCTTACCATATGGGCCCATTCATTTTCATGAATCACATAGGGCTATAATGGAGAATGGAAAAACATCCAAAAATTTTCCCCATCAAGAAAGTACCATTCAGTGTGATATTAAAAATACATCTTAACCAACCCTAAACCCAAACCCAATATTCACCCAAGCATAAGTGTGTCCTGAACTCTGACCCTAACCCTAACCCTTACCATATGGGCCCATTCATTCTAATGAATCTCATAGGCTATAATGGAGAATGGAAAACCATCCAAAAAATTTTCACATCAAGAGTATACCATTCAGTGTGATATTAAAAATGCATCTTACCCAACCCTAAACGCAACCCCAATATTCACCCAAACATAAGTGTGTCCTGAGCTCTAACCCTAACCCTAACCCTTACCATATGGGCCCATTCATTCTAATGAATCTCATAGGCTATAATGGAGAATGGAAAACCATCCAAAAAATTTTCCCATCAAGAGTATACCATTCAGTGTGATATTAAAAATACATCTTACCCAACCCTAAACGCAACCCCAATATTCACCCAAACATAAGTGTGTCCTGAGCTCTAACCCTAACCCTAACCCTTACCATATGGGCCCATTCATTCTAATGAATCTCATAGGCTATAATGGAGAATGGAAAACCATCCACAAATTTTTCCCATCAAGAGTATACCATTCAGTGTGATATTAAAAATACATCTTACCCAACCCTAAACCCAACCCCAATATTCACCCAAACATAAGTGTGTCCTGAACTCTAACCCTAACCCTAACCCTTACCATATGGGCCCATTCATTTTCATGAATCACATAGGGCTATAATGGAGAATGGAAAAACATCCAAAAATTTTCCCCATCAAGAAAGTACCATTCAGTGTGATATTAAAAATACATCTTAACCAACCCTAAACCCAACCCCAATATTCACCCAAACATAAGTGTGTCCTGAACTCTAACCCTAACCCTAACCCTTACCATATGGGCCCATTCATTTTCATGAATCACATAGGCTATAATGGAGAATGGAAAACCATCCAAAAATTTTCCCCATCAAGAAAGTACCATTCAGTGTGATATTAAAAATACATCTTAACCAACCCTAAACCCAACCTCAATATTCACCCAAACATAAGTGTGTCCTGAGCTCTAACCCTAACCCTAACCCTTACCATATGGGCCCATTCATTCTAATGAATCTCATAGGCTATAATGGAGAATGGAAAACCATCCAAAAATTTTTCCCATCAAGAGTATACCATTCAGTGTGATATTAAAAATACATCATACCCAACCCTAAACCCAACCCCAATATTCACCCAAACATAGGTGTGTCCTTAGCTCTAACCCTAACCCTATCCCTTACCATATGGGCCCATTCATTCTAATGAATCTCATAGGCTATAATGGAGAATGGAATCCATCCAAAAAATTTTCCCATCAAGAGTACACCATTCAGTGTGATATTAAAAATACATCATACCCAACCCTAAACCCAACCCCAATATTCACCCAAACACAAGTGTGTCCTGAGCTCTAACCCTAACCCTAACCCTTACTATATGGGCCCATTCATTCTAATGAATCTCATAGGCTATAATGGAGAATGGAATCCATCCAAAAAATTTTCCCATCAAGAGTATACCATTCAGTGTGATATTAAAAATACATCATACCCAACCCTAAACCCAACCCCAATATTCACCCAAACATAAGTGTGTCCTGAGCTCTAACCCTAACACTAAGCCTTACCATATGGGCCCATTCATTCTAATGAATCACATAGGCTATAATGGAGAATGGAAAAACATCCAAAAATTTTCCCCATCAAGAAAGTACCATTCAGTGTGATATTAAAAATACATCTTAACCAACCCTAAACCCAAACCCAATATTCACCCAAGCATAAGTGTGTCCTGAACTCTGACCCTAACCCTAACCCTTACCATATGGGCCCATTCATTCTAATGAATCTCATAGGCTATAATGGAGAATGGAAAACCATCCAAAAAATTTTCACATCAAGAGTATACCATTCAGTGTGATATTAAAAATGCATCTTACCCAACCCTAAACGCAACCCCAATATTCACCCAAACATAAGTGTGTCCTGAGCTCTAACCCTAACCCTAACCCTTACCATATGGGCCCATTCATTCTAATGAATCTCATAGGCTATAATGGAGAATGGAAAACCATCCAAAAAATTTTCCCATCAAGAGTATACCATTCAGTGTGATATTAAAAATACATCTTACCCAACCCTAAACGCAACCCCAATATTCACCCAAACATAAGTGTGTCCTGAGCTCTAACCCTAACCCTAACCCTTACCATATGGGCCCATTCATTCTAATGAATCTCATAGGCTATAATGGAGAATGGAAAACCATCCACATTTTTTCCCATCAAGAGTATACCATTCAGTGTGATATTAAAAATACATCTTACCCAACCCTAAACCCAACCCCAATATTCACCCAAACATAAGTGTGTCCTGAACTCTAACCCTAACCCTAACCCTTACCATATGGGCCCATTCATTTTCATGAATCACATAGGGCTATAATGGAGAATGGAAAAACATCCAAAAATTTTCCCCATCAAGAAAGTACCATTCAGTGTGATATTAAAAATACATCTTAACCAACCCTAAACCCAACCCCAATATTCACCCAAACATAAGTGTGTCCTGAACTCTAACCCTAACCCTAACCCTTACCATATGGGCCCATTCATTTTCATGAATCACATAGGCTATAATGGAGAATGGAAAACCATCCAAAAATTTTCCCCATCAAGAAAGTACCATTCAGTGTGATATTAAAAATACATCTTAACCAACCCTAAACCCAACCTCAATATTCACCCAAACATAAGTGTGTCCTGAGCTCTAACCCTAACCCTAACCCTTACCATATGGGCCCATTCATTCTAATGAATCTCATAGGCTATAATGGAGAATGGAAAACCATCCAAAAATTTTTCCCATCAAGAGTATACCATTCAGTGTGATATTAAAAATACATCATACCCAACCCTAAACCCAACCCCAATATTCACCCAAACATAGGTGTGTCCTTAGCTCTAACCCTAACCCTATCCCTTACCATATGGGCCCATTCATTCTAATGAATCTCATAGGCTATAATGGAGAATGGAATCCATCCAAAAAATTTTCCCATCAAGAGTACACCATTCAGTGTGATATTAAAAATACATCATACCCAACCCTAAACCCAACCCCAATATTCACCCAAACATAAGTGTGTCCTGAGCTCTAACCCTAACCCTAACCCTTACTATATGGGCCCATTCATTCTAATGAATCTCATAGGCTATAATGGAGAATGGAATCCATCCAAAAAATTTTCCCATCAAGAGTATACCATTCAGTGTGATATTAAAAATACATCATACCCAACCCTAAACCCAACCCCAATATTCACCCAAACATAAGTGTGTCCTGAGCTCTAACCCTAACACTAAGCCTTACCATATGGGCCCATTCATTCTAATGAATCACATAGGCTATAATGGAGAATGGAAAAACATCCAAAAATTTTCCCCATCAAGAAAGTACCATTCAGTGTGATATTAAAAATACATCTTAACCAACCCTAAACCCAAACCCAATATTCACCCAAGCATAAGTGTGTCCTGAACTCTGACCCTAACCCTAACCCTTACCATATGGGCCCATTCATTCTAATGAATCTCATAGGCTATAATGGAGAATGGAAAACCATCCAAAAAATTTTCACATCAAGAGTATACCATTCAGTGTGATATTAAAAATGCATCTTACCCAACCCTAAACGCAACCCCAATATTCACCCAAACATAAGTGTGTCCTGAGCTCTAACCCTAACCCTAACCCTTACCATATGGGCCCATTCATTCTAATGAATCTCATAGGCTATAATGGAGAATGGAAAACCATCCAAAAAATTTTCCCATCAAGAGTATACCATTCAGTGTGATATTAAAAATACATCTTACCCAACCCTAAACGCAACCCCAATATTCACCCAAACATAAGTGTGTCCTGAGCTCTAACCCTAACCCTAACCCTTACCATATGGGCCCATTCATTCTAATGAATCTCATAGGCTATAATGGAGAATGGAAAACCATCCACAAATTTTTCCCATCAAGAGTATACCATTCAGTGTGATATTAAAAATACATCTTACCCAACCCTAAACCCAACCCCAATATTCACCCAAACATAAGTGTGTCCTGAACTCTAACCCTAACCCTAACCCTTACCATATGGGCCCATTCATTTTCATGAATCACATAGGGCTATAATGGAGAATGGAAAAACATCCAAAAATTTTCCCCATCAAGAAAGTACCATTCAGTGTGATATTAAAAATACATCTTAACCAACCCTAAACCCAACCCCAATATTCACCCAAACATAAGTGTGTCCTGAACTCTAACCCTAACCCTAACCCTTACCATATGGGCCCATTCATTTTCATGAATCACATAGGCTATAATGGAGAATGGAAAACCATTCAAAAATTTTCCCCATCAAGAAAGTACCATTCAGTGTGATATTAAAAATACATCTTAACCAACCCTAAACCCAACCTCAATATTCACCCAAACATAAGTGTGTCCTGAGCTCTAACCCTAACCCTAACCCTTACCATATGGGCCCATTCATTCTAATGAATCTCATAGGCTATAATGGAGAATGGAAAACCATCCAAAAATTTTTCCCATCAAGAGTATACCATTCAGTGTGATATTAAAAATACATCATACCCAACCCTAAACCCAACCCCAATATTCACCCAAACATAGGTGTGTCCTTAGCTCTAACCCTAACCCTATCCCTTACCATATGGGCCCATTCATTCTAATGAATCTCATAGGCTATAATGGAGAATGGAATCCATCCAAAAAATTTTCCCATCAAGAGTACACCATTCAGTGTGATATTAAAAATACATCATACCCAACCCTAAACCCAACCCCAATATTCACCCAAACACAAGTGTGTCCTGAGCTCTAACCCTAACCCTAACCCTTACTATATGGGCCCATTCATTCTAATGAATCTCATAGGCTATAATGGAGAATGGAATCCATCCAAAAAATTTTCCCATCAAGAGTATACCATTCAGTGTGATATTAAAAATACATCATACCCAACCCTAAACCCAACCCCAATATTCACCCAAACATAAGTGTGTCCTGAGCTCTAACCCTAACACTAAGCCTTACCATATGGGCCCATTCATTCTAATGAATCACATAGGCTATAATGGAGAATGGAAAAACATCCAAAAATTTTCCCCATCAAGAAAGTACCATTCAGTGTGATATTAAAAATACATCTTAACCAACCCTAAACCCAAACCCAATATTCACCCAAGCATAAGTGTGTCCTGAACTCTGACCCTAACCCTAACCCTTACCATATGGGCCCATTCATTCTAATGAATCTCATAGGCTATAATGGAGAATGGAAAACCATCCAAAAAATTTTCACATCAAGAGTATACCATTCAGTGTGATATTAAAAATGCATCTTACCCAACCCTAAACGCAACCCCAATATTCACCCAAACATAAGTGTGTCCTGAGCTCTAACCCTAACCCTAACCCTTACCATATGGGCCCATTCATTCTAATGAATCTCATAGGCTATAATGGAGAATGGAAAACCATCCAAAAAATTTTCCCATCAAGAGTATACCATTCAGTGTGATATTAAAAATACATCTTACCCAACCCTAAACGCAACCCCAATATTCACCCAAACATAAGTGTGTCCTGAGCTCTAACCCTAACCCTAACCCTTACCATATGGGCCCATTCATTCTAATGAATCTCATAGGCTATAATGGAGAATGGAAAACCATCCACAAATTTTTCCCATCAAGAGTATACCATTCAGTGTGATATTAAAAATACATCTTACCCAACCCTAAACCCAACCCCAATATTCACCCAAACATAAGTGTGTCCTGAACTCTAACCCTAACCCTAACCCTTACCATATGGGCCCATTCATTTTCATGAATCACATAGGGCTATAATGGAGAATGGAAAAACATCCAAAAATTTTCCCCATCAAGAAAGTACCATTCAGTGTGATATTAAAAATACATCTTAACCAACCCTAAACCCAACCCCAATATTCACCCAAACATAAGTGTGTCCTGAACTCTAACCCTAACCCTAACCCTTACCATATGGGCCCATTCATTTTCATGAATCACATAGGCTATAATGGAGAATGGAAAACCATCCAAAAATTTTCCCCATCAAGAAAGTACCATTCAGTGTGATATTAAAAATACATCTTAACCAACCCTAAACCCAACCTCAATATTCACCCAAACATAAGTGTGTCCTGAGCTCTAACCCTAACCCTAACCCTTACCATATGGGCCCATTCATTCTAATGAATCTCATAGGCTATAATGGAGAATGGAAAACCATCCAAAAATTTTTCCCATCAAGAGTATACCATTCAGTGTGATATTAAAAATACATCATACCCAACCCTAAACCCAACCCCAATATTCACCCAAACATAAGTGTGTCCTGAGCTCTAACCCTAACCCTAACCCTTACCATATGGGCCCATTCATTCTAATGAATCTCATAGGCTATAATGGAGAATGGAAAACCATCCAAAAATTTTTCCCATCAAGAGTATACCATTCAGTGTGATATTAAAAATACATCATACCCAACCCTAAACCCAACCCCAATATTCACCCAAACATAAGTGTGTCCTGAGCTCTAACCCTAACCCTAACCCTTACCATATGGGCCCATTCATTCTAATGAATCTCATAGGCTATAATGGAGAATGGAAAACCATCCAAAAAATTTTCCCATCAA
This sequence comes from Heteronotia binoei, assembly GCF_032191835.1. Lineage (NCBI taxonomy): Eukaryota > Metazoa > Chordata > Lepidosauria > Squamata > Gekkonidae > Heteronotia > Heteronotia binoei. The sequence goes on from NW_026799995.1 coordinate 300,235, forward strand.
GAGTATACCATTCAGTGTGATATTAAAAATACATCTTACCCAACCCTAAACGCAACCCCAATATTCACCCAAACATAAGTGTGTCCTGAGCTCTAACCCTAACCCTAACCCTTACCATATGGGCCCATTCATTCTAATGAATCTCATAGGCTATAATGGAGAATGGAAAACCATCCACAAATTTTTCCCATCAAGAGTATACCATTCAGTGTGATATTAAAAATACATCTTACCCAACCCTAAACCCAACCCCAATATTCACCCAAACATAAGTGTGTCCTGAACTCTAACCCTAACCCTAAGCCTTACCATATGGGCCCATTCATTTTCATGAATCACATAGGGTTATAATGGAGAATGGAAAAACATCCAAAAATTTTCCCCATCAAGAAAGTACCATTCAGTGTGATATTAATAATTCATCTTAACCAACCCTAAACCCAACCCCAATATTCACCCAAACATAAGTGTGTCCTGAACTCTAACCCTAACCCTAACCCTTACCATATGGGCCCATTCATTTTCATGAATCACATAGGCTATAATGGAGAATGGAAAACCATCCAAAAATTTTCCCCATCAAGAAAGTACCATTCAGTGTGATATTAAAAATACATCTTAACCAACCCTAAACCCAACCCCAATATTCACCCAAACATAAGTGTGTCCTGAGCTCTAACCCTAACCCTAACCCTTACCATATGGGCCCATTCATTCTAATGAATCTCATAGGCTATAATGGAGAATGGAAAAACATCCAAAATTTTTTCCCATCAAGAGTATACCATTCAGTGTGATATTAAAAATACATCTTACCCAACCCTAAACCCAACCCCAATATTCACCCAAACATAAGTGTGTCCTGAGCTCTAACCCTAACCCTAACCCTTACCATATGGGCCCATTCATTCTAATGAATCTCATAGGCTATAATGGAGAATGGAAAACCATCCAAAAATTTTTCCCATCAAGAGTATACCATTCAGTGTGATATTAAAAATACATCATACCCAACCCTAAACCCAACCCCAATATTCACCCAAACATAAGTGTGTCCTTAGCTGTAACCCTAACATTAACCCTTACCATATGGGCCCATTCATTCTAATGAATCTCATAGGCTATAATGGAGAATGGAATCCATACAAAAAATTTTCCCATCAAGAGTACACCATTCAGTGTGATATTAAAAATACATCATACCCAACCCTAAACCCAACCCCAATATTCACCCAAACATAACTGTGTCCTGAGCTCTAACCCTAACCCTAACCCTTGCCATATGGGCCCATTCATTCTAATGAATCTCATAGGCTATAATGGAGAATGGAATCCATCCAAAAAATTTTCCCATCAAGAGTATACCATTCAGTGTGATATTAAAAATACATCATACCCAACCCTAAACCCAACCCCAATATTCACCCAAACATAAGTGTGTCCTGAGCTCTAACCCTAACACTAAGCCTTACCATATGGGCCCATTCATTCTAATGAATCACATAGGCTATAATGGAGAATAGAAAAACATCCAAAAATTTTCCCCATCAAGAAAGTACCATTCAGTGTGATATTAAAAATACATCTTAACCAACCCTAAACCCAACCCCAATATTCACCCAAGCATAAGTGTGTCCTGAACTCTAACCCTAACCCTAACCCTTACCATATGGGCCCATTCATTCTAATGAATCTCATAGGCTATAATGGAGAATGGAAAACCATCCAAAAAATTTTCACATCAAGAGTATACCATTCAGTGTGATATTAAAAATGCATCTTACCCAACCCTAAACGCAACCCCAATATTCACCCAAACATAAGTGTGTCCTGAGCTCTAACCCTAACCCTAACCCTTACCATATGGGCCCATTCATTCTAATGAATCTCATAGGCTATAATGGAGAATGGAAAACCATCCAAAAAATTTTCCCATCAAGAGTATACCATTCAGTGTGATATTAAAAATACATCTTACCCAACCCTAAACGCAACCCCAATATTCACCCAAACATAAGTGTGTCCTGAGCTCTAACCCTAACCCTAACCCTTACCATATGGGCCCATTCATTCTAATGAATCTCATAGGCTATAATGGAGAATGGAAAACCATCCACAAATTTTTCCCATCAAGAGTATACCATTCAGTGTGATATTAAAAATACATCTCACCCAACCCTAAACCCAACCCCAATATTCACCCAAACATAAGTGTGTCCTGAACTCTAACCCTAACCCTAACCCTTACCATATGGGCCCATTCATTTTCATGAATCACATAGGGCTATAATGGAGAATGGAAAAACATCCAAAAATTTTCCCCATCAAGAAAGTACCATTCAGTGTGATATTAAAAATACATCTTAACCAACCCTAAACCCAACCCCAATATTCACCCAAACATAAGTGTGTCCTGAACTCTAACCCTAACCCTAACCCTTACCATATGGGCCCATTCATTCTAATGAATCTCATAGGCTATAATGGAGAATGGAAAACCATCCAAAAATTTTTCCCATCAAGAGTATACCATTCAGTGTGATATTAAAAATACATCATACCCAACCCTAAACCCAACCCCAATATTCACCCAAACATAAGTGTGTCCTGAGCTCTAACCCTAACCCTAACCCTTACCATATGGGCCCATTCATTCTAATGAATCTCATAGGCTATAATGGAGAATGGAAAACCATCCACAAATTTTTCCCATCAAGAGTATACCATTCAGTGTGATATTAAAAATACATCTTACCCAACCCTAAACCCAACCCCAATATTCACCCAAACATAAGTGTGTCCTGAACTCTAACCCTAACCCTAAGCCTTACCATATGGGCCCATTCATTTTCATGAATCACATAGGGTTATAATGGAGAATGGAAAAACATCCAAAAATTTTCCCCATCAAGAAAGTACCATTCAGTGTGATATTAACAATTCATCTTAACCAACCCTAAACCCAACCCCAATATTCACCCAAACATAAGTGTGTCCTGAACTCTAACCCTAACCCTAACCCTTACCATATGGGCCCATTCATTTTCATGAATCACATAGGCTATAATGGAGAATGGAAAACCATCCAAAAATTTTCCCCATCAAGAAAGTACCATTCAGTGTGATATTAAAAATACATCTTAACCAACCCTAAACCCAACCCCAATATTCACCCAAACATAAGTGTGTCCTGAGCTCTAACCCTAACCCTAACCCTTACCATATGGGCCCATTCATTCTAATGAATCTCATAGGCTATAATGGAGAATAGAAAAACATCCAAAAATTTTTCCCATCAAGAGTATACCATTCAGTGTGATATTAAAAATACATCTTACCCAACCCTAAACCCAACCCCAATATTCACCCAAACATAAGTGTGTCCTGAGCTCTAACCCTAACCCTAACCCTTACCATATGGGCCCATTCATTCTAATGAATCTCATAGGCTATAATGGAGAATGGAAAACCATCCAAAAATTTTTCCCATCAAGAGTATACCATTCAGTGTGATATTAAAAATACATCATACCCAACCCTAAACCCAACCCCAATATTCACCCAAACATAAGTGTGTCCTTAGCTGTAACCCTAACCCTAACCCTTACCATATGGGCCCATTCATTCTAATGAATCTCATAGGCTATAATGGAGAATGGAATCCATACAAAAAATTTTCCCATCAAGAGTACACCATTCAGTGTGATATTAAAAATACATCATACCCAACCCTAAACCCAACCCCAATATTCACCTAAACATAACTGTGTCCTGAGCTCTAACCCTAACCCTAACCCTTACCATATGGGCCCATTCATTCTAATGAATCTCATAGGCTATAATGGAGAATGGAATCCATCCAAAAAATTTTCCCATCAAGAGTATACCATTCAGTGTGATATTAAAAATACATCATACCCAACCCTAAACCCAACCCCAATATTCACCCAAACATAAGTGTGTCCTGAGCTCTAACCCTAACACTAAGCCTTACCATATGGGCCCATTCATTCTAATGAATCACATAGGCTATAATGGAGAATGGAAAAACATCCAAAAATTTTCCCCATCAAGAAAGTACCATTCAGTGTGATATTAAAAATACATCTTAACCAACCCTAAACCCAACCCCAATATTCACCCAAGCATAAGTGTGTCCTGAACTCTAACCCTAACCCTAACCCTTACCATATGGGCCCATTCATTCTAATGAATTTCATAGGCTATAATGGAGAATGGAAAACCATCCAAAAAATTTTCCCATCAAGAGTATACCATTCAGTGTGATATTAAAAATACATCTTACCCAACCCTAAACGCAACCCCAATATTCACCCAAACATAAGTGTGTCCTGAGCTCTAACCCTATCCCTAACCCTTACCATATGGGCCCATTCATTCTAATGAATCTCATAGGCTATAATGGAGAATGGAATCCATACAAAAAATTTTCCCATCAAGAGTACACCATTCAGTGTGATATTAAAAATACATCATACCCAACCCTAAACCCAACCCCAATATTCACCCAAACATAACTGTGTCCTGAGCTCTAACCCTAACCCTAACCCTTACCATATGGGCCCATTCATTCTAATGAATCTCATAGGCTATAATGGAGAATGGAATCCATCCAAAAAATTTTCCCATCAAGAGTATACCATTCAGTGTGATATTAAAAATACATCATACCCAACCCTAAACCCAACCCCAATATTCACCCAAACATAAGTGTGTCCTGAGCTCTAACCCTAACACTAAGCCTTACCATATGGGCCCATTCATTCTAATGAATCACATAGGCTATAATGGAGAATGGAAAAACATCCAAAAATTTTCCCCATCAAGAAAGTACCATTCAGTGTGATATTAAAAATACATCTTAACCAACCCTAAACCCAACCCCAATATTCACCCAAGCATAAGTGTGTCCTGAACTCTAACCCTAACCCTAACCCTTACCATATGGGCCCATTCATTCTAATGAATCTCATAGGCTATAATGGAGAATGGAAAACCATCCAAAAAATTTTCACATCAAGAGTATACCATTCAGTGTGATATTAAAAATGCATCTTACCCAACCCTAAACGCAACCCCAATATTCACCCAAACATAAGTGTGTCCTGAGCTCTAACCCTAACCCTAACCCTTACCATATGGGCCCATTCATTCTAATGAATCTCATAGGCTATAATGGAGAATGGAAAACCATCCAAAAAATTTTCCCATCAAGAGTATACCATTCAGTGTGATATTAAAAATACATCTTACCCAACCCTAAACGCAACCCCAATATTCACCCAAACATAAGTGTGTCCTGAGCTCTAACCCTAACCCTAACCCTTACCATATGGGCCCATTCATTCTAATGAATCTCATAGGCTATAATGGAGAATGGAAAACCATCCACAAATTTTTCCCATCAAGAGTATACCATTCAGTGTGATATTAAAAATACATCTCACCCAACCCTAAACCCAACCCCAATATTCACCCAAACATAAGTGTGTCCTGAACTCTAACCCTAACCCTAACCCTTACCATATGGGCCCATTCATTTTCATGAATCACATAGGGCTATAATGGAGAATGGAAAAACATCCAAAAATTTTCCCCATCAAGAAAGTACCATTCAGTGTGATATTAAAAATACATCTTAACCAACCCTAAACCCAACCCCAATATTCACCCAAACATAAGTGTGTCCTGAACTCTAACCCTATCCCTAACCCTTACCATATGGGCCCATTCATTCTAATGAATCTCATAGGCTATAATGGAGAATGGAATCCATACAAAAAATTTTCCCATCAAGAGTACACCATTCAGTGTGATATTAAAAATACATCATACCCAACCCTAAACCCAACCCCAATATTCACCCAAACATAACTGTGTCCTGAGCTCTAACCCTAACCCTAACCCTTACCATATGGGCCCATTCATTCTAATGAATCTCATAGGCTATAATGGAGAATGGAATCCATCCAAAAAATTTTCCCATCAAGAGTATACCATTCAGTGTGATATTAAAAATACATCATACCCAACCCTAAACCCAACCCCAATATTCACCCAAACATAAGTGTGTCCTGAGCTCTAACCCTAACACTAAGCCTTACCATATGGGCCCATTCATTCTAATGAATCACATAGGCTATAATGGAGAATGGAAAAACATCCAAAAATTTTCCCCATCAAGAAAGTACCATTCAGTGTGATATTAAAAATACATCTTAACCAACCCTAAACCCAACCCCAATATTCACCCAAGCATAAGTGTGTCCTGAACTCTAACCCTAACCCTAACCCTTACCATATGGGCCCATTCATTCTAATGAATCTCATAGGCTATAATGGAGAATGGAAAACCATCCAAAAAATTTTCACATCAAGAGTATACCATTCAGTGTGATATTAAAAATGCATCTTACCCAACCCTAAACGCAACCCCAATATTCACCCAAACATAAGTGTGTCCTGAGCTCTAACCCTAACCCTAACCCTTACCATATGGGCCCATTCATTCTAATGAATCTCATAGGCTATAATGGAGAATGGAAAACCATCCAAAAAATTTTCCCATCAAGAGTATACCATTCAGTGTGATATTAAAAATACATCTTACCCAACCCTAAACGCAACCCCAATATTCACCCAAACATAAGTGTGTCCTGAGCTCTAACCCTAACCCTAACCCTTACCATATGGGCCCATTCATTCTAATGAATCTCATAGGCTATAATGGAGAATGGAAAACCATCCACAAATTTTTCCCATCAAGAGTATACCATTCAGTGTGATATTAAAAATACATCTCACCCAACCCTAAACCCAACCCCAATATTCACCCAAACATAAGTGTGTCCTGAACTCTAACCCTAACCCTAACCCTTACCATATGGGCCCATTCATTTTCATGAATCACATAGGGCTATAATGGAGAATGGAAAAACATCCAAAAATTTTCCCCATCAAGAAAGTACCATTCAGTGTGATATTAAAAATACATCTTAACCAACCCTAAACCCAACCCCAATATTCACCCAAACATAAGTGTGTCCTGAACTCTAACCCTAACCCTAACCCTTACCATATGGGCCCATTCATTTTCATGAATCACATAGGCTATAATGGAGAATGGAAAACCATCCAAAAATTTTCCCCATCAAGAAAGTACCATTCAGTGTGATATTAAAAATACATCTTAACCAACCCTAAACCCAACCTCAATATTCACCCAAACATAAGTGTGTCCTGAGCTCTAACCCTAACCCTAACCCTTACCATATGGGCCCATTCATTCTAATGAATCTCATAGGCTATAATGGAGAATGGAAAACCATCCAAAAATTTTTCCCATCAAGAGTATACCATTCAGTGTGATATTAAAAATACATCATACCCAACCCTAAACCCAACCCCAATATTCACCCAAACATAAGTGTGTCCTGAGCTCTAACCCTAACCCTAACCCTTACCATATGGGCCCATTCATTCTAATGAATCTCATAGGCTATAATGGAGAATGGAAAACCATCCAAAAAATTTTCCCATCAAGAGTATACCATTCAGTGTGATATTAAAAATGCATCTTACCCAACCCTAAACGCAACCCCAATATTCACCCAAACATAAGTGTGTCCTGAGCTCTAACCCTAACCCTAACCCTTACCATATGGGCCCATTCATTCTAATGAATCTCATAGGCTATAATGGAGAATGGAAAACCATCCACAAATTTTTCCCATCAAGAGTATACCATTCAGTGTGATATTAAAAATACATCTTACCCAACCCTAAACCCAACCCCAATATTCACCCAAACATAAGTGTGTCCTGAACTCTAACCCTAACCCTAAGCCTTACCATATGGGCCCATTCATTTTCATGAATCACATAGGGTTATAATGGAGAATGGAAAAACATCCAAAAATTTTCCCCATCAAGAAAGTACCATTCAGTGTGATATTAACAATTCATCTTAACCAACCCTAAACCCAACCCCAATATTCACCCAAACATAAGTGTGTCCTGAACTCTAACCCTAACCCTAACCCTTACCATATGGGCCCATTCATTTTCATGAATCACATAGGCTATAATGGAGAATGGAAAACCATCCAAAAATTTTCCCCATCAAGAAAGTACCATTCAGTGTGATATTAAAAATACATCTTAACCAACCCTAAACCCAACCCCAATATTCACCCAAACATAAGTGTGTCCTGAGCTCTAACCCTAACCCTAACCCTTACCATATGGGCCCATTCATTCTAATGAATCTCATAGGCTATAATGGAGAATGGAAAAACATCCAAAATTTTTTCCCATCAAGAGTATACCATTCAGTGTGATATTAAAAATACATCTTACCCAACCCTAAACCCAACCCCAATATTCACCCAAACATAAGTGTGTCCTGAGCTCTAACCCTAACCCTAACCCTTACCATATGGGCCCATTCATTCTAATGAATCTCATAGGCTATAATGGAGAATGGAAAACCATCCAAAAATTTTTCCCATCAAGAGTATACCATTCAGTGTGATATTAAAAATACATCATACCCAACCCTAAACCCAACCCCAATATTCACCCAAACATAAGTGTGTCCTTAGCTGTAACCCTAACCCTAACCCTTACCATATGGGCCCATTCATTCTAATGAATCTCATAGGCTATAATGGAGAATGGAATCCATACAAAAAATTTTCCCATCAAGAGTACACCATTCAGTGTGATATTAAAAATACATCATACCCAACCCTAAACCCAACCCCAATATTCACCTAAACATAACTGTGTCCTGAGCTCTAACCCTAACCCTAACCCTTACCATATGGGCCCATTCATTCTAATGAATCTCATAGGCTATAATGGAGAATGGAATCCATCCAAAAAATTTTCCCATCAAGAGTATACCATTCAGTGTGATATTAAAAATACATCATACCCAACCCTAAACCCAACCCCAATATTCACCCAAACATAAGTGTGTCCTGAGCTCTAACCCTAACACTAAGCCTTACCATATGGGCCCATTCATTCTAATGAATCACATAGGCTATAATGGAGAATGGAAAAACATCCAAAAATTTTCCCCATCAAGAAAGTACCATTCAGTGTGATATTAAAAATACATCTTAACCAACCCTAAACCCAACCCCAATATTCACCCAAGCATAAGTGTGTCCTGAACTCTAACCCTAACCCTAACCCTTACCATATGGGCCCATTCATTCTAATGAATTTCATAGGCTATAATGGAGAATGGAAAACCATCCAAAAAATTTTCACATCAAGAGTATACCATTCAGTGTGATATTAAAAATGCATCTTACCCAACCCTAAACGCAACCCCAATATTCACCCAAACATAAGTGTGTCCTGAGCTCTAACCCTAACCCTAACCCTTACCATATGGGCCCATTCATTCTAATGAATCTCATAGGCTATAATGGAGAATGGAAAACCATCCAAAAAATTTTCCCATCAAGAGTATACCATTCAGTGTGATATTAAAAATACATCTTACCCAACCCTAAACGCAACCCCAATATTCACCCAAACATAAGTGTGTCCTGAGCTCTAACCCTATCCCTAACCCTTACCATATGGGCCCATTCATTCTAATGAATCTCATAGGCTATAATGGAGAATGGAAAACCATCCACAAATTTTTCCCATCAAGAGTATACCATTCAGTGTGATATTAAAAATACATCTCACCCAACCCTAAACCCAACCCCAATATTCACCCAAACATAAGTGTGTCCTGAACTCTAACCCTAACCCTAACCCTTACCATATGGGCCCATTCATTTTCATGAATCACATTGGGCTATAATGGAGAATGGAAAAACATCCAAAAATTTTCCCCATCAAGAAAGTACCATTCAGTGTGATATTAAAAATACATCTTAACCAACCCTAAACCCAACCCCAATATTCACCCAAACATAAGTGTGTCCTGAACTCTAACCCTAACCCTAACCCTTACCATATGGGCCCATTCATTTTCATGAATCACATAGGCTATAATGGAGAATGGAAAACCATCCAAAAATTTTCGCCATCAAGAAAGTACCATTCAGTGTGATATTAAAAATACATCTTAACCAACCCTAAACCCAACCTCAATATTCACCCAAACATAAGTGTGTCCTGAGCTCTAACCCTAACCCTAACCCTTACCATATGGGCCCATTCATTCTAATGAATCTCATAGGCTATAATGGAGAATGGAAAACCATCCAAAAATTTTTCCCATCAAGAGTATACCATTCAGTGTGATATTAAAAATACATCATACCCAACCCTAAACCCAACCCCAATATTCACCCAAACATAAGTGTGTCCTGAGCTCTAACCCTAACCCTAACCCTTACCATATGGGCCCATTCATTCTAATGAATCTCATAGGCTATAATGGAGAATGGAAAACCATCCAAAAAATTTTCCCATCAAGAGTATACCATTCAGTGTGATATTAAAAATGCATCTTACCCAACCCTAAACGCAACCCCAATATTCACCCAAGCATAAGTGTGTCCTGAGCTCTAACCCTAACCCTAACCCTTACCATATGGGCCCATTCATTCTAATGAATCTCATAGGCTATAATGGAGAATGGAAAACCATCCAAAAAATTTTCCCATCAAGAGTATACCATTCAGTGTGATATTAAAAATACATCTTACCCAACCCTAAACGCAACCCCAATATTCACCCAAACATAAGTGTGTCCTGAGCTCTAACCCTAACCCTAACCCTTACCATATGGGCCCATTCATTCTAATGAATCTCATAGGCTATAATGGAGAATGGAAAACCATCCACAAATTTTTCCCATCAAGAGTATACCATTCAGTGTGATATTAAAAATACATCTTACCCAACCCTAAACCCAACCCCAATATTCACCCAAACATAAGTGTGTCCTGAACTCTAACCCTAACCCTAAGCCTTACCATATGGGCCCATTCATTTTCATGAATCACATAGGGTTATAATGGAGAATGGAAAAACATCCAAAAATTTTCCCCATCAAGAAAGTACCATTCAGTGTGATATTAACAATTCATCTTAACCAACCCTAAACCCAACCCCAATATTCACCCAAACATAAGTGTGTCCTGAACTCTAACCCTAACACTAACCCTTACCATATGGGCCCATTCATTTTCATGAATCACATAGGCTATAATGGAGAATGGAAAACCATCCAAAAATTTTCCCCATCAAGAAAGTACCATTCAGTGTGATATTAAAAATACATCTTAACCAACCCTAAACCCAACCCCAATATTCACCCAAACATAAGTGTGTCCTGAGCTCTAACCCTAACCCTAACCCTTACCATATGGGCCCATTCATTCTAATGAATCTCATAGGCTATAATGGAGAATGGAAAAACATCCAAAATTTTTTCCCATCAAGAGTATACCATTCAGTGTGATATTAAAAATACATCTTACCCAACCCTAAACCCAACCCCAATATTCACCCAAACATAAGTGTGTCCTGAGCTCTAACCCTAACCCTAACCCTTACCATATGGGCCCATTCATTCTAATGAATCTCATAGGCTATAATGGAGAATGGAAAACCATCCAAAAATTTTTCCCATCAAGAGTATACCATTCAGTGTGATATTAAAAATACATCATACCCAACCCTAAACCCAACCCCAATATTTACCCAAACATAAGTGTGTCCTTAGCTCTAACCCTAACCCTAACCCTTACCATATGGGCCCATTCATTCTAATGAATCTCATAGGCTATAATGGAGAATGGAATCCATACAAAAAATTTTCCCATCAAGAGTACACCATTCAGTGTGATATTAAAAATACATCATACCCAACCCTAAACCCAACCCCAATATTCACCCAAACATAACTGTGTCCTGAGCTCTAACCCTAACCCTAACCCTTACCATATGTGCCCATTCATTCTAATGAATCTCATAGGCTATAATGGAGAATGGAATCCATCCAAAAAATTTTCCCATCAAGAGTATACCATTCAGTGTGATATTAAAAATACATCATACCCAACCCTAAACCCAACCCCAATATTCACCCAAACATAAGTGTGTCCTGAGCTCTAACCCTAACACTAAGCCTTACCATATGGGCCCATTCATTCTAATGAATCTCATAGGCTATAATGGAGAATGGAAAACCATCCAAAAAATTTTCACATCAAGAGTATACCATTCAGTGTGATATTAAAACTGCATCTTACCCAACCCTAAACGCAACCCCAATATTCACCCAAACATAAGTGTGTCCTGAGCTCTAACCCTAACCCTAACCCTTACCATATGGGCCCATTCATTCTAATGAATCTCATAGGCTATAATGGAGAATGGAACACCATCCAAAAAATTTTCCCATCAAGAGTATACCATTCAGTGTGATATTAAAAATACATCTTACCCAACCCTAAACGCAACCCCAATATTCACCCAAACATAAGTGTGTCCTGAGCTCTAACCCTAACCCTAACCCTTACCATATGGGCCCATTCATTCTAATGAATCTCATAGGCTATAATGGAGAATGGAAAACCATCCACAAATTTTTCCCATCAAGAGTATACCATTCAGTGTGATATTAAAAATACATCTCACCCAACCCTAAACCCAACCCCAATATTCACCCAAACATAAGTGTGTCCTGAACTCTAACCCTAACCCTAACCCTTACCATATGGGCCCATTCATTTTCATGAATCACATAGGGCTATAATGGAGAATGGAAAAACATCCAAAAATTTTCCCCATCAAGAAAGTACCATTCAGTGTGATATTAAAAATACATCTTAACCAACCCTAAACCCAACCCCAATATTCACCCAAACATAAGTGTGTCCTGAACTCTAACCCTAACCCTAACCCTTACCATATGGGCCCATTCATTTTCATGAATCACATAGGCTATAATGGAGAATGGAAAACCATCCAAAAATTTTCCCCATCAAGAAAGTACCATTCAGTGTGATATTAAAAATACATCTTAACCAACCCTAAACCCAACCTCAATATTCACCCAAACATAAGTGTGTCCTGAGCTCTAACCCTAACCCTAACCCTTACCATATGGGCCCATTCATTCTAATGAATCTCATAGGCTATAATGGAGAATGGAAAACCATCCAAAATTTTTTCCCATCAAGAGTATACCATTCAGTGTGATATTAAAAATACATCATACCCAACCCTAAACCCAACCCCAATATTCACCCAAACATAAGTGTGTCCTGAGCTCTAACCCTAACCCTAACCCTTACCATATGGGCCCATTCATTCTAATGAATCTCATAGGCTATAATGGAGAATGGAAAACCATCCAAAAAATTTTCCCATCAAGAGTATACCATTCAGTGTGATATTAAAAATGCATCTTACCCAACCCTAAACGCAACCCCAATATTCACCCAAACATAAGTGTGTCCTGAGCTCTAACCCTAACCCTAACCCTTACCATATGGGCCCATTCATTCTAATGAATCTCATAGGCTATAATGGAGAATGGAAAACCATCCAAAATTTTTTCCCATCAAGAGTATACCATTCAGTGTGATATTAAAAATACATCATACCCAACCCTAAACCCAACCCCAATATTCACCCAAACATAAGTGTGTCCTGAGCTCTAACCCTAACCCTAACCCTTACCATATGGGCCCATTCATTCTAATGAATCTCATAGGCTATAATGGAGAATGGAAAACCATCCAAAAAATTTTCCCATCAAGAGTATACCATTCAGTGTGATATTAAAAATGCATCTTACCCAACCCTAAACGTAACCCCAATATTCACCCAAACATAAGTGTGTCCTGAGCTCTAACCCTAACCCTAACCCTTACCATATGGGCCCATTCATTCTAATGAATCTCATAGGCTATAATGGAGAATGGAAAACCATCCACAAATTTTTTCCCATCAAGAGTATACCATTCAGTGTGATATTAAAAATACATCTTACCCAACCCTAAACCCAACCCCAATATTCACCCAAACATAAGTGTGTCCTGAACTCTAACCCTAACCCTAAGCCTTACCATATGGGCCCATTCATTTTCATGAATCACATAGGCTATAATGGAGAATGGAAAAACATCCAAAAATTTTCCCCATCAAGAAAGTACCATTCAGTGTGATATTAAAAATACATCTTAACCAACCCTAAACCCAACCCCAATATTCACCCAAGCATAAGTGTGTCCTGAGCTCTAACCCTAACCCTAACCCTTACCATATGGGCCCATTCATTCTAATGAATCTCATAGGCTATAATGGAGAATGGAAAAACATCCAAAAAATTTTCCCATCAAGTGTATACCATTCAGTGTGATATTAAAAATGCATCTTACCCAACCGTAAACCCAACCCCAATATTCACCCAAACATAAGTGTGTCCTGAGCTCTAACCCTAACCCTAACCCTTACCATATGGGCCCATTCATTTTAATGAATCTCATAGGCTATAATGGAGAATGGAATCCATCCAAAAATTTTTCCCATCAAGAGTATACCATTCAGTGTGATATTAAAAATACATCATACCCAACCCTAAACCCAACCCCAATATTCACCCAAACATAAGTGTGTCCTGAGATCTAACCCTAACCCTAACCCTTACCATATGGGCCCATGCATTCCAATGAATCTCATAGGCTATAATGGAGAATGGAAAACCATCCAAAAAATTTTCCCATCAAGAGTATACCATTCAGTGTGATATTAAAAATACATCTTACCCAACCCTAAACGCAACCCCAATATTCACCCAAACATAAGTGTGTCCTGAGCTCTAACCCTAACCCTAAGCCTTACCATATGGGCCCATTCATTTTCATGAATCACATAGGCTATAATGGAGAATGGAAAAACATCCAAAATTTTTCCCCATCAAGAAAGTACCATTCAGTGTGATATTAAAAATACATCTTAACCAACCCTGAACCCAACCCCAATATTCACCCAAACATAAGTGTGTCCTGAGCTCTAACCCTAACCCTAACCCTTACCATATGGGCCCATTCATTCTAATGAATCTCATAGGCTATAATGGAGAATGGAAAACCATCCAAAAATTTTTCCCATCAAGAGTATACCATTCAGTGTGATATTAAAAATGCATCTTACCCAACCCTAAACGCAACCCCAATATTCACCCAAACATAAGTGTGTCCTGAGCTCTAACCCTAACCCTAACCCTTACCATATGGGCCCATTCATTCTAATGAATCTCATAGGCTATAATGGAGAATGGAAAACCATCCACAAATTTTTTCCCATCAAGAGTATACCATTCAGTGTGATATTAAAAATACATCTTACCCAACCCTAAACCCAACCCCAATATTCACCCAAACATAAGTGTGTCCTGAACTCTAACCCTAACCCTAAGCCTTACCATATGGGCCCATTAATTTTAATGAATCACATAGGCTATAATGGAGAATGGAAAAACATCCAAAAATTTTCCCCATCAAGAAAGTACCATTCAGTGTGATATTAAAAATACATCTTAACCACCCCTAAACCCAACCCCAATATTCACCCAAGCATAAGTGTGTCCTGAGCTCTAACCCTAACCTTAACCCTTACCATATGGGCCCATTCATTCTAATGAATCTCATAGGCTATAATGGAGAATGGAAAAACATCCAAAAAATTTTCCCATCAAGTGTATACCATTCAGTGTGATATTAAAAATGCATCTTACCCAACCCTAAACCCAACCCCAATATTCACCCAAACATAAGTGTGTCCTGAGCTCTAACCCTAACCCTAACCCTTACCATATGGGCCCATTCATTCTAATGAATCTCATAGGCTATAATGGAGAATGGAAAACCATCCAAAATTTTTTCCCATCAAGAGTATACCATTCAGTGTGATATTAAAAATACATCATACCCAACCCTAAACCCAACCCCAATATTCACCCAAACATAAGTGTGTCCTGAACTCTAACCCTAACCCTAACCCTTACCATATGGGCCCATTCATTTTCATGAATCACATAGGCTATAATGGAGAATGGAAAACCATCCAAAAATTTTCCCCATCAAGAAAGTACCATTCAGTGTGATATTAAAAATACATCTTAACCAACCCTAAACCCAACCTCAATATTCACCCAAACATAAGTGTGTCCTGAGCTCTAACCCTAACCCTAACCCTTACCATATGGGCCCATTCATTCTAATGAATCTCATAGGCTATAATGGAGAATGGAAAACCATCCAAAATTTTTTCCCATCAAGAGTATACCATTCAGTGTGATATTAAAAATACATCATACCCAACCCTAAACCCAACCCCAATATTCACCCAAACATAAGTGTGTCCTGAGCTCTAACCCTAACCCTAACCCTTACCATATGGGCCCATTCATTCTAATGAATCTCATAGGCTATAATGGAGAATGGAAAACCATCCAAAAAATTTTCCCATCAAGAGTATACCATTCAGTGTGATATTAAAAATGCATCTTACCCAACCCTAAACGCAACCCCAATATTCACCCAAACATAAGTGTGTCCTGAGCTCTAACCCTAACCCTAACCCTTACCATATGGGCCCATTCATTCTAATGAATCTCATAGGCTATAATGGAGAATGGAAAACCATCCAAAATTTTTTCCCATCAAGAGTATACCATTCAGTGTGATATTAAAAATACATCATACCCAACCCTAAACCCAACCCCAATATTCACCCAAACATAAGTGTGTCCTGAGCTCTAACCCTAACCCTAACCCTTACCATATGGGCCCATTCATTCTAATGAATCTCATAGGCTATAATGGAGAATGGAAAACCATCCAAAAAATTTTCCCATCAAGAGTATACCATTCAGTGTGATATTAAAAATGCATCTTACCCAACCCTAAACGCAACCCCAATATTCACCCAAACATAAGTGTGTCCTGAGCTCTAACCCTAACCCTAACCCTTACCATATGGGCCCATTCATTCTAATGAATCTCATAGGCTATAATGGAGAATGGAAAACCATCCACAAATTTTTTCCCATCAAGAGTATACCATTCAGTGTGATATTAAAAATACATCTTACCCAACCCTAAACCCAACCCCAATATTCACCCAAACATAAGTGTGTCCTGAACTCTAACCCTAACCCTAAGCCTTACCATATGGGCCCATTCATTTTCATGAATCACATAGGCTATAATGGAGAATGGAAAAACATCCAAAAATTTTCCCCATCAAGAAAGTACCATTCAGTGTGATATTAAAAATACATCTTAACCAACCCTAAACCCAACCCCAATATTCACCCAAGCATAAGTGTGTCCTGAGCTCTAACCCTAACCCTAACCCTTACCATATGGGCCCATTCATTCTAATGAATCTCATAGGCTATAATGGAGAATGGAAAAACATCCAAAAAATTTTCCCATCAAGTGTATACCATTCAGTGTGATATTAAAAATGCATCTTACCCAACCGTAAACCCAACCCCAATATTCACCCAAACATAAGTGTGTCCTGAGCTCTAACCCTAACCCTAACCCTTACCATATGGGCCCATTCATTTTAATGAATCTCATAGGCTATAATGGAGAATGGAATCCATCCAAAAATTTTTCCCATCAAGAGTATACCATTCAGTGTGATATTAAAAATACATCATACCCAACCCTAAACCCAACCCCAATATTCACCCAAACATAAGTGTGTCCTGAGATCTAACCCTAACCCTAACCCTTACCATATGGGCCCATGCATTCCAATGAATCTCATAGGCTATAATGGAGAATGGAAAACCATCCAAAAAATTTTCCCATCAAGAGTATACCATTCAGTGTGATATTAAAAATACATCTTACCCAACCCTAAACGCAACCCCAATATTCACCCAAACATAAGTGTGTCCTGAGCTCTAACCCTAACCCTAAGCCTTACCATATGGGCCCATTCATTTTCATGAATCACATAGGCTATAATGGAGAATGGAAAAACATCCAAAATTTTTCCCCATCAAGAAAGTACCATTCAGTGTGATATTAAAAATACATCTTAACCAACCCTGAACCCAACCCCAATATTCACCCAAACATAAGTGTGTCCTGAGCTCTAACCCTAACCCTAACCCTTACCATATGGGCCCATTCATTCTAATGAATCTCATAGGCTATAATGGAGAATGGAAAACCATCCAAAAATTTTTCCCATCAAGAGTATACCATTCAGTGTGATATTAAAAATGCATCTTACCCAACCCTAAACGCAACCCCAATATTCACCCAAACATAAGTGTGTCCTGAGCTCTAACCCTAACCCTAACCCTTACCATATGGGCCCATTCATTCTAATGAATCTCATAGGCTATAATGGAGAATGGAAAACCATCCACAAATTTTTTCCCATCAAGAGTATACCATTCAGTGTGATATTAAAAATACATCTTACCCAACCCTAAACCCAACCCCAATATTCACCCAAACATAAGTGTGTCCTGAACTCTAACCCTAACCCTAAGCCTTACCATATGGGCCCATTAATTTTAATGAATCACATAGGCTATAATGGAGAATGGAAAAACATCCAAAAATTTTCCCCATCAAGAAAGTACCATTCAGTGTGATATTAAAAATACATCTTAACCACCCCTAAACCCAACCCCAATATTCACCCAAGCATAAGTGTGTCCTGAGCTCTAACCCTAACCTTAACCCTTACCATATGGGCCCATTCATTCTAATGAATCTCATAGGCTATAATGGAGAATGGAAAAACATCCAAAAAATTTTCCCATCAAGTGTATACCATTCAGTGTGATATTAAAA
Source organism: Heteronotia binoei (assembly GCF_032191835.1). Taxonomy (NCBI): domain Eukaryota; kingdom Metazoa; phylum Chordata; class Lepidosauria; order Squamata; family Gekkonidae; genus Heteronotia; species Heteronotia binoei. The sequence continues at coordinate 319,080 of NW_026799995.1, forward strand.
ATGCATCTTACCCAACCCTAAACCCAACCCCAATATTCACCCAAACATAAGTGTGTCCTGAGCTCTAACCCTAACCCTAACCCTTACCATATGGGCCCATTCATTCTAATGAATCTCATAGGCTATAATGGAGAATGGAAAACCATCCAAAAATTTTTCCCATCAAGAGTATACCATTCAGTGTGATATTAAAAATACATCATACCCAACCCTAAACCCAACCCCAATATTCACCCAAACATAAGTGTGTCCTTAGCTCTAACCCTAACCCTAACCCTTACCATATGGGCCCATTCATTCTAATGAATCTCATAGGCTATAATGGAGAATGGAATCCATACAAAAAATTTTCCCATCAAGAGTACACCATTCAGTGTGATATTAAAAATACATCATACCCAACCCTAAACCCTACCCCAATATTCACCCAAACATAACTGTGTCCTGAGCTCTAACCCTAACCCTAACCCTTACCATATGTGCCCATTCATTCTAATGAATCTCATAGGCTATAATGGAGAATGGAATCCATCCAAAAAATTTTCCCATCAAGAGTATACCATTCAGTGTGATATTAAAAATACATCATACCCAACCCTAAACCCAACCCCAATATTCACCCAAACATAAGTGTGTCCTGAGCTCTAACCCTAACACTAAGCCTTACCATATGGGCCCATTCATTCTAATGAATCTCATAGGCTATAATGGAGAATGGAAAACCATCCAAAAAATTTTCACATCAAGAGTATACCATTCAGTGTGATATTAAAACTGCATCTTACCCAACCCTAAACGCAACCCCAATATTCACCCAAACATAAGTGTGTCCTGAGCTCTAACCCTAACCCTAACCCTTACCATATGGGCCCATTCATTCTAATGAATCTCATAGGCTATAATGGAGAATGGAAAACCATCCAAAAAATTTTCCCATCAAGAGTATACCATTCAGTGTGATATTAAAAATACATCTTACCCAACCCTAAACGCAACCCCAATATTCACCCAAACATAAGTGTGTCCTGAGCTCTAACCCTAACCCTAACCCTTACCATATGGGCCCATTCATTCTAATGAATCTCATAGGCTATAATGGAGAATGGAAAACCATCCACAAATTTTTCCCATCAAGAGTATACCATTCAGTGTGATATTAAAAATACATCTCACCCAACCCTAAACCCAACCCCAATATTCACCCAAACATAAGTGTGTCCTGAACTCTAACCCTAACCCTAACCCTTACCATATGGGCCCATTCATTTTCATGAATCACATAGGGCTATAATGGAGAATGGAAAAACATCCAAAAATTTTCCCCATCAAGAAAGTACCATTCAGTGTGATATTAAAAATACATCTTAACCAACCCTAAACCCAACCCCAATATTCACCCAAACATAAGTGTGTCCTGAACTCTAACCCTAACCCTAACCCTTACCATATGGGCCCATTCATTTTCATGAATCACATAGGCTATAATGGAGAATGGAAAACCATCCAAAAATTTTCCCCATCAAGAAAGTACCATTCAGTGTGATATTAAAAATACATCTTAACCAACCCTAAACCCAACCTCAATATTCACCCAAACATAAGTGTGTCCTGAGCTCTAACCCTAACCCTAACCCTTACCATATGGGCCCATTCATTCTAATGAATCTCATAGGCTATAATGGAGAATGGAAAACCATCCAAAATTTTTTCCCATCAAGAGTATACCATTCAGTGTGATATTAAAAATACATCATACCCAACCCTAAACCCAACCCCAATATTCACCCAAACATAAGTGTGTCCTGAGCTCTAACCCTAACCCTAACCCTTACCATATGGGCCCATTCATTCTAATGAATCTCATAGGCTATAATGGAGAATGGAAAACCATCCAAAAAATTTTCCCATCAAGAGTATACCATTCAGTGTGATATTAAAAATGCATCTTACCCAACCCTAAACGCAACCCCAATATTCACCCAAACATAAGTGTGTCCTGAGCTCTAACCCTAACCCTAACCCTTACCATATGGGCCCATTCATTCTAATGAATCTCATAGGCTATAATGGAGAATGGAAAACCATCCACAAATTTTTTCCCATCAAGAGTATACCATTCAGTGTGATATTAAAAATACATCTTACCCAACCCTAAACCCAACCCCAATATTCACCCAAACATAAGTGTGTCCTGAACTCTAACCCTAACCCTAAGCCTTACCATATGGGCCCATTCATTTTCATGAATCACATAGGCTATAATGGAGAATGGAAAAACATCCAAAAATTTTCCCCATCAAGAAAGTACCATTCAGTGTGATATTAAAAATACATCTTAACCAACCCTAAACCCAACCCCAATATTCACCCAAGCATAAGTGTGTCCTGAGCTCTAACCCTAACCCTAACCCTTACCATATGGGCCCATTCATTCTAATGAATCTCATAGGCTATAATGGAGAATGGAAAAACATCCAAAAAATTTTCCCATCAAGTGTATACCATTCAGTGTGATATTAAAAATGCATCTTACCCAACCGTAAACCCAACCCCAATATTCACCCAAACATAAGTGTGTCCTGAGCTCTAACCCTAACCCTAACCCTTACCATATGGGCCCATTCATTTTAATGAATCTCATAGGCTATAATGGAGAATGGAATCCATCCAAAAATTTTTCCCATCAAGAGTATACCATTCAGTGTGATATTAAAAATACATCATACCCAACCCTAAACCCAACCCCAATATTCACCCAAACATAAGTGTGTCCTGAGATCTAACCCTAACCCTAACCCTTACCATATGGGCCCATGCATTCCAATGAATCTCATAGGCTATAATGGAGAATGGAAAACCATCCAAAAAATTTTCCCATCAAGAGTATACCATTCAGTGTGATATTAAAAATGCATCTTACCCAACCCTAAACGCAACCCCAATATTCACCCAAACATAAGTGTGTCCTGAGCTCTAACCCTAACCCTAACCCTTACCATATGGGCCCATTCATTCTAATGAATCTCATAGGCTATAATGGAGAATGGAAAACCATCCACAAATTTTTTCCCATCAAGAGTATACCATTCAGTGTGATATTAAAAATACATCTTACCCAACCCTAAACCCAACCCCAATATTCACCCAAACATAAGTGTGTCCTGAACTCTAACCCTAACCCTAAGCCTTACCATATGGGCCCATTCATTTTCATGAATCACATAGGCTATAATGGAGAATGGAAAAACATCCAAAAATTTTCCCCATCAAGAAAGTACCATTCAGTGTGATATTAAAAATACATCTTAACCAACCCTAAACCCAACCCCAATATTCACCCAAGCATAAGTGTGTCCTGAGCTCTAACCCTAACCCTAACCCTTACCATATGGGCCCATTCATTCTAATGAATCTCATAGGCTATAATGGAGAATGGAAAAACATCCAAAAAATTTTCCCATCAAGTGTATACCATTCAGTGTGATATTAAAAATGCATCTTACCCAACCGTAAACCCAACCCCAATATTCACCCAAACATAAGTGTGTCCTGAGCTCTAACCCTAACCCTAACCCTTACCATATGGGCCCATTCATTTTAATGAATCTCATAGGCTATAATGGAGAATGGAATCCATCCAAAAATTTTTCCCATCAAGAGTATACCATTCAGTGTGATATTAAAAATACATCATACCCAACCCTAAACCCAACCCCAATATTCACCCAAACATAAGTGTGTCCTGAGATCTAACCCTAACCCTAACCCTTACCATATGGGCCCATGCATTCCAATGAATCTCATAGGCTATAATGGAGAATGGAAAACCATCCAAAAAATTTTCCCATCAAGAGTATACCATTCAGTGTGATATTAAAAATACATCTTACCCAACCCTAAACGCAACCCCAATATTCACCCAAACATAAGTGTGTCCTGAGCTCTAACCCTAACCCTAAGCCTTACCATATGGGCCCATTCATTTTCATGAATCACATAGGCTATAATGGAGAATGGAAAAACATCCAAAATTTTTCCCCATCAAGAAAGTACCATTCAGTGTGATATTAAAAATACATCTTAACCAACCCTGAACCCAACCCCAATATTCACCCAAACATAAGTGTGTCCTGAGCTCTAACCCTAACCCTAACCCTTACCATATGGGCCCATTCATTCTAATGAATCTCATAGGCTATAATGGAGAATGGAAAACCATCCAAAAATTTTTCCCATCAAGAGTATACCATTCAGTGTGATATTAAAAATGCATCTTACCCAACCCTAAACGCAACCCCAATATTCACCCAAACATAAGTGTGTCCTGAGCTCTAACCCTAACCCTAACCCTTACCATATGGGCCCATTCATTCTAATGAATCTCATAGGCTATAATGGAGAATGGAAAACCATCCACAAATTTTTTCCCATCAAGAGTATACCATTCAGTGTGATATTAAAAATACATCTTACCCAACCCTAAACCCAACCCCAATATTCACCCAAACATAAGTGTGTCCTGAACTCTAACCCTAACCCTAAGCCTTACCATATGGGCCCATTCATTTTCATGAATCACATAGGCTATAATGGAGAATGGAAAAACATCCAAAAATTTTCCCCATCAAGAAAGTACCATTCAGTGTGATATTAAAAATACATCTTAACCAACCCTAAACCCAACCCCAATATTCACCCAAGCATAAGTGTGTCCTGAGCTCTAACCCTAACCCTAACCCTTACCATATGGGCCCATTCATTTTCATGAATCACATAGGCTATAATGGAGAATGGAAAACCATCCAAAAATTTTCCCCATCAAGAAAGTACCATTCAGTGTGATATTAAAAATACATCTTAACCAACCCTAAACCCAACCTCAATATTCACCCAAACATAAGTGTGTCCTGAGCTCTAACCCTAACCCTAACCCTTACCATATGGGCCCATTCATTCTAATGAATCTCATAGGCTATAATGGAGAATGGAAAACCATCCAAAATTTTTTCCCATCAAGAGTATACCATTCAGTGTGATATTAAAAATACATCATACCCAACCCTAAACCCAACCCCAATATTCACCCAAACATAAGTGTGTCCTGAGCTCTAACCCTAACCCTAACCCTTACCATATGGGCCCATTCATTCTAATGAATCTCATAGGCTATAATGGAGAATGGAAAACCATCCAAAAAATTTTCCCATCAAGAGTATACCATTCAGTGTGATATTAAAAATGCATCTTACCCAACCCTAAACGCAACCCCAATATTCACCCAAACATAAGTGTGTCCTGAGCTCTAACCCTAACCCTAACCCTTACCATATGGGCCCATTCATTCTAATGAATCTCATAGGCTATAATGGAGAATGGAAAACCATCCACAAATTTTTTCCCATCAAGAGTATACCATTCAGTGTGATATTAAAAATACATCTTACCCAACCCTAAACCCAACCCCAATATTCACCCAAACATAAGTGTGTCCTGAACTCTAACCCTAACCCTAAGCCTTACCATATGGGCCCATTCATTTTCATGAATCACATAGGCTATAATGGAGAATGGAAAAACATCCAAAAATTTTCCCCATCAAGAAAGTACCATTCAGTGTGATATTAAAAATACATCTTAACCAACCCTAAACCCAACCCCAATATTCACCCAAGCATAAGTGTGTCCTGAGCTCTAACCCTAACCCTAACCCTTACCATATGGGCCCATTCATTCTAATGAATCTCATAGGCTATAATGGAGAATGGAAAAACATCCAAAAAATTTTCCCATCAAGTGTATACCATTCAGTGTGATATTAAAAATGCATCTTACCCAACCGTAAACCCAACCCCAATATTCACCCAAACATAAGTGTGTCCTGAGCTCTAACCCTAACCCTAACCCTTACCATATGGGCCCATTCATTTTAATGAATCTCATAGGCTATAATGGAGAATGGAATCCATCCAAAAATTTTTCCCATCAAGAGTATACCATTCAGTGTGATATTAAAAATACATCATACCCAACCCTAAACCCAACCCCAATATTCACCCAAACATAAGTGTGTCCTGAGATCTAACCCTAACCCTAACCCTTACCATATGGGCCCATGCATTCCAATGAATCTCATAGGCTATAATGGAGAATGGAAAACCATCCAAAAAATTTTCCCATCAAGAGTATACCATTCAGTGTGATATTAAAAATGCATCTTACCCAACCCTAAACGCAACCCCAATATTCACCCAAACATAAGTGTGTCCTGAGCTCTAACCCTAACCCTAACCCTTACCATATGGGCCCATTCATTCTAATGAATCTCATAGGCTATAATGGAGAATGGAAAACCATCCACAAATTTTTTCCCATCAAGAGTATACCATTCAGTGTGATATTAAAAATACATCTTACCCAACCCTAAACCCAACCCCAATATTCACCCAAACATAAGTGTGTCCTGAACTCTAACCCTAACCCTAAGCCTTACCATATGGGCCCATTCATTTTCATGAATCACATAGGCTATAATGGAGAATGGAAAAACATCCAAAAATTTTCCCCATCAAGAAAGTACCATTCAGTGTGATATTAAAAATACATCTTAACCAACCCTAAACCCAACCCCAATATTCACCCAAGCATAAGTGTGTCCTGAGCTCTAACCCTAACCCTAACCCTTACCATATGGGCCCATTCATTCTAATGAATCTCATAGGCTATAATGGAGAATGGAAAAACATCCAAAAAATTTTCCCATCAAGTGTATACCATTCAGTGTGATATTAAAAATGCATCTTACCCAACCGTAAACCCAACCCCAATATTCACCCAAACATAAGTGTGTCCTGAGCTCTAACCCTAACCCTAACCCTTACCATATGGGCCCATTCATTTTAATGAATCTCATAGGCTATAATGGAGAATGGAATCCATCCAAAAATTTTTCCCATCAAGAGTATACCATTCAGTGTGATATTAAAAATACATCATACCCAACCCTAAACCCAACCCCAATATTCACCCAAACATAAGTGTGTCCTGAGATCTAACCCTAACCCTAACCCTTACCATATGGGCCCATGCATTCCAATGAATCTCATAGGCTATAATGGAGAATGGAAAACCATCCAAAAAATTTTCCCATCAAGAGTATACCATTCAGTGTGATATTAAAAATACATCTTACCCAACCCTAAACGCAACCCCAATATTCACCCAAACATAAGTGTGTCCTGAGCTCTAACCCTAACCCTAAGCCTTACCATATGGGCCCATTCATTTTCATGAATCACATAGGCTATAATGGAGAATGGAAAAACATCCAAAATTTTTCCCCATCAAGAAAGTACCATTCAGTGTGATATTAAAAATACATCTTAACCAACCCTGAACCCAACCCCAATATTCACCCAAACATAAGTGTGTCCTGAGCTCTAACCCTAACCCTAACCCTTACCATATGGGCCCATTCATTCTAATGAATCTCATAGGCTATAATGGAGAATGGAAAACCATCCAAAAATTTTTCCCATCAAGAGTATACCATTCAGTGTGATATTAAAAATGCATCTTACCCAACCCTAAACGCAACCCCAATATTCACCCAAACATAAGTGTGTCCTGAGCTCTAACCCTAACCCTAACCCTTACCATATGGGCCCATTCATTCTAATGAATCTCATAGGCTATAATGGAGAATGGAAAACCATCCACAAATTTTTTCCCATCAAGAGTATACCATTCAGTGTGATATTAAAAATACATCTTACCCAACCCTAAACCCAACCCCAATATTCACCCAAACATAAGTGTGTCCTGAACTCTAACCCTAACCCTAAGCCTTACCATATGGGCCCATTAATTTTAATGAATCACATAGGCTATAATGGAGAATGGAAAAACATCCAAAAATTTTCCCCATCAAGAAAGTACCATTCAGTGTGATATTAAAAATACATCTTAACCACCCCTAAACCCAACCCCAATATTCACCCAAGCATTAGTGTGTCCTGAGCTCTAACCCTAACCTTAACCCTTACCATATGGGCCCATTCATTCTAATGAATCTCATAGGCTATAATGGAGAATGGAAAAACATCCAAAAAATTTTCCCATCAAGTGTATACCATTCAGTGTGATATTAAAAATGCATCTTACCCAACCCTAAACCCAACCCCAATATTCACCCAAACATAAGTGTGTCCTGAGCTCTAACCCTAACCCTAACCCTTACCATATGGGCCCATTCATTTTAATGAATCTCATAGGCTATAATGGAGAATGGAATCCATCCAAAAATTTTTCCCATCAAGAGTATACCATTCAGTGTGATATTAAAAATACATCATACCCAACCCTAAACCCAACCCCAATATTCACCCAAACATAAGTGTGTCCTGAGCTCTAACCCTAACCCTAACCCTTACCATATGGGCCCATGCATTCCAATGAATCTCATAGGCTATAATGGAGAATGGAAAACCATCCAAAAAATTTTCCCATCAAGAGTATACCATTCAGTGTGATATTAAAAATACATCTTACCCAACCCTAAACGCAACCCCAATATTCACCCAAACATAAGTGTGTCCTGAGCCCTAACCCTAACCCTAAGCCTTACCATATGGGCCCATTCATTTTCATGAATCACATAGGCTATAATGGAGAATGGAAAAACATCCAAAAATTTTCCCCATCAAGAAAGTACCATTCAGTGTGATATTAAAAATACATCTTAACCAACCCTAAACCCAACCCCAATATTCACCCAAACATAAGTGTGTCCTGAACTCTAACCCTAACCCTTACCCTTACCATATGGGCCCATTCATTCTAATGAATCTCATAGGCTATAATGGAGAATGGAAAACCATCCAAAAATTTTTCACATCAAGAGTATACCATTCAGTGTGATATTAAAAATAGATCTTACCCAACCCTAAACCCAACCCCAATATTCAATCAAACATAAGTGTGTCCTGAGCTCTAACCCTAACCCTAACCCTTACCATATGGGCCCATTCATTCAAATGAATCTCATAGGCTATAATGGAGAATGGAAAACCATCCAAAAATTTTTCCCATCAAGAGTATACCATTCAGTGTGATATTAAAAATACATCATACCCAACCCTAAACCCAACCCCAATATTCACCCAAACATAAGTGTGTCTTGAGCTCTAACCCTAACCCTAACCCTTACCATATGGGCCCATTCATTCTAATGAATCTCATAGGCTATAATGGAGAATGGAAAACCATCCAAAAAATTTTCCCATCAAGAGTATACCATTCAGTGTGATATTAAAAATACATCTTACCCAAACCTAAACGCAACCCCAATATTCACCCAAACATAAGTGTGTCCTGAGCTCTAACCCTAACCCTAAGCCTTACCATATGGGCCCATTCAATTTCATGAATCACATAGGGCTATAATGGAGAATGGAAAAACATCCAAAATTTTTCCCCATCAAGAAAGTACCATTCAGTGTGATATTAAAAATACATCTTAACCAACCCTAAACCCAACCCCAATATTCACCCAAACATAAGTGTGTCCTGAACTCAAACCCTAACCCTAACCCTTACCATATGGGCCCATTCATTTTCATGAATCACATAGGCTATAATGGAGAATGGAAAACCATCCAAAAATTTTCCCCATCAAGAAAGTACCATTCAGTGTGATATTAAAAATACATCTTAACCAACCCTAAACCCAACCCCAATATTCACCCAAACATAAGTGTGTCCTGAGCTCTAACCCTAACTCTAACCCTTACCATATGGGCCCATTCATTCTAATGAATCTCATAGGCTATAATGGAGAATGGAAAAACATCCAAAAATTTTTCCCATCAAGTGTATACCATTCAGTGTGATATTAAAAATGCATCTTACCCAACCCTAAACCCAACCCCAATATTCACCCAAACATAAGTGTGTCCTGAGCTCTAACCCTAACCCTAACCCTTACCATATGGGCCCATTCATTCTAATGAATCTCATAGGCTATAATGGAGAATGGAATCCATCCAAAAATTTTTCCCATCAAGAGTATACCATTCAGTGTGATATTAAAAATACATCATACCCAACCCTAAACCCAACCCCAATATTCACCCAAACATAAGTGTGTCCTGAGCTCTAACCCTAGCCCTAACCCTTACCATATGGGCCCATGCATTCCAATGAATCTCATAGGCTATAATGGAGAATGGAAAACCATCCAAAAAATTTTCCCATCAAGAGTACACCATTCAGTGTGATATTAAAAATACATCTTACCCAACCCTAAACGCAACCCCAATATTCACCCAAACATAAGTGTGTCCTGAGCTCTAACCCTAACCCTAAGCCTTACCATATGGGCCCATTCATTTTCATGAATCACATAGGCTATAATGGAGAATGGAAAAACATCCAAAAATTTTCCCCATCAAGAAAGTACCATTCAGTGTGATATTAAAAATACATCTTAACCAACCCTAAACCCAACCCCAATATTCACCCAAACATAAGTGTGTCCTGAACTCTAACCCTAACCCTTACCCTTACCATATGGGCCCATTCATTCTAATGAATCTCATAGGCTATAATGGAGAATGGAAAACCATCCAAAAATTTTTCACATCAAGAGTATACCATTCAGTGTGATATTAAAAATAGATCTTACCCAACCCTAAACCCCACCCCAATATTCACTCAAACATAAGTGTGTCCTGAGCTCTAACCCTAACCCTAACCCTTACCATATGGGCCCATTCATTCTAATGAATCTCATAGGCTATAATGGAGAATGGAAAACCATCCAAAAATTTTTCCCATCAAGAGTATACCATTCAGTGTGATATTAAAAATACATCATACCCAACCCTAAACCCAACCCCAATATTCACCCAAACATAAGTGTGTCTTGAGCTCTAACCCTAACCCTAACCCTTACCATATGGGCCCATTCATTCTAATGAATCTCATAGGCTATAATGGAGAATGGAAACCATCCAAAAAATTTTCCCATCAAGAGTATACCATTCAGTGTGATATTAAAAATACATCTTACCCAACCCTAAACGCAACCCCAATATTCACCCAAACATAAGTGTGTCCTGAGCTCTAACCCTAACCCTAACCCTTACCATATGGGCCCATTCATTCTAATGAATCTCATAGGCTATAATGGAGAATGGAAAACCATCCACAAATTTTTCCCATCAAGAGTATAGCATTCAGTGTGATATTAAAAATAGATCTTACCCAACCCTAAACCCAACCCCAATATTCACCCAAACATAAGTGTGTCCTGAACTCTAACCCTAACCCTAAGCCTTACCATATGGGCCCATTCATTTTCATGAATCACATAGGCTATAATGGAGAATGGAAAACCATCCAAAAATTTTCCCCATCAAGAAAGTACCTTTCAGTGTGATATTAAAAATACATCTTAACCAACCCTAAACCCAACCCCAATATTCACCCAAACATAAGTGTGTCCTGAGCTCTAACCCTAACCCTAACCCTTACCATATGGGCCCATTCATTCTAATGAATCTCATAGGCTATTATGGAGAATGGAAAAACATCCAAAAATTTTTCCCATCAAGTGTATACCATTCAGTGTGATATTAAAAATGCATCTTAACCAACCCTAAACCCCACCCCAATATTCACCCAAACATAAGTGTGTCCTGAGCTCTAACCCTAACCCTAACCCTTACCATATGGGCCCATTCATTCTAATGAATCTCATAGGCTATAATGGAGAATGGAAAAACATCCAAAAATTTTTCCCATCAAGTGTATACCATTCAGTGTGATATTAAAAATGCATCTTACCCAACCCTAAACCCAACCCCAATATTCACCCAAACATAAGTGTGTCCTGAGCTCTAACCCTAACCCTAACGCTTACCATATGGGCCCATTCATTCTAATGAATCTCATAGGCTATAATGGAGAATGGAAAACCATCCAAAATTTTTTCCCATCAAGAGTATACCATTCAGTGTGATATTAAAAATACATCTTACCCAACGCTAAACCCAACCCCAATATTCACCCAAACATAAGTGTGTCCTGAGCTCTAACCCTAACCCTAACCCTTACCATATGGGCCCATTCATTCTAATGAATCTCATAGGCTGTAATGGAGAATGGAAAACCATCCAAAAATTTTTCCCATCAAGAGTATACCATTCAGTGTGATATTAAAAATACATCATACCTAACCGTAAACCCAACCCCAATATTCACCCAAACATAAATGTGTCCTGAGCTCTAACCCTAACCCTAACCTTTACCATATGGGCCCATTCATTCTTATGAATCTCATAGGCTGTAATGGAGAATGGAAAACCATCCACAAATTTTTCCCATCAAGAGTAAACCATTCAGTGTGATATTAAAAATACATCTTACCCAACCCTAAACCCAACCCCAATATTCACCCAAACATAAGTGTGTCCTGAACTCTAACCCTAACCCTAAGCCTTACCATATGGGCCCATTCATTTTAATGAATCACATAGGCTATAATGGAGAATGGAAAAACATCCAAAAATTTTCCCCATCAAGCAAGTACCATTCAGTGTGATATTAAAAATACATCTTAATCAACCCTAAACCCAACCCCAATATTCACCCAAACATAAGTGTGTCCTGAACTCTAACCCTAACCCTAACCCTTACCATATGGGCCCATTCATTCTAATGAATCTCATAGGCTATAATGGAGAATGGAAAACCATCCAAAAATTTTTCCCATCAAGACTATACCATTCAGTGTGATATTAAAAATACATCATACCCAACCCTAAACCCAACCCCAATATTCACCCAAACATAAGTGTGTCCTGAGCTCTAACCCTAACCCTAACGCTTACCATATGGGCCCATTCATTCTAATGAATCTCATAGGCTATAATGGAGAATGGAAAACCATCCAAAATTTTTTCCCATCAAGAGTATACCATTCAGTGTGATATTAAAAATACATCTTACCCAACCCTAAACCCAACCCCAATATTCACCCAAACATAAGTGTGTCCTGAGCTCTAACCCTAACCCTAACCCTTACCATATGGGCCCATTCATTCTAATGAATCTCATAGGCTGTAATGGAGAATGGAAAACCATCCAAAAATTTTTCCCATCAAGAGTATACCATTCAGTGTGATATTAAAAATACATCATACCTAACCCTAAACCCAACCCCAATATTCACCCAAACATAAGTGTGTCCTGAGCTCTAACCCTAACCCTAACCTTTACCATATGGGCCCATTCATTCTTATGAATCTCATAGGCTATAATGGAGAATGGAAAACCATCCACAAATTTTTCCCATCAAGAGTATACCATTCAGTGTGATATTAAAAATACATCTTACCCAACCCTAAACCCAACCCCAATATTCACCCAAACATAAGTGTGTCCTGAACTCAAACCCTAACCCTAACCCTTACCATATGGGCCCATTCATTTTCATGAATCACATAGGCTATAATGGAGAATGGAAAACCATCCAAAAATTTTCCCCATCAAGAAAGTACCATTCAGTGTGATATTAAAAATACATCATACTTTACCGTAAAGCCAACCCCAATATTCACCCAAACATAAGTGTGTCCTGAGCTCTAACCCTAACCCTAACGCTTACCATATGGGCCCATTCATTCTAATGAATCTCTTAGGCTATAATGGAGAATGGGAAACCATCCAAAATTTTTTCCCATCAAGAGTATACCATTCAGTGTGATATTAAAAATACATCTTAACCAACCCTAAACCCAACCCCAATATTCACCCAAACATAAGTGTGTCCTGAGCTCTAACCCTAACCCTAACCCTTACCATATGGGCCCATTCATTCTAATGAATCTCATAGGCTATAATGGAGAATGGAATCCATCCAAAAATTTTTCCCATCAAGAGTATACCATTCAGTGTGATATTAAAAATACATCATACCAAACCCTAAACCCAACCCCAATATTCACCCAAACATAAGTGTGTCCTGAGATCTAACCCTAACCCTAACCCTTACCATATGGGCCCATGCATTCCAATGAATCTCATAGGCTATAATGGAGAATGGAAAACCATCCAAAAAATTTTCCCATCAAGAGTATACCATTCAGTGTGATATTAAAAATACATCTTACCCAACCCTAAACGCAACCCCAAAATTCACCCAAACATAAGTGTGTCCTGAGCTCTAACCCTAACCCTAAGCCTTACCTTATGGGCCCATTCATTTTCATGAATCACATAGGCTATAATGGAGAATGGAAAAACATCCAAAAATTTTCCCCATCAAGAAAGTACCATTCAGTGTGATATTAAAAATACATTTTAACCAACCCTAAACCCAACCCCAATATTCACCCAAACATAAGTGTGTCCTGAGCTCTAACCCTAACCCTAACCCTTACCATATCGGCCCATTCATTCTAATGAATCTCATAGGCTATAATGGAGAATGGAAAACCATCCAAAAAATTTTCCCATCAAGAGTATACCATTCAGTGTGATATTAAAAATGCATCTTACCCAACCCTAAACGCAACCCCAATATTCATCCAAACATAAGTGTGTCCTGAGCTCTAACCCTAACCCTAACCCTTACCATATGGGCCCATTCATTCTAATGAATCTCATAGGCTATAATGGAGAATGGAAAACCATCCACAAATTTTTTCCCATCAAGAGTATACCATTCAGTGTGATATTAAAAATACATCTTGCCCAACCCTAAACCCAACCCCAATATTCACCCAAACATAAGTGTGTCCTGAACTCTAACCCTAAGCCTTACCATATGGGCCCATTAATTTTCATGAATCACATAGGCTATAATGGAGAATGGAAAAACATCCAAAAATTTTCCCCATCAAGAAAGTACCATTCAGTGTGATATTAAAAATACATCTTAACCAACCCTAAACCCAACCCCAATATTCACCCAAGCATAAGTGTGTCCTGAGCTCTAACCCTAACCTTAACCCTTACCATATGGGCCCATTCATTCTAATGAATCTCATAGGCTATAATGGAGAATGGAAAAACATCCAAAAAATTTTCCCATCAAGTGTATACCATTCAGTGTGATATTAAAAATGCATCTTACCCAACCCTAAACCCAACCCCAATATTCACCCAAACATAAGTGTGTCCTGAGCTCTAACCCTAACCCTAACCCTTACCATATGGGCCCATTCATTTTAATGAATCTCATAGGCTATAATGGAGAATGGAATCCATCCAAAAATTTTTCCCATCAAGAGTATACCATTCAGTGTGATATTAAAAATACATCATACCCAACCCTAAACCCAACCCCAATATTCACCCAAACATAAGTGTGTCCTGAGCTCTAACCCTAACCCTAACCCTTACCATATGGGCCCATGCATTCCAATGAATCTCATAGGCTATAATGGAGAATGGAAAACCATCCAAAAAATTTTCCCCATCAAGAAAGTACCATTCAGTGTGATATTAAAAATACATCTTAACCAACCCTAAACCCAAACCCAATATTCACCCAAACATAAGTGTGTCCTGAACTCTAACCCTAACCCTTAACCTTACCATATGGGCCCATTCATTCTAATGAATCTCATAGGCTATAATGGAGAATGGAAAACCATCCAAAAATTTTTCACATCAAGAGTATACCATTCAGTGTGATATTAAAAATTGATCTTACCCAACCCTAAACCCAACCCCAATATTCACTCAAACATAAGTGTGTCCTGAGCTCTAACCCTAACCCTAACCCTTACCATATGGGCCCATTCATTCTAATGAATCTCATAGGCTATAATGGAGAATGGAAAACCATCCAAAAATTTTTCCCATCAAGAGTATACCATTCAGTGTGATATTAAAAATACATCATACCTAACCCTAAACCCAACCCCAATATTCACCCAAACATAAGTGTGTCCTGAGCTCTAACCTAACCCTAACCTTTACCATATGGGCCCATTCATTCTTATGAATCTCATAGGCTATAATGGAGAATGGAAAACCATCCACAAATTTTTCCCATCAAGAGTATACCATTCAGTGTGATATTAAAAATACATCTTACCCAACCCTAAACCCAACCCCAATATTCACCCAAACATAAGTGTGTCCTGAACTCAAACCCTAACCCTAACCCTTACCATATGGGCCCATTCATTTTCATGAATCAAATAGGCTATAATGGAGAATGGAAAACCATCCAAAGATTTTCCCCAAAAGAAAGTACCATTCAGTGTGATATTAAAAATACATCTTAACCAACCCTAAACCCCACCCCAATATTCACCCAAACATAAGTGTGTCCTGAGCTCTAACCCTAACCCTAACCCTTACCATATGGGCCCATTCATTCTAATGAATCTCATAGGCTATAATGGAGAATGGAAAAACATCCAAAAATTTTTCCCATCAAGTGTATACCATTCAGTGTGATATTAAAAATGCATCTTACCCAACCCTAAACCCAACCCCAATATTCACCCAAACATAAGTGTGTCCTGAGCTCTAACCCTAACCCTAACGCTTACCATATGGGCCCATTCATTCTAATGAATCTCATAGGCTATAATGGAGAATGGAAAACCATCCAAAATTTTTTCCCATCAAGAGTATACCATTCAGTGTGATATTAAAAATACATCTTACCCAACGCTAAACCCAACCCCAATATTCACCCAAACATAAGTGTGTCCTGAGCTCTAACCCTAACCCTAACCCTTACCATATGGGCCCATTCATTCTAATGAATCTCATAGGCTGTAATGGAGAATGGAAAACCATCCAAAAATTTTTCCCATCAAGAGTATACCATTCAGTGTGATATTAAAAATACATCATACCTAACCGTAAACCCAACCCCAATATTCACCCAAACATAAGTGTGTCCTGAGCTCTAACCCTAACCCTAACGTTTACCATATGGGCCCATTCATTCTTATGAATCTCATAGGCTGTAATGGAGAATGGAAAACCATCGACAAATTTTTCCCATCAAGAGTATACCATTCAGTGTGATATTAAAAATACATCTTACCCAACCCTAAACCCAACCCCAATATTCACCCAAACATAAGTGTGTCCTGAACTCTAACCCTAACCCTAAGCCTTACCATATGGGCCCATTCATTTTAATGAATCACATAGGCTATAATGGAGAATGGAAAAACATCCAAAAATTTTCCCCATCAAGAAAGTACCATTCAGTGTGATATTAAAAATACATCTTAACCAACCCTAAACCCAACCCCAATATTCACCCAAACATAAGTGTGTCCTGAACTCTAACCCTAACCCTAACCCTTACCATATGGGCCCATTCATTCTAATGAATCTCATAGGCTATAATGGAGAATGGAAAACCATCCAAAAATTTTTCCCATCAAGAGTATACCATTCAGTGTGATATTAAAAATGCATCTTACCCAACCCTAAACGCAACCCCAATATTCACCCAAACATAAGTGTGTCCTGAGCTCTAACACTAACCCTAACCCTTACCATATGGGCCCATTCATTCTAATGAATCTCATAGGCTATAATGGAGAATGGAAAACCATCCACAAATTTTTCCCATCAAGAGTATACCATTCAGTGTGATATTAAAAATACATCTTACCCAACCCTAAACCCAACCCCAATATTCACCCAAACATAAGTGTGTCCTGAACTCAAACCCTAACCCTAACCCTTACCATATGGGCCCATTCATTTTCATGAATCAAATAGGCTATAATGGAGAATGGAAAACCATCCAAAGATTTTCCCCAAAAGAAAGTACCATTCAGTGTGATATTAAAAATACATCTTAACCAACCCTAAACCCCACCCCAATATTCACCCAAACATAAGTGTGTCCTGAGCTCTAACCCTAACCCTAACCCTTACCATATGGGCCCATTCATTCTAATGAATCTCATAGGCTATAATGGAGAATGGAAAAACATCCAAAAATTTTTCCCATCAAGTGTATACCATTCAGTGTGATATTAAAAATGCATCTTACCCAACCCTAAACCCAACCCCAATATTCACCCAAACATAAGTGTGTCCTGAGCTCTAACCCTAACCCTAACGCTTACCATATGGGCCCATTCATTCTAATGAATCTCATAGGCTATAATGGAGAATGGAAAACCATCCAAAATTTTTTCCCATCAAGAGTATACCATTCAGTGTGATATTAAAAATACATCTTAACCAACGCTAAACCCAACCCGAATATTCACCCAAACATAAGTGTGTCCTGAGCTCTAACCCTAACCCTAACCCTTACCATATGGGCCCATTCATTCTAATGAATCTCATAGGCTGTAATGGAGAATGGAAAACCATCCAAAAATTTTTCCCATCAAGAGTATACCATTCAGTGTGATATTAAAAATACATCATACCTAACCGTAAACCCAACCCCAATATTCACCCAAACATAAGTGTGTCCTGAGCTCTAACCCTAACCCTAACGTTTACCATATGGGCCCATTCATTCTTATGAATCTCATAGGCTGTAATGGAGAATGGAAAACCATCGACAAATTTTTCCCATCAAGAGTATACCATTCAGTGTGATATTAAAAATACATCTTACCCAACCCTAAACCCAACCCCAATATTCACCCAAACATAAGTGTGTCCTGAACTCTAACCCTAACCCTAAGCCTTACCATATGGGCCCATTCATTTTAATGAATCACATAGGCTATAATGGAGAATGGAAAAACATCCAAAAATTTTCCCCATCAAGAAAGTACCATTCAGTGTGATATTAAAAATACATCTTAACCAACCCTAAACCCAACCCCAATATTCACCCAAACATAAGTGTGTCCTGAACTCTAACCCTAACCCTAACCCTTACCATATGGGCCCATTCATTCTAATGAATCTCATAGGCTATAATGGAGAATGGAAAACCATCCAAAAAATTTTCCCATCAAGAGTATACCATTCAGTGTGATATTAAAAATGCATCTTACCCAACCCTAAACGCAACCCCAATATTCACCCAAACATAAGTGTGTCCTGAGCTCTAACACTAACCCTAACCCTTACCATATGGGCCCATTCATTCT
Organism: Heteronotia binoei; assembly: GCF_032191835.1. Classification (NCBI taxonomy): domain Eukaryota; kingdom Metazoa; phylum Chordata; class Lepidosauria; order Squamata; family Gekkonidae; genus Heteronotia; species Heteronotia binoei. The sequence goes on from NW_026799995.1 coordinate 338,189, forward strand.
AATGAATCTCATAGGCTATAATGGAGAATGGAAAACCATCCACAAATTTTTTCCCATCAAGAGTATACCATTCAGTGTGATATTAAAAATACATCTTACCCAACCCTAAACCCAACCCCAATATTCACCCAAACATAAGTGTGTCCTGAACTCTAACCCTAAGCCTTACCATATGGGCCCATTAATTTTCATGAATCACATAGGCTATAATGGAGAATGGAAAAACATCCAAAAATTTTCCCCATCAAGAAAGTACCATTCAGTGTGATATTAAAAATACATCTTAACCAACCCTAAACCCAACCCCAATATTCACCCAAGCATAAGTGTGTCCTGAGCTCTAACCCTAACCTTAACCCTTACCATATGGGCCCATTCATTCTAATGAATCTCATAGGCTATAATGGAGAATGGAAAAACATCCAAAAAATTTTCCCATCAAGTGTATACCATTCAGTGTGATATTAAAAATGCATCTTACCCAACCCTAAACCCAACCCCAATATTCACCCAAACATAAGTGTGTCCTGAGCTCTAACCCTAACCCTAACCCTTACCATATGGGCCCATTCATTTCAATGAATCTCATAGGCTATAATGGAGAATGGAATCCATCCAAAAAATTTTCCCATCAAGAGTATACCATTCAGTGTGATATTAAAAATACATCATACCCAACCCTAAACCCAACCCCAATATTCACCCAAACATAAGTGTGTCCTGAGCTCTAACCCTAACCCTAACCCTTACCATATGGGCCCATGCATTCCAATGAATCTCATAGGCTATAATGGAGAATGGAAAACCATCCAAAAATTTTTCCCATCAAGTGTATACCATTCAGTGTGATATTAAAAATGCATCTTACCCAACCCTAAACCCAACCCCAATATTCACCCAAACATAAGTGTGTCCTGAGCTCTAACCCTAACCCTAACGCTTACCATATGGGCCCATTCATTCTAATGAATCTCATAGGCTATAATGGAGAATGGGAAACCATCCAAAATTTTTTCCCATCAAGAGTATACCATTCAGTGTGATATTAAAAATACATCTTACCCAACGCTAAACCCAACCCCAATATTCACCCAAACATAAGTGTGTCCTGAGCTCTAACCCTAACCCTAACCCTTACCATATGGGCCCATTCATTCTAATGAATCTCATAGGATGTAATGGAGAATGGAAAACCATCCAAAAATTTTTCCCATCAAGAGTATACCATTCAGTGTGATATTAAAAATACATCATACCTAACCGTAAACCCAACCCCAATATTCACCCAAACATAAGTGTGTCCTGAACTCTAACCCTAACCCTAACGATTACCATATGGGCCCATTCATTCTTATGAATCTCATAGGCTGTAATGGAGAATGGAAAACCATCCACAAATTTTTCCCATCAAGAGTATACCATTCAGTGTGATATTAAAAATACATCTTACCCAACCCTAAACCCAACCCCAATATTCACCCAAACATAAGTGTGTCCTGAACTCTAACCCTAACCCTAAGCCTTACCATATGGGCCCATTCATTTTAATGAATCACATAGGCTATAATGGAGAATGGAAAAACATCCAAAAATTTTCCCCATCAAGAAAGTACCATTCAGTGTGATATTAAAAATACATCTTAACCAACCCTAAACCCAACCCCAATATTCACCCAAACATAAGTGTGTCCTGAACTCTAACCCTAACCCTAACCCTTACCATATGAGCCCATTCATTCTAATGAATCTCATAGGCTATAATGGAGAATGGAAAACCATCCAAAAAATTTTCACATCAAGAGTATACCATTCAGTGTGATATTAAAAATAGATCTTACCCAACCCTAAACCCAACCCCAATATTCACCCAAACATAAGTGTTTCCTGAGCTCTAACCCTAACCCTAACCCTTACCATATGGGCCCATTCATTCTAATGAATCTCATAGGCTATAATGGAGAATGGAAAAACATCGAAAAATTTTTCCCATCAAGAGTATACCATTCAGTGTGATATTAAAAATGCATCTTACCCAACCCTAAACCCAACCCCAATATTCACCCAAACATAAGTGTGTCCTGAGCTCTAACCCTAACCCTAACCCTTACCATATGGGCCCATTCATTCTTATGAATCTCATAGGCTATAATGGAGAATGGAAAACCATCCACAAATTTTTCCCATCAAGAGTATACCATTCAGTGTGATATTAAAAATACATCTTACCCAACCCTAAACCCAACCCCAATATTCACCCAAACATAAGTGTGTCCTGAACTCTAACCCTAACCCTAAGCCTTACCATATGGGCCCATTCATTCTAATGAATCTCATAGGCTATAATGGAGAATGGAAAACCATCCAAAAAATTTTCACATCAAGAGTATACCATTCAGTGTGATATTAAAAATAGATCTTACCCAACCCTAAACCCAACCCCAATATTCACCCAAACATAAGTGCGTCCTGAGCTCTAACCCTAACCCTAACCCTTACCATATGGGCCCATTCATTCTAATGAATCTCCTAGGCTATAATGGAGAATGGAAAAACATCGAAAAATTTTTCCCATCAAGAGTATACCATTCAGTGTGATATTAAAAATGCATCTTACCCAACCCCAATATTCACCCAAACATAAGTGTGTCCTGAGCTCTAACCCTAACCCTAACCCTTACCATATGGGCCCATTCATTCTAATGAATCTCATAGGCTATAATGGAGAATGGAAAAACATCGAAAAATTTTTCCCATCAAGAGTATACCATTCAGTGTGATATTAAAAATGCATCTTACCCAACCCCAATATTCACCCAAACATAAGTGTGTCCTGAGCTCTAACCCTAACCCTAACCCTTACCATATGGGCCCATTCATTCTAATGAATCTCATAGGCTATAATGGAGAATGGAAAACCATCCAAAAATTTTTCCCATCAAGAGTATACCATTCAGTGTGATATTAAAAATACATCATACCCAACCCTAAACCCAACCCCAATATTCACCCAAACATAAGTGTGTCCTGAGCTCTAACCCTAACCCTAACCCTTACCATATGGGCCCATTCATTCTAATGAATCTCATAGGCTATAATGGAGAATGGAAAACCAATCAAAAAATTTTCCCATCAAGAGTATACCATTCAGTGTGATATTAAAAATACATCTTACCCAACCCTAAACGCAACCCCAATATTCACCCAAACATAAGTGTGTCCTGAGCTCTAACCCTAACCCTAACCCTTACCATATGGGCCCATTCATTCTAATGAATCTCATAGGCTATAATGGAGAATGGAAAACCATCCACAAATTTTTCCCATCAAGAGTATAGCATTCAGTGTGATATTAAAAATAGATCTTACCCAACCCTAAACCCAACCCCAATATTCACCCAAACATAAGTGTGTCCTGAACTCTAACCCTAACCCTAAGCCTTACCATATGGGCCCATTCATTTTCATGAATCACATAGGGCTATAATGGAGAATGGAAAAACATCCAAAAATTTTCCCCATCAAGAAAGTACCATTCAGTGTGATATTAAAAATACATCTTAACCAACCCTAAACCCAACCCCAATATTCACCCAAACATAAGTGTGTCCTGAACTCAAACCCTAACCCTAACCCTTACCATATGGGCCCATTCATTTTCATGAATCACATAGGCTATAATGGAGAATGGAAAACCCTCCAAAAATTTTCCCCATCAAGAAAGTACCATTCAGTGTGATATTAAAAATACATCTTAACCAACCCTAAACCCAACCCCAATATTCACCCAAACATAAGTGTGTCCTGAGCTCTAACCCTAACCCTAACCCTTACCATATGGGCCCATTCATTCTAATGAATCTCATAGGCTATAATGGAGAATGGAAAAACATCCAAAATTTTTTCCCATCAAATGTATACCATTCAGTGTGATATTAAAAATGCATCTTACCCAACCCTAAACCCAACCCCAATATTCACCCAAACATAAGTGTGTCCTGAGCTCTAACCCTAACCCTAACGCTTACCATATGGGCCCATTCATTCTAATGAATCTCATAGGCTATAATGGAGAATGGAAAACCATCCACAAATTTTTTCCCATCAAGAGTATACCATTCAGTGTGATATTAAAAATACATCTTACCCAACCCTAAACCCAACCCCAATATTCACCCAAACATAAGTGTGTCCTGAGCTCTAACCCTAACCCTAACGCTTACCATATGGGCCCATTCATTCTAATGAATCTCATAGGCTATAATGGAGAATGGAAAACCATCCACAAATTTTTTCCCATCAAGAGTATACCATTCAGTGTGATATTAAAAATACATCTTACCCAACCCTAAACCCAACCCCAATATTCACCCAAACATAAGTGTGTCCTGAGCTCTAACCCTAACCCTAACCCTTACCATATGGGCCCATTCATTCTAATGAATCTCATAGGCTATAATGGAGAATGGAAAAACATCCAAAAATTTTTCCCATCAAATGTATACCATTCAGTGTGATATTAAAAATGCATCTTACCCAACCCTAAACCCAACCCCAATATTCACCCAAACATAAGTGTGTCCTGAGCTCTAACCCTAACCCTAACCCTTACCATATGGGCCCATTCATTTTAATGAATCTCATAGGCTATAATGGAGAATGGAATCCATCCAAAAATTTTTCCCATCAAGAGTATACCATTCAGTGTGATATTAAAAATACATCATACCCAACCCTAAACCCAACCCCAATATTCACCCAAACATAAGTGTGTCCTGAGCTCTAACCCTAACCCTAACCCTTACCATATGGGCCCATTCATTCTAATGAATCTCATAGGCTATAATGGAGAATGGAAAAACATCCAAAAAATTTTCCCATCAAGTGTATACCATTCAGTGTGATATTAAAAATGCATCTTACCCAACCCTAAACCCAACCCCAATATTCACCCAAACATAAGTGTGTCCTGAGCTCTAACCCTAACCCTAACGCTTACCATATGGGCCCATTCATTCTAATGAATCTCATAGGCTATAATGGAGAATGGGAAACCATCCAAAATTTTTTCCCATCAAGAGTATACCATTCAGTGTGATATTAAAAATACATCTTACCCAACGCTAAACCCAACCCCAATATTCACCCAAACATAAGTGTGTCCTGAGCTCTAACCCTAACCCTAACCCTTACCATATGGGCCCATTCATTCTAATGAATCTCAAAGGCTGTAATGGAGAATGGAAAACCATCCAAAAATTTTTCCCATCAAGAGTATACCATTCAGTGTGATATTAAAAATACATCATACCTAACCCTAAACCCAACCCCAATATTCACCCAAACATAAGTGTGTCCTGAGCTCTAACCCTAACCCTAACGTTTACCATATGGGCCCATTCATTCTTATGAATCTCATAGGCTGTAATGGAGAATGGAAAACCATCCACAAATTTTTCCCATCAAGAGTATACCATTCAGTGTGATATTAAAAATACATCTTACCCAACCCTAAACCCAACCCCAATATTCACCCAAACATAAGTGTGTCCTGAACTCTAACCCTAACCCTAAGCCTTACCATATGGGCCCATTCATTTTAATGAATCACATAGGCTATAATGGAGAATGGAAAAACATCCAAAAATTTTCCCCATCAAGAAAGTACCATTCAGTGTGATATTAAAAATACATCTTAACCAACCCTAAACCCAACCCCAATATTCACCCAAACATAAGTGTGTCCTGAACTCTAACCCTAACCCTAACCCTTACCATATGGGCCCATTCATTCTAATGAATCTCATAGGCTATAATGGAGAATGGAAAACCATCCAAAAAATTTTCACATCAAGAGTATACCATTCAGTGTGATATTAAAAATAGATCTTACCCAACCCTAAACCCAACCCCAATATTCACCCAAACATAAGTGTTTCCTGAGCTCTAACCCTAACCCTAACCCTTACCATATGGGCCCATTCATTCTAATGAATCTCATAGGCTATAATGGAGAATGGAAAAACATCGAAAAATTTTTCCCATCAAGAGTATACCATTCAGTGTGATATTAAAAATGCATCTTACCCAACCCTAAACCCAACCCCAATATTCACCCAAACATAAGTGTGTCCTGAGCTCTAACCCTAACCCTAACCCTTACCATATGGGCCCATTCATTCTTATGAATCTTATAGGCTATAATGGAGAATGGAAAACCATCCACAAATTTTTCCCATCAAGAGTATACCATTCAGTGTGATATTAAAAATACATCTTACCCAACCCTAAACCCAACCCCAATATTCACCCAAACATAAGTGTGCCCTGAACTCTAACCCTAACCCTAAGCCTTACCATATGGGCCCATTCATTCTAATGAATCTCATAGGCTATAATGGAGAATGGAAAACCATCCAAAAAATTTTCACATCAAGAGTATACCATTCAGTGTGATATTAAAAATAGATCTTACCCAATCCTAAACCCAACCCCAATATTCACCCAAACATAAGTGCGTCCTGAGCTCTAACCCTAACCCTAACCCTTACCATATGGGCCCATTCATTCTAATGAATCTCCTAGGCTATAATGGAGAATGGAAAAACATCGAAAAATTTTTCCCATCAAGAGTATACCATTCAGTGTGATATTAAAAATGCATATTACCCAACCCCAATATTCACCCAAACATAAGTGTGTCCTGAGCTCTAACCCTAACCCTAACCCTTACCATATGGGCCCATTCATTCTAATGAATCTCATAGGCTATAATGGAGAATGGAAAAACATAGAAAAATTTTTCCCATCAAGAGTATACCATTCAGTGTGATATTAAAAATGCATCTTACCCAACCCCAATATTCACCCAAACATAAGTGTGTCCTGAGCTCTAACCCTAACCATAACCCTTACCATATGGGCCCATTCATTCTAATGAATCTCATAGGCTATAATGGAGAATGGAAAAACATCCAAAAATTTTTAACATCAAGAGTATACCATTCAGTGTGATATTAAAAATAGATCTTACCCAACCCTAAACCCAACCCCAATATTCACCTAAACATAAGTGTGTCCTGAGCTCTAACCCTAACCCTTACCATATGGGCCCATTCATTCTAATGAATCTCATAGGCTATAATGGAGAATGGAAAAACATCGAAAAATTTTTCCCATCAAGAGTATACCATTCAGTGTGATATTAAAAATGCATCTTACCCAACCCTAAACCCAACCCCAATATTCACCCAAAGATAAGTGTGTCCTGAGCTCTAACCCTAACCCTAAGCCTTACCATATGGGCCCATTCATTCTAATGAATCTCATAGGCTATATTGGAGAATGGAAAAACATCCAAAAAATTTTCCCATCAAGAGTATACCATTCAGTGTGATATTAAAAATACATCTTACCCAACCCTAAACCCAACCCCAATATTCACCCAAACATAAGTGTGTCCTGAGCTCTAACCCTAACCCTAACCCTTACCATATGGGCCCATTCATTCTAATGAATCTCATAGGCTGTAATGGAGAATGGAAAACCATCCAAAAATTTTTCCCATCAAGAATATACCATTCAGTGTGATATTAAAAATACATCATACCCAACCCTAAACCCAACCCCAATATTCACCCAAACATAAGTGTGTCTTGAGCTCTATCCCTAACCCTAACCTTTACCATATGGGCCCATTCATTCTTATGAATCTCATAGGCTATAATGGAGAATGGAAAACCATCCACAAATTTTTCCCATCAAGAGTATACCATTCAGTGTGATATTAAAAATACATCTTACCCAACCCTAAACCCAACCCCAATATTCACCCAAACATAAGTGTGTCCTGAACTCTAACCCTAACCCTAAGCCTTACCATATGTGCCCATTCATTTTAATGAATCACATAGGCTATAATGGAGAATGGAAAAACATCCAAAAATTTTCCCCATCAAGCAAGTACCATTCAGTGTGATATTAAAAATACATCTTAACCAACCCTAAACCCAACCCCAATATTCACCCAAACATAAGTGTGTCCTGAACTCTAACCCTAACCCTAACGCTTACCATATGGGCCCATTCATTCTAATGAATCTCATAGGCTATAATGGAGAATGGAAAAACATCCAAAAAATTTTCCCATCAAGTGTATACCATTCAGTGTGTTATTAAAAATGCATCTTACCCAACCCTAAACCCAACCCCAATATTCACGCAAACATAAGTGTGTCCTGAGCTCTAACCCTAACCCTAACGCTTACCATATGGGCCCATTCATTCTAATGAATCTCATAGGCTATAATGGAGAATGGAAAACCATCCAAAATTTTTTCCCATCAAGAGTATAGCATTCAGTGTGATATTAAAAATACATCTTACCCAACCCTAAACCCAACCCCAATATTCACCCAAACATAAGTGTGTCCTGAGCTCTAACCCTAACCCTAACCCTTACCATATGGGCCCATTCATTCTAATGAATCTCATAGGCTGTAATGGAGAATGGAAAACCATCCAAAAAATTTTCCCATCAAGAGTATACAATTCAGTGTGATATTAAAAATACATCATACCCAACGCTAACTCCAACCCCAATATTCACCCAAACATAAGTGTGTCCTGAGCTCTAACCCTAACCCTAGCCTTTACCATATGGGCCCATTCATTCTAATGAATCTCATAGGCTGTAATGGAGAATGGAAAACCATCCAAAAATTTTTCCCATCAAGAGTATACCATTCAGTGTGATATTAAAAATACATCATACCCAACCCTAAAACCAACCCCAATATTCACCCAAACATAAGTGTGTCCTGAGCTCTATCCCTAACCATAACCTTTACCATATGGGCCCATTCATTCTTATGAATCTCATAGGCTATAATGGAGAATGGAAAACCATCCACAAATTTTTCCCATCAAGAGTATACCATTCAGTGTGATATTAAAAATACATCTTACCCAACCCTAAACCCAACCCCAATATTCACCCAAACATAAGTGTGTCCTGAACTCTAACCCTAACCCTAAGCCTTACCATATGGGCCCATTCATTTTAATGAATCACATAGGCTATAATGGAGAATGGAAAAACATCCAAAAATTTTCCCCATCAAGCAAGTACCATTCAGTGTGATATTAAAAATACATCTTAACCAACCCTAAACCCAACCCCAATATTCACCCAAACATAAGTGTGTCCTGAACTCTAACCCTAACCCTAACCCTTACCATATGGGCCCATTCATTCTAATGAATCTCATAGGCTATAATGGAGAATGGAAAACCATCCAAAATTTTTTCCCATCAAGAGTATACCATTCAGTGTGATATTAAAAATACATCTTAACCAACGCTAAACCCAACCCGAATATTCACCCAAACATAAGTGTGTCCTGAGCTCTAACCCTAACCCTAACCCTTACCATATGGGCCCATTCATTCTAATGAATCTCATAGGCTGTAATGGAGAATGGAAAACCATCCAAAAATTTTTCCCATCAAGAGTATACCATTCAGTGTGATATTAAAAATACATCATACCTAACCGTAAACCCAACCCCAATATTCACCCAAACATAAGTGTGTCCTGAGCTCTAACCCTAACCCTAACGTTTACCATATGGGCCCATTCATTCTTATGAATCTCATAGGCTGTAATGGAGAATGGAAAACCATCGACAAATTTTTCCCATCAAGAGTATACCATTCAGTGTGATATTAAAAATACATCTTACCCAACCCTAAACCCAACCCCAATATTCACCCAAACATAAGTGTGTCCTGAACTCTAACCCTAACCCTAAGCCTTACCATATGGGCCCATTCATTTTAATGAATCACATAGGCTATAATGGAGAATGGAAAAACATCCAAAAATTTTCCCCATCAAGAAAGTACCATTCAGTGTGATATTAAAAATACATCTTAACCAACCCTAAACCCAACCCCAATATTCACCCAAACATAAGTGTGTCCTGAACTCTAACCCTAACCCTAACCCTTACCATATGGGCCCATTCATTCTAATGAATCTCATAGGCTATAATGGAGAATGGAAAACCATCCAAAAAATTTTCCCATCAAGAGTATACCATTCAGTGTGATATTAAAAATGCATCTTACCCAACCCTAAACGCAACCCCAATATTCACCCAAACATAAGTGTGTCCTGAGCTCTAACACTAACCCTAACCCTTACCATATGGGCCCATTCATTCTAATGAATCTCATAGGCTATAATGGAGAATGGAAAACCATCCACAAATTTTTTCCCATCAAGAGTATACCATTCAGTGTGATATTAAAAATACATCTTACCCAACCCTAAACCCAACCCCAATATTCACCCAAACATAAGTGTGTCCTGAACTCTAACCCTAAGCCTTACCATATGGGCCCATTAATTTTCATGAATCACATAGGCTATAATGGAGAATGGAAAAACATCCAAAAATTTTCCCCATCAAGAAAGTACCATTCAGTGTGATATTAAAAATACATCTTAACCAACCCTAAACCCAACCCCAATATTCACCCAAGCATAAGTGTGTCCTGAGCTCTAACCCTAACCTTAACCCTTACCATATGGGCCCATTCATTCTAATGAATCTCATAGGCTATAATGGAGAATGGAAAAACATCCAAAAAATTTTCCCATCAAGTGTATACCATTCAGTGTGATATTAAAAATGCATCTTACCCAACCCTAAACCCAACCCCAATATTCACCCCAAACATAAGTGTGTCCTGAGCTCTAACCTAACCCTAACCCTTACCATATGGGCCCATTCATTTCAATGAATCTCATAGGCTATAATGGAGAATGGAATCCATCCAAAAAATTTTCCCATCAAGAGTATACCATTCAGTGTGATATTAAAAATACATCATACCCAACCCTAAACCCAACCCCAATATTCACCCAAACATAAGTGTGTCCTGAGCTCTAACCCTAACCCTAACCCTTACCATATGGGCCCATGCATTCCAATGAATCTCATAGGCTATAATGGAGAATGGAAAACCATCCAAAAATTTTTCCCATCAAGTGTATACCATTCAGTGTGATATTAAAAATGCATCTTACCCAACCCTAAACCCAACCCCAATATTCACCCAAACATAAGTGTGTCCTGAGCTCTAACCCTAACCCTAACGCTTACCATATGGGCCCATTCATTCTAATGAATCTCATAGGCTATAATGGAGAATGGGAAACCATCCAAAATTTTTTCCCATCAAGAGTATACCATTCAGTGTGATATTAAAAATACATCTTACCCAACGCTAAACCCAACCCCAATATTCACCCAAACATAAGTGTGTCCTGAGCTCTAACCCTAACCCTAACCCTTACCATATGGGCCCATTCATTCTAATGAATCTCATAGGATGTAATGGAGAATGGAAAACCATCCAAAAATTTTTCCCATCAAGAGTATACCATTCAGTGTGATATTAAAAATACATCATACCTAACCGTAAACCCAACCCCAATATTCACCCAAACATAAGTGTGTCCTGAACTCTAACCCTAACCCTAACGATTACCATATGGGCCCATTCATTCTTATGAATCTCATAGGCTGTAATGGAGAATGGAAAACCATCCACAAATTTTTCCCATCAAGAGTATACCATTCAGTGTGATATTAAAAATACATCTTACCCAACCCTAAACCCAACCCCAATATTCACCCAAACATAAGTGTGTCCTGAACTCTAACCCTAACCCTAAGCCTTACCATATGGGCCCATTCATTTTAATGAATCACATAGGCTATAATGGAGAATGGAAAAACATCCAAAAATTTTCCCCATCAAGAAAGTACCATTCAGTGTGATATTAAAAATACATCTTAACCAACCCTAAACCCAACCCCAATATTCACCCAAACATAAGTGTGTCCTGAACTCTAACCCTAACCCTAACCCTTACCATATGAGCCCATTCATTCTAATGAATCTCATAGGCTATAATGGAGAATGGAAAACCATCCAAAAAATTTTCACATCAAGAGTATACCATTCAGTGTGATATTAAAAATAGATCTTACCCAACCCTAAACCCAACCCCAATATTCACCCAAACATAAGTGTTTCCTGAGCTCTAACCCTAACCCTAACCCTTACCATATGGGCCCATTCATTCTAATGAATCTCATAGGCTATAATGGAGAATGGAAAAACATCGAAAATTTTTTCCCATCAAGAGTATACCATTCAGTGTGATATTAAAAATGCATCTTACCCAACCCTAAACCCAACCCCAATATTCACCCAAACATAAGTGTGTCCTGAGCTCTAACCCTAACCCTAACCCTTACCATATGGGCCCATTCATTCTTATGAATCTCATAGGCTATAATGGAGAATGGAAAACCATCCACAAATTTTTCCCATCAAGAGTATACCATTCAGTGTGATATTAAAAATACATCTTACCCAACCCTAAACCCAACCCCAATATTCACCCAAACATAAGTGTGTCCTGAACTCTAACCCTAACCCTAAGCCTTACCATATGGGCCCATTCATTCTAATGAATCTCATAGGCTATAATGGAGAATGGAAAACCATCCAAAAAATTTTCACATCAAGAGTATACCATTCAGTGTGATATTAAAAATAGATCTTACCCAACCCTAAACCCAACCCCAATATTCACCCAAACATAAGTGCGTCCTGAGCTCTAACCCTAACCCTAACCCTTACCATATGGGCCCAT